>NW_026453251.1:0-346801 GCF_025200985.1 Drosophila gunungcola
AAGAGATTCAGGTCAACAGCTATTAAAATGCGCGAAATTTGCTGAAAAAAATAATTTTTAAGCGATTTTACTAATTTGCTCCTATAGGAGCTTTCCGATTGGCACGCTTTTTCACCCTAATCATGGTATGCATTAAAAAATACGATTTACAAAGATTCAGGTCAACAGCTTATACACTGCGCGAAATTTGCTGAAAAATTTATTTGAACGCAATTTGCCCTATTGCTCATATGGAGGATTTATAAGATATACACTTCCGATTGGCACGATATTTCACCATATTTATGATGTGTATTAAAAAATACCATTTCAAGAGATTCAGGTCAACAGCTTTTAAAATGCGCTAAATTTATGAAAAAAATAATTTTTAACCGATTTTACTATTTTGCTCCTATAGGAGCTTTCCGATTGGCACGCTTTTTCACCCTAATCATGGTATGCATTAAAAAATACGATTTACAAAATTCAGGTCAACAGCTTATACACTGCGCGAAATTTGCTGTATTTGCGATTTTACTATTTTTCTCCAATAGGAGCTTTCCGATTGGCACGCTTTTTCACCGTGATCATGGTATGCAATAAAAAATACGATTTGGAAAGATTCGGTCAACAGCTTATACACTGCGCGAAATTTGCTGAAAAATTTAATTTGAACGCAATTTGCCCTATTGCTCATATGGAGGATTTATAAGATATACACTTCCGATTGGCACGATATTTCACCATAATTATGATATGTATTAAAAAATACGATTTCAAGAGATTCAGGTCAACAGCTTTAAAAATGCGCAAAATTCGCGGAAAAAAATATTTTTTAAGCGATTTTACTATTTTTCTCCTATAGGAGCTTATCGATTGGCACGCTTTTTCACCCTGATTATGGTATGCAATAAAAAATCCGATTTGGAAAGATTCAGGTCAACAGCTTATACACTGCGCGAAATTTGCTGAAAAATTTAATTTGAACGCAATTTGCCCTATTGCTCATATGGAGGATTTATAAGATATACACTTCCGATTGGCACGATATTTCACCATAATTATGATATGTATTAAAAAATGCTATTTCAAGAGATTCAGGTCAACAGCTATTAAAATGCGCGAAATTTGCTGAAAAAATAATTTTTAAGCGATTTTACAAATTGCTCCTATAGGAGCTTTCCGATTGGCACGCTTTTTCACCCTAATCATGGTATGCATTAAAAAATACGATTTACAAAGATTCAGGTCAACAGCTTATACACTGCGCGAAATTTGCTGAAAAATTTATTTGAACGCAATTTGCCCTATTGCTCATATGGAGGATTTATAAGATATACACTTCCGATTGGCACGATATTTCACCATATTTATGATGTGTATTAAAAAATACCATTTCAAGAGATTCAGGTCAACAGCTTTTAAAATGCGCTAAATTTGATGAAAAAAATAATTTTTAACCGATTTTACTATTTTGCTCCTATAGGAGCTTTCCGATTGGCACGCTTTTTCACCCTAATCATGGTATGCATTAAAAAATACGATTTACAAAATTCAGGTCAACAGCTTATACACTGCGCGAAATTTGCTGTATTTGCGATTTTACTATTTTTCTCCAATAGGAGCTTTCCGATTGGCACGCTTTTTCACCCTGATCATGGTATGCAATAAAAAATACGATTTGGAAAGATTCAGGTCAACAGCTTATACACTGCGCGAAATTTGCTGAAAAATTTAATTTGAACGCAATTTGCCCTATTGCTCATATGGAGGATTTATAAGATATACACTTCCGATTGGCACGATATTTCACCATAATTATGATATGTATTAAAAAATACGATTTCAAGAGATTCAGGTCAACAGCTTTTAAAATGCGCGAAATTTGCGGAAAAAAATATTTTTTAAGCGATTTTACTATTTTTCTCCTATAGGAGCTTATCCGATTGGCACGCTTTTTCACCCTGATCATGGTATGCAATAAAAAATACGATTTGGAAAGATTCAGGTCAACAGCTTATACACTGCGCGAAATTTGCTGAAAAATTTAATTTGAACGCAATTTGCCCTATTGCTCATATGGAGGATTTATAAGATATACACTTCCGATTGGCACGATATTTCACCATAATTATGATATGTATTAAAAAATACGATTTCAAGAGATTCAGGTCAACAGCTTTTAAAATGCGCGAAATTTGCGGAAAAAAATATTTTTTAAGCGATTTTACTATTTTTCTCCTATAGGAGCTTTCCGATTGGCACGCTTTTTCACCCTGATCATGGTATGCAATAAAAAATACGATTTGGAAAGATTCAGGTCAACAGCTTATACACTGCGCGAAATTTGCTGAAAAATTTAATTTGAACGCAATTTGCCCTATTGCTCATATGGAGGATTTATAAGATATACACTTCCGATTGGCACGATATTTCACCATAATTATGATATGTATTAAAAAATACGATTTCAAGAGATTCAGGTCAACAGCTTTTAAAATGCGCGAAATTTGCGGAAAAAAATATTTTTAAGCGATTTTACTATTTTTCTCCATAGGAGCTTTCCGATTGGCACGCTTTTTCACCCTGATCATGGTATGCATTAAAAAATACGATTTGGAAAGATTCAGGTCAACAGCTTATACACTGCGCGAAATTTGCTGAAAAATTTAATTTGAACGCAATTTGCCCTATTGCTCATATGGAGGATTTATAAGATATACACTTCCGATTGGCACGATATTTCACCATATTTATGATGTGTATTAAAAAATACCATTTCAAGAGATTCAGGTCAACAGCTTTTAAAATGCGCTAAATTTGATGAAAAAAATAATTTTTAAGCGATTTTACTATTTTGCTCCTATAGGAGCTTTCCGATTGGCACGCTTTTTCACCCTAATCATGGTATGCATTAAAAAATACGATTTACAAAATTCAGGTCAACAGCTTATACACTGCGCGAAATTTGCTGTATTTGCGATTTTACTATTTTTCTCCAATAGGAGCTTTCCGATTGGCACGCTTTTTCACCCTGATCATGGTATGCAATAAAAAATACGATTTGGAAAGATTCAGGTCAACAGCTTATACACTGCGCGAAATTTGCTGAAAAATTTAATTTGAACGCAATTTGCCCTATTGCTCATATGGAGGATTTATAAGATATACACTTCCGATCGGCACGATATTTCACCATAATTATGATATGTATTAAAAAATACGATTTCAAGAGATTCAGGTCAACAGCTTTTAAAATGCGCGAAATTTGCGGAAAAAAATATTTTTTAAGCGATTTTACTATTTTTCTCCTATAGGAGCTTTCCGATTGGCACGCTTTTTCACCCTGATCATGGTATGCAATAAAAAATACGATTTGGAAAGATTCAGGTCAACAGCTTATACACTGCGCGAAATTTGCTGAAAAATTTAATTTGAACGCAATTTGCCCTATTGCTCATATGGAGGATTTATAAGATATACACTTCCGATTGGCACGATATTTCACCATAATTATGATATGTATTAAAAAATACGATTTCAAGAGATTCAGGTCAACAGCTTTTAAAATGCGCGAAATTCGCGGAAAAAAATATTTTTTAAGCGATTTTACTATTTTTCTCCTATAGGAGCTTTCCGATTGGCACGCTTTTTCACCCTGATCATGGTATGCAATAAAAAATACGATTTGGAAAGATTCAGGTCAACAGCTTATACACTGCGCGAAATTTGCTGAAAAATTTAATTTGAACGCAATTTGCCCTATTGCTCATATGGAGGATTTATAAGATATACACTTCCGATTGGCACGATATTTCACCATAATTATGATATGTATTAAAAAATACGATTTCAAGAGATTCAGGTCAACAGCTATTAAAATGCGCGAAATTTGCGGAAAAAATAATTTTTTAAGCGATTTTACTATTTTGCTCCTATAGGAGCTTTCCGATTGGCACGCTTTTTCACCCTAATCATGGTATGCATTAAAAAATACGATTTACAAAGATTCAGGTCAACAGCTTATACACTGCGCGAAATTTGCTGAAAAATTTATTTGAACGCAATTTGCCCTATTGCTCATATGGAGGATTTATAAGATATACACTTCCGATTGGCACGATATTTCACCATATTTATGATGTGTATTAAAAAATACCATTTCAAGAGATTCAGGTCAACAGCTTTTAAAATGCGCTAAATTTGATGAAAAAAATAATTTTTAACCGATTTTACTATTTTGCTCCTATAGGAGCTTTCCGATTGGCACGCTTTTTCACCCTAATCATGGTATGCATTAAAAAATACGATTTACAAAATTCAGGTCAACAGCTTATACACTGCGCGAAATTTGCTGTATTTGCGATTTTACTATTTTTCTCCAATAGGAGCTTTCCGATTGGCACGCTTTTTCACCCTGATCATGGTATGCAATAAAAATACGATTTGGAAAGATTCAGGTCAACAGCTTATACACTGCGCGAAATTTGCTGAAAAATTTAATTTGAACGCAATTTGCCCTATTGCTCATATGGAGGATTTATAAGATATACACTTCCGATTGGCACGATATTTCACCATAATTATGATATGTATTAAAAAATACGATTTCAAGAGATTCAGGTCAACAGCTTTTAAAATGCGCGAAATTTGCGGAAAAAAATATTTTTAAGCGATTTTACTATTTTTCTCCTATAGGAGCTTTCCGATTGGCACGCTTTTTCACCCTGATCATGGTATGCAATAAAAAATACGATTTGGAAAGATTCAGGTCAACAGCTTATACACTGCGCGAAATTTGCTGAAAAATTTAATTTGAACGCAATTTGCCCTATTGCTCATATGGAGGATTTATAAGATATACACTTCCGATTGGCACGATATTTCACCATAATTATGATATGTATTAAAAAATACGATTTCAAGAGATTCAGGTCAACAGCTTTTAAAATGCGCGAAATTTGATGAAAAAAATATTTTTAAGCGATTTTACTATTTTTCTCCTATAGGAGCTTTCCGATTGGCACGCTTTTTCACCCTGATCATGGTATGCAATAAAAAATACGATTTGGAAAGATTCAGGTCAACAGCTTATACACTGCGCGAAATTTGCTGAAAAATTTAATTTGAACGCAATTTGCCCTATTGCTCATATGGAGGATTTATAAGATATACACTTCCGATTGGCACGATATTTCACCATAATTATGATATGTATTAAAAAATACGATTTCAAGAGATTCAGGTCAACAGCTTTTAAAATGCGCGAAATTTGCGGAAAAAAATATTTTTTAAGCGATTTTACTATTTTTCTCCTATAGGAGCTTTCCGATTGGCACGCTTTTTCACCCTGATCATGGTATGCAATAAAAAATACGATTTGGAAAGATTCAGGTCAACAGCTTATACACTGCGCGAAATTTGCTGAAAAATTTAATTTGAACGCAATTTGCCCTATTGCTCATATGGAGGATTTATAAGATATACACTTCCGATTGGCACGATATTTCACCATAATTATGATATGTATTAAAAAATACGAATTCAAGAGATTCAGGTCAACAGCTTTTAAAATGCGCGAAATTTGCGGAAAAAAATATTTTTTAAGCGATTTTACTATTTTTCTCCTATAGGAGCTTTCCGATTGGCACGCTTTTTCACCCTGATCATGGTATGCAATAAAAAATACGATTTGGAAAGATTCAGGTCAACAGCTTATACACTGCGCGAAATTTGCTGAAAAATTTAATTTGAACGCAATTTGCCCTATTGCTCATATGGAGGATTTATAAGATATACACTTCCGATTGGCACGATATTTCACCATAATTATGATATGTATTAAAAAATACGATTTCAAGAGATTCAGGTCAACAGCTTTTAAAATGCGCGAAATTTGCGGAAAAAAATATTTTTTAAGCGATTTTACTATTTTTCTCCTATAGGAGCTTTCCGATTGGCACGCTTTTTCACCCTGATCATGGTATGCAATAAAAAATACGATTTGGAAAGATTCAGGTCAACAGCTTATACACTGCGCGAAATTTGCTGAAAAATTTAATTTGAACGCAATTTGCCCTATTGCTCATATGGAGGATTTATAAGATATACACTTCCGATTGGCACGATATTTCACCATAATTATGATATGTATTAAAAAATACGATTTCAAGAGATTCAGGTCAACAGCTTTTAAAATGCGCGAAATTTGCGGAAAAAAATATTTTTAAGCGATTTTACTATTTTTCTCCTATAGGAGCTTTCCGATTGGCACGCTTTTTCACCCTGATCATGGTATGCATTAAAAAATACGATTTGGAAAGATTCAGGTCAACAGCTTATACACTGCGCGAAATTTGCTGAAAAATTTAATTTGAACGCAATTTGCCCTATTGCTCATATGGAGGATTTATAAGATATACACTTCCGATAGGCACGATATTTCACCATAATTATGATATGTATTAAAAAATACGAATTTCAAGAGATTCAGGTCAACAGCTTTTAAAATGCGCGAAATTTGCGGAAAAAAATATTTTTTAAGCGATTTTACTATTTTTCTCCAATAGGAGCTTTCCGATTGGCACGCTTTTTCACCCTGATCTCGGTATGCAATAAAAAATACGATTTGGAAAGATTCAGGTCAACAGCTTATACACTGCGCGAAATTTGCTGAAAAATTTAATTTGAACGCAATTTGCCCTATTGCTCATATGGAGGATTTATAAGATATACACTTCCGATAGGCACGATATTTCACCATAATTATGATATGTATTAAAAAATACGATTTCAAGAGATTCAGGTCAACAGCTTTTAAAATGCGCGAAATTTGCGGGAAAAAAATATTTTTTAAGCGATTTTACTATTTTTCTCCTATAGGAGCTTTCCGATTGGCACGCTTTTTCACCCTGATCATGGTATGCAATAAAAAATACGATTTGGAAAGATTCAGGTCAACAGCTTATACACTGCGCGAAATTTGCTGAAAAATTTAATTTGAACGCAATTTGCCCTATTGCTCATATGGAGGATTTATAAGATATACACTTCCGATTGGCACGATATTTCACCATAATTATGATATGTATTAAAAAATACGATTTCAAGAGATTCAGGTCAACAGCTTTTAAAATGCGCGAAATTTGCTGAAAAAAATAATTTTTAAGCGATTTTACTATTTTGCTCCTATAGGAGCTTTCCGATTGGCACGCTTTTTCACCCTGATCATGGTATGCATAAAAAATACGATTTGGAAAGATTCAGGTCAACAGCTTATACACTGCGCGAAATTTGCTGAAAAATTTAATTTGAACGCAATTTGCCCTATTGCTCATATGGAGGATTTATAAGATATACACTTCCGATTGGCACGATATTTCACCATAATTATGATATGTATTAAAAAATACGATTTCAAGAGATTCAGGTCAACAGCTTTTAAAATGCGCGAAATTTGCGGAAAAAAATATTTTTTAAGCGATTTTACTATTTTTCTCCTATAGGAGCTTTCCGATTGGCACGCTTTTTCACCCTGATCTCGGTATGCAATAAAAAATACGATTTGGAAAGATTCAGGTCAACAGCTTATACACTGCGCGAAATTTGCTGAAAAATTTAATTTGAACGCAATTTGCCCTATTGCTCATATGGAGGATTTATAAGATATACACTTCCGATTGGCACGATATTTCACCATAATTATGATATGTATTAAAAAATACGATTTCAAGAGATTCAGGTCAACAGCTTTTAAAATGCGCGAAATTTGCGGAAAAAAATATTTTTTAAGCGATTTTACTATTTTGCTCCTATAGGAGCTTTCCGATTGGCACGCTTTTTCACCCTGATCATGGTATGCATTAAAAAATACGATTTGGAAAGATTCAGGTCAACAGCTTATACACTGCGCGAAATTTGCTGAAAAATTTAATTTGAACGCAATTTGCCCTATTGCTCATATGGAGGATTTATAAGATATACACTTCCGATTGGCACGATATTTCACCATAATTATGATATGTATTAAAAAATTCGATTTCAAGAGATTCAGGTGAACAGCTTTTAAAATGCGCGAAATTTGCGGAAAAATATATTTTTTAAGCGATTTTACTATTTTTCTCCTATAGGAGCTTTCCGATTGGCACGCTTTTTCACCCTGATCATGGTATGCAATAAAAAATACGATTTGGAAAGATTCAGGTCAACAGCTTATACACTGCGCGAAATTTGCTGAAAAATTTAATTTGAACGCAATTTGCCCTATTGCTGATATGGAGGATTTATAAGATATACACTTCCGATTATGATATGTATTAAAAAATACGATTTCAAGAGATTCAGGTCAACAGCTTTTAAAATGCGCGAAATTTCGCTAAGTGCGCAAACACCGCCCCCTCTGAAGGGACGACGTCCTTTAGCCCAGAACGGGCAACAGGGCCAGTCGGTGGACAGCTCGCCGATACTCCCCGTCCTGCGTCCTGACGTCCGCCACGCGAACCTTGCTATCGGCGCTGGCGTGCACCGCTAAGACTCGTCCAATCCTCCACTGCTGGGGCGGAAGGTTGTCTTCTGCGACAACGACGAGCGCTCCCACGACGAGGTTGGGCTCCCCCTGGTGCCAATTGGACCGCTGCTGGAGGCTGGAGATGTACTCCCGGGACCATCGCTGCCAAAACCTGTGCCTGAGAGACGAGACACCTCGCCATCGTCGCAAGCAGGTCAGGCTGATCTGGTCCGGGAGCGCCGCTGATGGTGGGTCCAGAAGAGGGCTGCCGATGAGCAGATGCCCGGGGGTCAGGGCATCGCCGTCGTTCGGGTCGCTGCTTAGAGCTCCGAGGGGCCTGGAGTTGAGCACGGCCTCCACGCTGGTGAGCAGAGTTCCGAGCTCCTCCGTGGTCAAGAGGTCTTGGCCTACCGTCCGAAGGTACAGGTGCTTTGCAGACTTCACACCTGCCTCCCATAGTCCGCCGAAGTGCAGTGCAAGGCCACGTACGACTTGTACGGTGGCTTACCACGGATACGATACATGCTGATGCTGAAGGGACCACAAAAATCAACGCCACCAATGTTGAACGGGCGGAGAGCTCGAAGTCTATCTGCTGGCAAGTTTCCCATAATTTGCGTCAAGATTTGCGGCTTACAGCGAAAGCAGCGCATGCACGACCGAACTGTTCGTCGGCAGACTTCTTGAGCATTAACTAGCCAGATTTTCTCGCGCAGACGACTTACGAGAGCTCGTGGGCCAGCGTGACAGTTCGTAACGTGCAGGTATGAAACATAGGATCTGACGAACTGTGAGGTTTTAGACAGCAACAACGGGAATTTGGCTTCGTACGGGATAGGAGCATTCGTAGCAATGTCGAGGAGCACCAATCTAATTTATTTTCCTGAAGAAAAGGGTTTAAATTTAGAATATTCGTTGCTACCGGTTTATTTTTTTCGAATTTTACTTATTAGGACAATTTTATCAAAAGCGAAATCCAGTTTTCTTGGCGAAATACTTTTTTCAAAGGGCTTAGCAATGGTCTGACACGATTATAGAGATCTGCTAAAAGGTGAGCTGCACACAGCTCAAGGCGAGGCAAAGTTTTCGTCTTGAGGGGAGCTACTTTCGATTTGGCGGTCAATTAAGACACTTTTAAACCTTCAGCAGTTTGAGTCCGAACGTAGATGCACGCTCCATACGCTCGCATGGAAGCGTCAGCGAAACCATGTATTTGAATCGGGCCTTGTGGATCTGTGTTGACGAATCGCGATACCTTAATTTTAGGCAGCTACAAGAGCGTCGCGTTTGTAAGATGGGGAATTCAGGCCCCTGCTTTATCTGGCCAATAGATAAAAGTTCAAAGAATGTATCAGCGCCGATAAGCATATCTATTTTTTGGGGCTTGAAGAAGAATGGATGTGCCAACTGAATATTTTCAGGCACCCTCCACCCGCTGGTGTTCACCGCTTGATCCGGATGATTACCAGAAATATTTTTCATAATCCAAAAATCGGACGACAATTGGCTGTTCCCTACTCGCGACTTCACAATCGTGTGTATTTTTTTTGTGGCTTGGGCATTAGTTCCACCAATGCCTCGCAAGCTCATGCACACGTCCTCTCTTGTAATTTTGAGCCTCTGAGCGAGCTCATTGGTTACAAAGTTTATTTGTGAACCAGAGTCGAGCAACGCTCGAGCTAATACAAACTCGCCGCTTTTGGTTGGGACGCTCACAACAGCAGTTGCAAGAATGACTCGATCCGATGCATTCGCATGCAAAACATGCGACGTGGATGGAGACTCCTGCATGAGCGTGGGCTGAGAAGGGGGTGGCAACGCGAGATTTGTGTTTGGGGACTATATGTGTAGCAAAGTGTGATGTGAGGAATTGCACACTCTACATCTGTTCGATTTGCATTTTTGACCGTGTGACCTTTTCTTAAGCAGTTAATGCATAAGGGTGCTCTTTTAGCGAAATCGAATCTTTGCTGAACTGTTAGGGCTGCGAAGGAAGCGCAGTTTCCAATCTGATGTTTAGCTGAGTTGCAATACATGCATTGAACAGAGTCGTTCCTGGCAGCACAACCGAAAAACTCCTATTTCCATTCTTCTTAGGGGTAGATTGGGTCTGCTGAACAGTTTTGGGCTTGGAAGCCTCTTCCGCTACCATGTGTTGGTATCGCCTGTTGAGGGCCGCCTCACATTTGCTCCAAAGTGGAAGCGAAGTATAATCACATTGTTTTTCCCATTTTCTTTTAGTTCCTGCATCGACCTTGCTCATTACCAGATGTATTAAAATAGCATTAGTAATGCGTCTATCATCCCCAATAGACAGCAAGGAGTCATACAAGGCTGGGGAATTTTTTGCAAATTAAGTAGTGTCGATATTTTGTCAAAAAAATAAGACAATCATTATCGTATAGTTTTCCGCAGTGACTTGAAAGGCCCTCACTGTTCCTAAAGCGTCTCCAGCTAAACACGAAATTAAATGATTGAATTTTTCAATATCGTGTAAAGTGTCATCTTTGTCAACGAAAGTTTCGAAAAAGCTTATAAAATTTTTAAATTCGGAGTGTTTTCCGATAAGAGTTGGGAGAGCAACGCTCGGTAGACGGCATTGAGACGGGCAATTTACTGGCGGAGCGGATTTCTCGATATAATTTTGTTTGCACTTATTTAAAATTGAAATCAGCAATGACTTTGTCATCACGGCCCTCTCTTCCAACTCTTCGCGGTATACATCTTTTGTATCTTTCACTTCTATTTGGTTTTGCAAGAGTGAAGCATTTTCAATGTGCGTATTTTGAATCTCTAATCGACACTCAAGCTCGACTGGATTTACTGATAATTTGGCTTCTTTTAAGTGGCGATAAGTTCGGTTAATACTTTTCATGCAAACATCTCGTTGGTGTTTAAGCTCTTCGATATCCTTAGTTGCCATTGCGTTTATTTGTATTTATTTTGTTGGTATCGAAGAGGTCCCTCTCTTCCAACTCTTCGCGGTATACATCTTTTGTATCTTTCACTTCTATTTGGTTTTGCAAGAGTGAATCATTTTCAATGTGCGTATTTTGAATCTCTAATCGACACTCAAGCTCGACTGGATTTACTGATAATTTGGCTTCTTTTAAGTGGCGATAAGTTCGGTTAATACTTTTCATGCAAACATCTCGTTGGTGTTTAAGCTCTTCGATATCCTTAGTTGCCATTGCGTTTTTTGTATTTATTTTGTTGGTATCGAAGAGGTGTTAAATATTTATTTTTATTAAATTATTTATTTGTTAAATAATATAATAAAAAATCAACGAGTAATATACCGATTGCACACAGTGTAAGGGAGCTAAGTGCCGAGAGAATTACAGCGAAAAATATCTAAATAGGGTTTTTATATTATTTTTATATAAACCCAAGCGTACCGAAAAAACGAACAAACGTTTAGGCAGACCGAAAAGTGCACAGCTGCAGCGATCGAGAACGAAAACGACCAAAGATAACTCGAAATAGCGGCAGCGGTTTCGGTGTGCGTGTGTATGTGTACGCGGCTAGCGGCTCTTCCTAGGCAACAGCTAACGGAGAATGATACACTGACCGATAACTAAGGGCAACGAATATATAAGCTTTACGCCGAAATGCGCGCAAAAATTATGAAAAGCGCGGGAAAATTGGAAAGGCGCGGGAAAATTCTGAAAAGCGCGGGAAAATGTTCAGACAAACTGCGGCGAAAGTTATTGCCGCTAATTTTTGAGAGCTACACTTCTCACAATTTGCACTTTTATCCACCTGTTTTATTTATACCCTAAATTGGTGCTCACTACGACGAAAGTTGGGGGAATTTAGTTCGCACTAATTGGGTCGACGACGAGTATTTTATTTGATTGTTTATGGGCCAAAGCGATTCACATATAATTAGAAATATATTATGTTTATTGCAGAATTTTGGTTGTTAGTACATGCAAATTTTAATTTCTTGGTTAGAATGCTTACTATCTACAGATTTTTACACGAGTGCAAAAAGTTGAAAGATGGGCCAAAACACAATTGACAAAACGCCACAGATTAACTTTCAACTTTTGGCACTCTATACCTGGATGGCCGATTTGATAATTGCAACTTCCTTTTTACTTCCATTTGGCGGCAGCAGCAAATTAAGCAATTAAATTTGCAGAAACGTCTGGGCAACTCAAGGAACGGCAGAAACGACGAAATATTGTTAAATTTAATTTATTGGCCGAACCGACACGAATAAATTGGTTTTAAGTATTGTATGTAATGTTTATAGTTTTTCACCGAAAAAAAAATGAAAACTCGCGAACTCTACTGCTAATCACCATGAAAATTTAATACTGTTTTGTATTAACAACGCGAAAACTTGTGACTGCAGTAGTTCGAGACGACGTTAATTTGCGAACTTGTGAAAAACTATTTCGAAAGCACGACGAAAAGGAGTGGCTACGATGACGTTCGATTGATCACTAACTATTATATTTCAATAATTTCTCTTAGAAACTAACTTATGCTACGGTGGCGAGAGACGGGGCGAATTCGCAAGAGCGAACGGACGAAAGCTTTATTGAGTCCCGCTCTCGCCCTACAACTAGTGATTTAAATACAAGCGCCAAGTGCGCAAACAGTCTTCGTCTTCGAAAAATATTGCATAATTAGCAATTGTCTCATCGGAGACAGAAAATAACACAACAACAAGGGCAATGTCGCCGCCCGCTACTGAGAGAGCTCGGTCTCTTTCGCCAGCACTATTTACCAACTTAAGCTGAGCTGCTCCAACGCAGTCTTGGAGTTCGCAATGCCCTTCCCCCTTCCCCCTATAGACGCACCGACTACATCAGCTTGTGCGCTCAGCGGGGCCCTCAATAACAACTGTCGTATCGACTACAATAACAACAACTTCAACATCGACCAACGTGTGGCCGATTTTGGCATCGCGAGCAATACTCGCTTCTGCTGCAAAGCTCTCACAATCTACGCTTGTACAGAATGGGATCGATCGGTATGTACAAATAATAAGAAAAATTAGTCCGCAAAAAGCTAGAGAAGCAAATTTGCCTAAACTTACAAAAACTTCAAACAACACCACCAAGGCAACTTCTGAAAACAAATTTGCCATACTTGGCGAGCTCGAAAAAGATGAGTGTCAACCACCCCAAGCCAATAAAATTGTAAAGCCACCACCTATGTACATTAGAGATCAAAATTGTTCAGATCTAATAAATAAACTTATGCAAAAAATTGGGCAAGACAACTTTTATATTACTATTTTAAAAAGAGATACTATATCTGCAACCAAGCTCCAGATCACCAATGAAGCCAACTACCGCTCTGTAACAAACTTACTGGACAAAGAGTGTGTTAATAACCACTCCTACAAACATAAGAGTAGCAAAGGACTTCAAGTTGTAATAAAGCTTATCGAGTCAACCGTCCCGGCAGCTGATATAGCTGAAGAACTTAAAGAAAATGGTTTTGACGTTAAAAACGTAAAGAACATAATCAACAGGGCAAAAATTCCTCAGCCACACTTCAAGACTGAACTCAAACCAGACGCCACTACTCTGAAGAAAAACGCAGTGCACCCCATACACAAACTGCAATACCTACTCCATCGAGGAATAACCGTAGAGGAGCCGCATTAACGAAACGGCCAGGTACAGTGTACAAACTGCCAGGAGTTTGGGCACACAAAAAGTTATTGCACTTTGCGACCAGTCTGTGTTGCCTGTGGCAACCTGCACTGTTTAGGAGCTTGCACGGGTAACAAAGAAGACGGCGCACTGAGAAAATCTAGCATCTGTGGTGGAAAACACACTGCTAATTACAGGGGATGCCCCGTCTATAAAGAGATCAAGAGTCGGCTCAACCAGAAGCGCCAACAACCAACCTCCGCCCAACAGGTTGCTCAGCCAAATTTTTACATTTCTTCGCAAACCACTACTGTAGTTACTTTTGCGGCTGCACTTCGATAACATGGATAGTCGCCTACAAGAACCGCTCAGCCCGAAGCATTACACCCGCCTATATCAAAACCAAAATGTACTCAGCTTCCAGAGCAAAACGCTCAAAGACCAACTCAACCTTATAATGAACAGAACCAGACTTACACTCCACAAATACAAAACAGCATCGGAGCTACTTTAGCTACACTCACGTACATCATGCTTTCAATGCAAAGTACCCTTAACCAATAAAAAAACATTTCTATCTCACTGGCACCGGAATCCTTATCAAAAAGCGCATTAGTCATCACCCTCTGGAGACGTTTGCTTATAACCACATACAGGCCACATCCCTACGAATCAACATAACCAGTGGTCCAGGCACCCTATCGGCTGTGTATTGTCCCCCACGATTTAATATTTCAGAGAATGAATTTTTAGGCTTTTACAACTCATTAGGTAACTGTTTTATAGCGGCCGGTGACTATAATGCGTCCCCTACTGGGGTTCTCGTCTTATTAACCCCAAAGGACGCCAATTATACAACGCCATTATCAAACCCGGTAATAAGCTAGATTTTGTATCAAGGTACTCCCACATACTGGACAGCAGATCCGAACAAAAAACCAGACATTATCGATTTTCCTAAAACTAAAAGATTGCCGTCCAGGCTGATACATGTTGAAACCCTGGCGGAACTGTCATCTGACCACTCGCCTGTTTTACTCTGTCTATCTGAACATCCACAGTTTGTAGAACGACCACAATTTCTATGATCCAATACAACAAACTGGCTAAAGTATAAAAAATATATAAGCTCACACTTTGAAATCGAACCTAAATTCTCCTGTGAAGCTGATATTGAAGACTCACTTAAACATATAACGGATGTAATGTCCTCTGCTGCCAAACACTCTACACCCGAACATTCGGCCACTTCCCACTCAAAAACTACACGTACAACTACACAGATCCAGTCGTTCCTTCAATAAAAGCGCGACTTCGCCGAGACTGGCAGCACACCGCTCCCCAGCCACTAAACAAAGGTTTAAAGAAGCTTGTCGGAAGTTGTCTAAAGCTTTACTAACTGAAAAGAATCACACTCAACGTGCCTATATAGCCCAACTTTCGCCTACCATTAACAAATTTCCACTCAAGAGAGCGCATCCAAACATTCAACCACCAATAGAACCCGATTTTCCAATTCGATCACCAACAGGTGGGTGGGCCCGTAGTGATGTGGAAAAGGCCAACATATTCGCCTCTTACTTAAAAAATGTCTTCCAAACCTAATCCGCCGACAAACCAATTCACTTTACCAAACATCTCACCAGCGGAGCCTTCCTCCACAATAATTCTTGAAACAAGCACAATCATAAAAACCATTGCAGAACAGATGAATCCAAAAAAAAGCCCCTGGCCATGATTTAATTTCCCCTAAAATGATTGCCTCTATGCGCAGTCAAAAGCATAACCACCATATTCAACTCAATTCTTAAATGGGGCTATTTTCCCACACAATGGAAAAAATCAAGCCAAAAACAAATCCCAACCTTCGTCCTACAGGCCCATTAGCCTCCTTCCGTGCCTATCAAGGCTATTTGAAAAACAGCTTTTGTGAAACCTCAGAACACACCACCAAAACGACAAAACAACGCAGAAAAGAAGCATCTTTTTTTTAAATAGAAATCATCCCGATCGGAGCAATGCGGGATAGGGATTTATTAACCTGACTTTATATTCATAAAATTACTTATACTTGTCGGAACATCGAGTTCCTCAATGAATTTTGCAGCGTTGCGAGCCGTGCGCTTTCTCGGTTGTGACATTTCGTAACCGCACCTCAATCGAGACTGTTTAATCTACCAATCAGAACTCCCTTTTATACAGCCCAAATTGGTCAACATCCTCTTGATCACATACTTTGCCAAATACCATATGACAGTCTCTTTTACTCGTACCATGTCACACCGAGACTGCACATAAAAGACCTCCGTTAGGCTTAACGCACACAGAAAGTCATATAAAGAAAGGAATGTGAAGGGAGGAATAAAAAGCAACGAGTGGCATTCATAACAAATTCTAAGTAAAAATGTAGTTCCAAGTAAGTCAGCATTTCATGTTAATTCTTATTTTAATAGCGTAATACCACGAAAACAAAACTAAAGGTCCGACATACTCATTAAAGAAAAAAAAACGTAAGACCCTACACCACCATAAAACACTTGTTTTTTAAAAAATAAGACGTGCAATGTTTAATGATTGAGATTTATTTCTACGATTGTTTCGGTCAACTTTTGCAGCGTTCGATAAGGAAACTTTTGAATTTTTGTCCTTTAATTTTAATGGCTTGCCGATTGGCGAATACATGTAAACGAGCAAACGTGCAAACATGTCCACTTTTACCCTAAACAAAAACTCTCCCCTCACTAACATTTAATAACATCAACATTCCACACGCAACTGAAGTAACATACCTTGGAGTCCACCTGAAAAGACGGCTTATTTGGCGTAAGCATATTGAAGCTAAAAGAAATTTAAAGCATGAAGTCTTCACTGGATAATAAACGCCCGTTCGCCACTAAAACTGGAGTATATATTACTTTTGTACAATACAGTCCTTAAACCAATTTGGACATATGGCTCCGAACTGTGGGGAAACGAATGCGTTATTAACTTGGAAAAAATTTCAAGAGCTCAATCAAAGATATTGAGAACTGGGGCACAGTGGTACATACGGAATGATAATATTCGCAAAAAATTTAAATGTGGTATCCGTTACAGATGAAATCGACAAGGTGAAATCCGTTTTTCTTACAATTTATTGTAATTTACTAAATAAACATATTATGTTAAGATTTAACTCCTTGTCGTTAGACTCTAGCACTGTATCAAAAAAAAAAATGTAAAAGAAGTTTTGTAAGAGACAAACGCCTCTTTTACAAAACAAGCATTTCAATTTTTTTGTCCAAAGACGTGCTTGGCAAGCCAACAGATAACTATCCTCGAAACAATGTCTTAAGGAGGCTACTCGCAGGCGCACCACGAAAGCATTAAGAAGAAAATGCACTGCCCCGGTACATAGCGAAAATATCTCCAACCTTTTCAAAGCACCCTTCCAAATTACCCAAATAGAAGCGTGCCGACCGATGGATGACTGCATCCCTATTAAAAACTCTTCAGGCGGTTATGTCTTCGAAATCTATTTCATCCAAACAATTCAACAAACTCGTTTTAACTTTCGTCGCCTCCAAACGAAGTTTCCAAAATCATCAAGGAGCAATTGAAACAAAAAAAGTGAAAAAAATCAAAACACGGATAGCATACAAATACAGGGAATACTGCAGTGCGATATTCCTTTTTGTCAGGTCAATATCTTATATACTGCGTGAAATATGGTGAAAAAAATTCATTTTAACCGAGTTTACTCTATCGTTAAGCTTATATACTGCGAAAAATATGGGGAAAAATTAATTTTAATTTTATTTTTTAATTCTACCCTATTGTTCCTGTGGGAGCTATAAGATATATATCGCAGACTCAGGCCGCATGAAGAAAAAGCACAGCCCTGGTATATTGCGAAAATATCGCCAACCCAAAGCCGCCCTCAAAGCTCAAGGAGCAATTGAAACCAAAAAAGTTGAAAAAATCAAAAGACGTACTGCATTGAAATACCGGGAATACTGCAGTGCGATATTCCTTTTCGTCGCATTGGATTTTGACCGAGTCTGGCTGATGGGGCTAGTGCATAAAATCAGAACGAATTTGCCCGAATACACTCACCAGTTACTTGGTCCAACTCTGTTTGTTCTATACACAAAAACATTCTTTGTTGCTTTTATGCGGTGTTTTTTTTAGCTCTGTTATTCTACCACGTATTAAAATACCCAAGCCTAAAATCGGTCAAACCGATTTTCACATAGAAGATTGACTATATGCAAGAAAACAGTTCGAAGTTTACAGTTGTTTTTTTATCATTTCCAAAACTGTAAGAGTTGTTTATTTGTACAATGTGTATGTAGTGGCCGATCTCAAAAGTAAAACGTCTACCTTAGCAGTTGGTGCAGCTTATTTTTGGTACCGCATAGAAACAACGCACGAAAGCATATGTATATTTTTAAAATAGAATCATCCCGATCGGAGCAATGCGGGATGGGGCTTGATTAACCTGAAATTTAGACTTATTATTCATCAAAGGACTAATACTCATTAAAGAAAAAAATGTAAGACCCTACAACACCATAAGACATTTTTTTTTGTATTCAATAGGACTTGTAATGTTTTTAAAATGATTAAATTTTATTTCTAAGAATTTTGAATTTTTGTCCTTTAAAAATATATGTTTTTACCTACTCTTTTTTGGAATTCTTTTCATTGTGGATGGCAGTACACGTACAGACGAAGCGCACTGGGTGTGTGTAAATGCGACTAATATATATAGCCGTATATTGGAAATCTGTTGTGATGGTACACCAGTCGAAAGGTTTAGCTTAGGTTTGCGTACCAAGAGCTTAAGAGGTTTAAGTGGCTCAAGAGAAATTTCGGTAAAAGTTAAAAATATAAAACGATCGAACTGTCGGTGTTTGGTGGAGAAGAATGACCCGATTCTTTAAAGTGATTTTACATTCGACAAATAAAAACTTTTTGTTTGATCGCTCAAACAAAAAAAAACGGTTGTGAATTAGATAATTTAAAATAAAATAAAATAATAATTTAAAATAAAAAAATAGTTTACGTAAAATCGTGTAGACAGAGATTTTAAGAACCTAAGTTAAAACCGGACTGTGCAAAAGCATGCAAATTAAGTTGCTCAATATGGAAATTTAAGTTATGACAGTTCTAATAGCATTGTATTTTGATTTCAAACATCCTTCAGAAATCTTTTCGTAGTCCAAGACATCTTTACTTTGTGCTCCGTACAATCTCTCAGACTCGCACTGAAATTTCTGTTGAAAATGAAACATTAAATGTTAGTTAAAAAATTAAATACACTCATACCAATATTTTATTTAAAGTTAAAGCGTTTTCTAGTGGTGCAGGGGGTAAATCCAGGATTTCCGCATTCAGAATAATATTTTGCTTGAAATAGTAGATTGCTGAAGCATCTTCGCTTTCCAGTATCCCTGTTAAATTGATTTCCCCTACATTTGTAGTGCATCGAAAAGTAAGCTTTTCGTCTACGAAGTACAATTCTAAAAAGTTAAAGGTAACGCAGTCAGCAACGCGAAATAAAGCTGATATGCGAGATAGAGTCAAATGACTTGCTAGCCTAATATCCTGTCTAATTGTCGGTCCACATAGTTTTTTACACGACGGTAGATCATTCGGTCTAGGGTTTCTTACCGCTGGGCTTACACTAAAAACAGCACGGTAAGTCGATTCGCATTTCTCTGCTGATATTGGAAAAAACACAGCATTTATTTGGCTATCAACCTCAATAAATCCCACAAGCTGCAATTTGAATCGCGGTAGAAGTTGATTTTTCCGTTTTCTAATTGGAATCACCATGCGACATTTTTTCTTCACAAGTATCTCTGTGGGCAGCAGGTAGACGTGGACATGGTGATCAAAAAATGTCAAAAGTCTCCAATACGAACTGCTGAAGAGGGGCTGGCTGTCGACAAGTATAAAATTTAACACTGCAAATATACAATCTGCGTGAAGACCTTGACTCTGAGCGGGCTGCAGATGTACGACATCCCCGTCACAGCTAGGAACGTGGCAATGGTATTCCATATACACCTTAAAGGCCAAACTGAATCTGTGAATGTTTTTACTCACAGAAATGAGCTGCTGCTTTTTATACTCCATCTGAAAGTTTTTCTGGAGCAGAGCTGGCTGCATTTTAGATAAATGCAAGGCAGTGGCGTTGTACTGCAGTCGATCGATGGCTGCAGGAATTAAGTCCGTCCTTGAGAACCGACCAGCTGCTTTTTCTTCGGATAAGGCTATGCAGTAAAATATGTTGTTGTCGCTCAGGCAAACCAATTCTTCTCTGTGGTATAGCCAACTGCAGACCTGGACGCCGGGGACTGCCATTCTCAAGGTGTGGACAATGCACTCGTCAATCTGAATGTTGTACTTGAATCTTAGCCGCACTAGCTGCTTGCCGTCCGTGTAGTAGACGTCGCCATTGTCGCTTGTGTCGTAGTCAAGCCATTGAGAACCAGTCTGATGAATTTGACTTTGTTTGATTTTAAGGACACTGGACACATACCACATGCCCACACTGCCACTGTCAAGAAACACTAAGCAGAGGTTTTCATTTGGCAAAAATTGGATGAACCTTACATTTGTAGTGTATACGCATATGAGCTCAATGTGATAGTCTTGACCGACTGTTTCGGAGACCCCACTAAGTCCATGAGCCATTGCAAACACATGTCCATTTATGCTAAAAATGTGAACGTAGTTGTATTTGATCGCGTTTGTCCCAAGCAGGCTCTGCACGAAATGTTCTTCTTTTTCGGATACCTTTAAAGATGTCAAAGTGTACTTATCGTCGTTCCAGTCGCACTGAAATATGTTTTCTGCGTAGTAAGTAATGTCGAATGTGTGTTGCAGCGTGCTCTCGCCGTTCTCTATTCCAGGAATATCAAGATATGTCTGCAACAGCATGCGTTGCTCCTGCCTTCGAATCACGCTGAATTCTTGGCCCACAATCGCCAAGCAGCGGACTTCACTGAGCCATTTTATTAAATGCACAGCTTTAAATGAGATGAAACAGTATACCTCTCCATTTGACATAAGCAGGATGGTATTGCACCTTAGAGCATGCACACTCTTAAGGTAGCTTCCTCCCTTATTGGGCAGTGGAATTCGAACGGAAGTAATTTTTACTTTAGAGTTATCTTTCGTCCTCTTGAATCGGTAGTTTAGCAAATAATTCTCGTTCCATGTTATAAATACAGTCTTGCCTATATGCGCGGCAGCCACGATAAGTCCACATGCTTGAAAGAGAGCGTCATCCTCAATCCACCATAATTCATGTTCGTCCTGTTTTAAGGGTGTCATCACCAACGCTTGAAATAGTTCTTTATTGGCAATAGTTTTCTTTATTGGCTTTTAAAACATGGATGGTACTTTGGAAAATAAAGGTTTGGCCATGGCCGGGACCATCGATACAATTTAGAAAAATATTTTAAGGCCGCAATAGTCTGTTCCCACAAGAACCATTTACTTGCATTATTTTTTTTTAATTAGCAGTATATTTCTGGGGGAACAATGAGAAAACAGTGAACAAGTGAAACTCCAATTCACAATGCCACCGTACACCGTCAATGTCTTCTTTTGAGTGCTCAAAACCAGGTGAAATTCAACTAAAAACAAAACAAAAGACAATTGATTGAGCAAAAATTAAACGATATCATTAAGAAGGAAATATGTAATTTTATTAAAATATTATTGTAAGTTTGTAAAACACTTAATGGCTCCTTTAAGTGAGTGTAGGAAGCAAACCTTCCCTGTCCCTAGTACCGCCATTGTTTAGCTCCATTATTAAACTGGGACTTAATATCCTACTTACGTTCCTTTGCAAATTGTCCTCCAAAAGACTTTTGAATAAAGCAATCTAAAAACAAGAAAGGAAGCAAACTTCGGCAAGCCGAAGTTCATATACCCTTGCAGCTTTTGCAAATATTAAATATTCTTGAAAACATTAAAATTAGATTTACTTGAAGCTGTGATGATTGGCAGCTCAATTATTTAATAGTTCCTATGACAGCTACATGATATTCGATTTTAATAAAATTAAAAGGGTAATTTTAAACTGTCAAATTATTAATTAATCAAAAAGAATTTCTAAAATAAAATCACAAAATAAAAAAGTTAAATTAATAAAAAAAAAATTTTATATTTTTATTGTTCCAATGCGAGCTATATGATATAGTCGTCCGATTTTGATGAAATTTAAACCATAATTCTGAAATATTTAACCATTGTTATATGATATAGTCGTCCGTTTTGATGAAATTTAAACCATAATTCTGAAACATTTAACCATAGCTATATGTCGAAGAACTAAAAAAAAATTAAAAAACAGCAAAGTTATAATTTTTTTCATTTATTTTTCCGATTGTTCCTATGGGAGCTATATGCTATAGTCGTCTGATCCGGCTCGTTCCGACTTATATACTACTTATATACTAGAAAGACAACTTTTGGAAGAGTTTCATGCAGATAGCTTTAAAACTGGGAGACTAGTTTGCGTGGAAACGGACGGACAAACTGACAGACGGACGCACAGACGGACATGGCTAGTTGGGACAACATTTTGGTCTTTGCATCCATCCCATGCATCCATCCCATCTCCTTCAAAATAACCAATATTTGGTTGTTGGCATCCAGCGCTGCCATAATTGGGCCCTTCACCTCTATAACTTCCTTTCTCAGCTCGTAGATTTTCCTTTCCAGCATTTGGGGGCTTACCTTGACCTGCGAAGAGGAAGAGGATCTTTCCTCAAGGGGAACTGGCGTAAAAGTAAATTTTGGTAAGTATAGATTCATTTTACTTGAAACGAAAAAATTATGTTAGCAATTATTCAAAGAATCAACTTATTAATAACTACTTTGAAAAACTTCAGAATTGATAGTCTTTTATTGGTAAGAAACGCAAATATTGCTTAAATTAGTAATAGTTTTATGGGTTATTACTTTTATTTAATTACTTTAATTTAATAAAAGAAATTGACACTCACTTGCTAAATTGTAAAGAGTGAAAGTAGATAGTAGGTATTTCTTAAAATAACCTTACCTTATGTCCTCTTTCCACACAGTCCATCCGTTTAGAAACGGATCAGTTCAGCTGATCTGAACAGCTGTGGCTCGTCAAAACGTAAACAAAGTCAACTGGTCAACCATCTTTGTTTATGTTTTGATGATCTACAGCTGTTGAGATCAGCTGAAATCGGAAGGTTGAGGGTGGATGTGCTCTGTGGAAACCGGAGATTCACCTTTTTCAAAAATCTCAACGGATTTTCAGAGGTGGAATGCCTTCTGTTAATCAATTATTTAACAGTATGTAACAAAGGAGTTAATACTACTTTGTCATTGAAGGGCATGTAAACATATTTAAAACATATTTGATCAACAGAAAAAGATTTTTCTTCACTGTTCCAATTACAATCAGTGAGGAAAAAGAAAAAAGACAAACTGAATGCCCTCTTTCCACACAGTCCATCCGTTGGAAACGGTTGGAATTTTCAACAAATGTGAACCTCCGATTTCCACAGAGCACATCCACCTTCCCATTTCAGCTAATCGCAACAGCTGTGGCTCATGACTTCACTTCTTTCTTTCAAAAATCCCAATGTTTTTTCAGGGATGGCTTGCGTGGAAAGAGGGTTGCACCGCAGAAACATCGGCTAACTATCGCATAATATAGTCCATAAAATTTTAAAGGCGGACTAACTGGGAAGTTTAACGGATGGTGGAAAGTGGATGGATCTCTGTGGAAATACGCTTTAAGACTTTGTTTAAAAAAACTATATAGATTTGAAAATCTGTGGCTTTCAACAAAGAAACCACCATCTTTTTTATACAATTTAGAATTTTTAAATGGGATATTAGGTTTGATGTAACATATAGTATTCGGCATCTTAAAAGATATCATAAAATTACTAAAAATGTTTTGATTAATATTTTCAAATCTATCAGTTTTTTCCCAGTACATATTTGTTCTACGGTTTTGAATAAAATAAAATATTTATTCGGCTTCTTGACGCTTCGTTTGGCTAATACGTTTGCCAACTTGATTGCATTTCATGCATCCACTAATTGAGTTGGTACATTAGTTTTAATACGACACGTTTGTCACCAATTTTAAGGGGACAATCAGAAAGTTTTACCAGCTCAGATACAAAATCGCTCATATATTCGTTTACAATAGCTGGCTTTCGATTACCAACATAAGAGCCAATCAAAAACACATCACTGCTGGGAATATTTTTAAAGCATCCTTAAATTGGCCACAAACTATAATTTGAACTTTTAAAAAGCGGTAGTCCGTTTACGTTGGCATCCAAAACTATTTCGGAATTATCTACGAGATTATCTTTTATAAATTCCAAATAATTTTAAATGCCATTGTAACACTACGGATAACCGCTTTAGGTAAATTTAAGTTTCAACTTTGTAGAAGTGCATCAAGTTGATCTCTTGTAACATTATTATTATGTTACCATTTTAATAATTTTTTCACGGAGATTCGGTTTATTTTTCGCAATTAACAAGTGCATTATTAAGATCCGCGTCGTAGGTATCATATTCAAAAGAATAATTTGATGCACTTTGATCTGATTCGGAATCACATATATTTGAGCATTCGTTTCCAGAATTATTTTCTGTATCAAAAGAAATAGCTCTAGCAGCAAATTGCAGAAGCTTTTCTTTTGTTTATTCGTTAAACGGTGAATATTTGACCGCGACAATTCCCCAATATTAAATTATGTTAATTTTGTTTATTTTGTAAAAAATATTTTTAAAATTAAATTATTAAATTTTTTTTTATGTAATGTCTAAATGTTTAAATTTATTTTTATTTTTCTTAAATTATTGTTCCCCCTAATATGTGTTCTTAGGTCCACTCTAATAAAACACCACCAGTATGTAGATGTAAGTCCACTCTAGGCTGAAGTAAAAGGAAGAGATAAAAAAGAGAGCACACAAATAAACGAAACGAGTTCATAAAACACAAAATTTAAATACATGAAATACATATTAATTACCTTTTGTTTTGATATTTGTTTTTTTTAATAAAGGATAAGAATATTAAAAACGCATTAGTTTAATTTGAACACGAAAATGTATTCATTATAAAATAACACAATATGAAATAACACAATACGCTCAAAAAATGTTTTTTTTTACTTTTTCATTAAATTTATTATTATTATTATTAAATTTTCTTTGCTGTAAATTAGCACATATAAAAAAGTTTTTATAAATTTATTAACAGGGTTTCACTTTGCATCTACATAAGTTGAATAAGTCAAGCTTTTTTCTAATTGTTGTTTAATACACATTATTGAATTCCATTTTGCCAATAAAGTATTTTGAATAGCATCACTATATTTACATGAAAATTAAAACCGCAAAGAATATATAAATTTCACTAATCACAAAGGCATAAGCTATTTCAATTCAAAATCATAATGCAAGTGGCGAGAAATGCAAAAGAAACCATAAAGACCGCGCGCTTTCTTGCATTTTCCCTTTATTTCGCTTTGAAAAGAAATCATGTAACCGTGTAAATATTATTACCTAAAAATATAATATACAAAAAAATGCTTGAAATTAATAATTTTCTAATATAATATGAAATATATTAAATATTATTATTAATAAAAATAAATATTACTATTTTTACAGAATTAATTTTAGGACCATTTTAAAAAGGCATTTGCGACCAACCTAACAAAGCGTTCAGATATTTTTTTTTAAGAGTGTATATATTTAGGCCGCTGCTGTTCGTTAAGAAAAATAAATAATTACAACAGCTGCCTTTTATGCGCATGGTTGACCCAATTTTTGATTTGCTTCAAAATTAAAACCTATTTTGCATAAAAATGACTGAAAAAACGAGGGCAGCAAATCCTGGTCGAAGTACCACAATACATTATTGCTGGATTTCTGGCAGAAAAATCTTCCACATATACGGGGATCCTTGCTCTTTTTTATAAACTGTGGTGGTCTCCTTTGCAAGCCCGTCAAACAACACCATCAGCTCCCCTTCCTGGTCGTCCAAGT
This sequence comes from Drosophila gunungcola, assembly GCF_025200985.1. Lineage (NCBI taxonomy): Eukaryota > Metazoa > Arthropoda > Insecta > Diptera > Drosophilidae > Drosophila > Drosophila gunungcola. The sequence goes on from NW_026453251.1 coordinate 26,161, forward strand.
TGGCAAATGTCTCGGTCTCATTATGGATGTCCTGCTGAGCATTACAGAGTTTGGTATACTCATTCATGTTCATTAATTTTAATTAATTTATTTTGGATTTGCCAAATTTCAAAAGTAAACAAACCCAGATCAGCTGTTTGTGCCAATCACATGTCGGAGTAGCATCAGCAAAATGCAAATGCGCCAATGGAATCAGTCACATTTAAAGAGTCCATTAATGCGGCAATGGAATCAGGCTATAAAATAAATGCGAAAAATAAAAGCGACTACAAACCATTCGCCCCGAACGATTTTAGAAAAAAAACCGAAAAACACCAATATTTAATTAGCGGTGCAATTTTTTTTCGAATATAACATCTATTTTGCATAAAAATAACTAAAAACAAGAGCAAGCGCAGCAAATCCGTGTCGCAATACCACTGGCAATATTGCTGGAACTCTGGAAGAAAAAAACTCCCACATATACGAAAACCCGTCAAACAATACCATCAGCTCCCCTTCCTCGTCGCCAAGTTGGCAAATGCCTTGAAAATATTACGTATTTCCGTTAACTCACTCATATTCATGATTTTTTACGTCTGTTGAAGTAATTAAAATGCATACCAAAAAGTGTTTATAAATTCGTCTGTGCTCTGCTAATCAACAGCTATGGCCTACAGTAGATAAATCCCAGTAATTCCCATAGTGAAGTGTCTAAAACTAGGTCAGAATAGTGCCCAAAAGTAGAAGTAAGGTAAACGCAAAGCAAAATGCGTGTATAAAAGTAAACGCAAGCTATGTATATGCATATATAAAAGTAAACGAAAAATACACGGGTTAAAGTGAGCGCAAAGCTAAATGCGTATATAAAAGTAAACGCAAATCTAAATGTAAACACAAAAGTAAAAGCAATCCCAGTTGTTTACGCAATTAAAAATGTAGCAAATAGAAATCATATAAGATAAGGCTAAGTTCTACTAATTAAAATCAATAAAAATGTACATAAATAAGTTAAAAATGTTAAAATGTTAAACGAAATGTGAATATAAAAATGAAAATTAGTTGTACATAAGGAGAGAACAAGAAGATCGAAAGTTTTTATCGTTAGTTATAAATAGTTTTACTCTATTTATAAATAGTTTTACTCTATTTATAAATAGTTTTACTCTATTTATAACTATAGATAAAAACTTTCGATCTTCTTGTTCTCTCCTTATGTACAACTAATTTTCATTTTTATATTCACATTTCGTTTAACATTTTAACATTTTTAACTTATTTATGTACATTTTTATTGATTTTAATTAGTAGAACTTAGCCTTATCTTATATGATTTCTATTTACTACATTTTTAATTGCGTAAACAACTGGGATTGCTTTTACTTTTGTGTTTACATTTAGATGCGAATATAGGCAAAGAGTAGGGACATGTAAAATTCAAGAGATGTGTATGCAAGTTTCGGTCACGTTAAATATGTGCAGACGTATGAGCCGATAAAGATATAATTGCCGAACTTCTTTGGCTTGCATTTGTTTACAAATTTTCAGCAACACCACCAACATATGGATGCGCTTTCATCAGTGGGATATCTCAGGTTTGAAAATTTTATACCCTGCGGCAAATTTAAAGGTCTTGAGAGTTTTCCGAAATTTTATTACGCAATTAAGTGATCGAGTGTAAATTAACACTTAATAAAATGTAAAGCAAATAAATACTAAATAAAATGTTATGAAACAAACAGTGAAGAAAAAAAGAGTAAATCTGTAATATTAAATTTAAATATATTTTTATTAATTATTTACTGTAATTGAGATCGCACGATACATGAAGTTGTGAAAATTTACAGTTTTTTTTAAGGATTTTGCATGCTAGTTTTAAACAATGCCTGTATACAAAAATATATAAATGTAAATGAAGTTCATATCTTTCCGTCTTATATTTAGAGAATAAACAATAATTATAATGTTTGAGCAAACAATCCTGTTTATAACTCCATGCTAACCCGAGATCCGTCGTAGAACCAGTTGTTAAAAGGGGCCTGATGCAGTATTTTATTGGAAGAGCATTGGCCAAGGTAGGGTGGGCTGATAACACCCCCATTTACATCTAATGTGAGAAGTGCTATCTCTATTTGTCTGTCTGTCTATTTGTTATGCTATCTCTTTTCCGGCCGATATTGGCTCGTTGCCTGTTTGCACGCGATACATTTTAATTGTTAAAGATATTCACCCGTAAGCTGCAGTCTCTTAAGAACACCACGACATTCACTGACGAGTTAGAGCCGGATTTAAACGCGTGCAGGGCTAACAGTTTTGCAATACCATCAGCTCAACGTTGTTCGTTACAAATTCAAGTAAACAAAACGAGATCAGCTGTTTGTGCCATTCACATGTCGGAGTCGCATAAGCTAAATGCGCCAATGTAATGATGCACATATAAAAAGTCCACTAATGCGGCAATGGAAACAGGCTATAAAATAGTTGGTAAATGCTTTATTTTATAGCCTAATTCCATTGGCGCATTAAAACGCATTTAACCTAATAGCCTATTTCCACAGAGATCCATCACCTTCCACCAACCGTTCAACTTGAGGCCCATAGGGTTTTGCCTAATTTATGCGATAGCCAGGCGATGTTTCTGAAGTGCAACCCTCTTTCCACGCATCCATCACTAAAAAACCGTTGAAATTTTTTAAAAAAGTGAAACTCCGGTATCCACAGAGGACAGCTGTTTGTGCCATTCACATGTCGGAGTCGCATAAGCTAAATGCGCCAATGTAATGATGCACATATAAAAAGTCCACTAATGCGGCAATGGAAACTGGCTATAAAATAGTTGGTAAATGCTTTATTTTATAGCCTTATTCCATTAGCGCATTAAAACGCATTTAACCTAATAGCCTATTTCCACAGAGATCCATCACCTTCCACCAACCGTTCAACTTGAGGCCCATAGGGTTTTGCCTAATTTATGCGATAGCCAGGCGATGTTTCTGAAGTGCAACCCTCTTTCCACGCATCCATCACTGAAAAACCGTTGAAATTTTTTAAAAAAGTGAAACTCCGGTATCCACAGAGCACATCCACCCTCCGATATCATCTGAATAGCTGTGGCTCATGTGTGTACGCAAATCGTACACAAAAATAATTGACCTGTTGACGAGCCACAGCTATTCAGATGACCTTGGAAGGTTGAAGGTAGATGTCCTCTGTGGAAATCGGAGCTTCACATTTGTCAAAAATTCCAACCGTTTCCAACGGATGGCCTGTGGAAAAGAGGGCATACTGAGCGTTTATATTCAAAGGGCTTCCCATAAAGCCTAGTACTCAGATCGAGGAAAACCGTTCGCCGCCTATGGAAGAGAGCGAGAGGCAAATAACCGGCAAACACTTTTTGACAGTCCCTTTTGCACGTCGGTACTGAGTTCGACGGAAAAAAATACCAAAAAATTGCAAATCGTTGCCAGATTTCTCTGGGTGCACGTACTCCAGGCCCCGGCGTAAAGAATAAAAAATTTAATCTATGGACGTTGGAGTTGCCAGAGAATAGTCTTTGTTAGGTCAAAAATATGGACGTAAAACCCAGAAAAATTTACTACAGTAATACAATTTTGACGGCAAAATATTAAAATTGGGAATCCATTTATATAACGTTTTTCTTTTTTTGAATTGTTATCCGTTTGTCAACAACCCAAGCTGACTGATAGTAATACCAAAATTTCGATCTGAGTACTTAGCTAATGGCTATTTGCTGGAATCGTTCCCGAACGTTTTTAGAAAAACTGCCAACATATTCTGATATGAAACGATATTTTGTTAGTGCCACACTACAACAGCTGATTTTTTATATGCAAGGATTTTAATTTCCTTTGAATAAACAACCTAATTTGCGTAAAATTAAATGAAAACAAGAACAAGCACAGCAAATCTTGTTCGCAGTTCCAGAGTGCGTTACTGCTGGATCTCAGGTAGTAAAAAACTCCCTTTTTTAGAAATTGTGGTGGTCTTTTTAGCAAACCCGTCAACCAACACCATCAGCTCCCCTTCCTTGTCAGCCAAGTTGGCAAATGCCTCGATAGCATTATAGATGTCCTGCTGAGTATTAAGGATTTAACTTGTTCATATTCATTATTTTTAATTCATTTCGTTGTGCTACAATGTCGGAGTAGCATTAGCTAAATGCTAATTGAGCCAATGGAATCAGGCACATTTAAAAAACCCAATAAAACAAATGATTTTTATAGATAAGGTGAGCGCAGTTCTTGTTTGCTTGTGAAAATAAAACTCTTTAGCATAAAAATTATTGAAAATAAGAGCAAACGCGGCAAATCCTTGTGGCCACACCACAATCCATGGGTCCAAAAAAAAAGAAGGGGCCATGGAACAGTTTAATGTTTTCGGCAATGCGGCTTTTGGATTGTCGAAACATTTAAGAAGCCATATCCTTTTTCAGCCACTGCTCCACCATGGGAAAGTCACTAATGGGCTTATGACACAACATTGTTGGCCTCATTCGTTGCTCATTTTTTGTTTTAACTATACGATTTTAAGTAAGTGCGAGCAGGACAACCTATGACGATTCCTATGAGCAATTAATGGATTTTGGTATAAAAATACCATTCGATGAAATACCACAGGGGCCGATACATCAATGAGCAAAATTGTATTTAAAAAGTACAATTTTGCTCATTCATTGGATTTGACGACAAACCGAAATAAAAAAGCGAGGCTTAAATGCATACGAAATATTTTTTAACATTTAAAGGTAATAACTGAAATCCTTTAAACGTTAAAATTAGCGGGATAAACACAATTTAATAAACAAAACAATAAAGTTTGAATTTAACGTTAAAAAGGCAGTAATACCGTGACCTTATTACCAAAAATTTAGTAAATGCGCTTGCAGCTTGCATTGTATTTTATCATGGAAACGGAATCGGGAATTCAAGAAAGTGGCAAAACCTTTACTCTTGAACTCCCTGAGATCAGCCCGATTTGGACATGACCATGACCGCATATGAGAGAGGCCAAAGTTTTAAAACAGGCTTTTGCCCTGCATGTCAGAATGCGATACTGTTATAAATGTTACATTAAAAAAAATACCGGAAAATACTTATTTTTAACGGTATTTCATTTAGCATTTAGATAATGCTTTCCGACATGTGAATGGCACGAACAGCTGATCTGGGCTTGTTTACTTTTGAATTTTCTCAAATCAAAACGAAATGAATTAAAAATCACGAATATATTTTTTTTTACGGAAATCTTTAATGCTCAGCATTACATTCATAATGCTATCCAGCTTGGACAACAAGAAAGGAGAGCTAATGGTGTTGTTTGATGGTTTTTTTTTTCCTGGCAGAGATCCAGTTGCTCTTGTTTTCAGTAATTTTGATCGGTATTTCCGGAATTTTTGGTAAAAACGTTTGGGGGGAATGTTTTGTGCTCGCATTCAAATCTCGCATTTATTTTAATTTCAGCATTTAGCCTAATGGAATTTTCTGTGAAAGTAAATGCGTTTAATGCACCAATGGAATCTGGCTAGAAGTCATGGACGCTCCAATTTAGCTTCCCTTGTTTGTGGAATTATTTATTTATTTACTTCAACAACTTGCCGACAGCTGACTTCGTAGTAAAATGTATCTCCTCCTCCAAACAATCCTATAAGTGCCAAGTGGAAATCACGGCGGATGTTGCTCTGTGGGAACAGTCCTATATATCTTAACATAAATACTAATTATTTTTTTAATAATATCGATATTTATATTTAAATATTTATTTTCGGTATCTTAATCTTCCCAGTTATTTATTTCTAAAATAAAAAATTGCCGATTGCAGTCTTTTCAGATTTATCCGATATAGCCATGCTGCGTCCATTTTTCAGCATAATCCGACGCTCTTTCGTCAGTAACATGAGTGAGCGCCAGACAGCTTTGGTTGCTCGCGGATTGCCCAAGAAGGAACCGATTATGGGAGTTCAGGACATTATAGTCGTTGCGTCTGGAAAGGGGGGAGTTGGCAAAAGCACAGTAGCAGGTGGGCAACACCGAAAATTGTTCTGAGACGACGATACTAGTTCTCTTCTTACAGCGAATTTTGCTTGCAGCATGGCCAAACTGGGGAAGCGAGTGGGCCTGCTGGATGGGGATATATTCGGTCCGACTGTACCCCTTCTGATGAATATCCATTGTGAGCCGGTTTTGAACGATCAGAATCTTATGATTCCCCCGCAAAATTACAATGTTAAATGCTTGTCAATGGGCATGATCACACCCTCGGAAGGCTCAGTTATCTGGCGCGGCCCTCTTGTCATGTCAGCCATACAACGGCTTTTAAAGGGTGCGGAATGGGGACCGTTAGATGTTTTAGTTGTAGATACTCCACCGGGAACTGGGGATGTTCATCTTTCGCTGTCCCAGAACGTACCAATCACAGGCGTTATCCTCGTAACCACTCCTCATAGTGCTGCCGTTCAGGTGACCGTAAGGGGTGCTAGGATGTACGAAAAATTGAATGTTCCCATCTTTGGTCTTGTGGAAAACATGAGGTACTCCACTTGTGAAAATTGTAATCAACGAATCGAGTTTTTTAAAAATAGCTCAACAAATTCTCTACCCCACAAGCTTATTTCCCTCCCGTTGCACTCGCACATAGCGGAGTGCAGCGAGATTGGTGTGCCCATTGTAATCAAGTATCCAGAAAGCAAATACTCAAACCTATTTACACAATTGGCGAAGAAGATTTCGGAAATTCTTGATAAACAAAAGGGTCGTTAGTAAAAGATAAATGGTGGTGTCTCTTAATATTAGCTGTTTAAATTTGATTAAAAAATATAAACCAGATGTTTTAATTGTTCTACACAACAAAAATAAGTTTGATTTTAATTATAAAACGGAAGCAACAACAAAGGCATACATAATATGTAGACACAAACTTCCTTAAACCCTTTCTACTGGATTTTTATTTGCCTTTAAAAAGATTATCTTAAAAACTCAGCAAACTTATAAAAATAATATTTATTTGCCGAAAAAAGTTGTAAATATATGATCAGTCAATTCTAAAAAGTACAAAAATGTTTTTATTAAATAAGTCCATAGAGTACATACATACATATGTGGAGGTATATGATATAGTCGTCCGATTTTGATGAAATTTAAACCGTAATTCTGAAATATTTAACCTTTACTATATGTCGAAGCTATATGCTATAGTCGTCTGATCCGGCTCGTTCCGACTTATATACTACCTGCAATAGAAAGACAACTTTTGGGAAAGTTTCATGCAGATAGCTTTAAAACTGAGAGACTAGTTTGCGTAGAAACGGACGGACAGACGGATTTTTTTTTGAATATGTCGGTTCTAAGAATGTGTGAAATTTTCAACTTCGAATTTGTTTTCATGTACATGGTTTTCCGATGTACATATGAAAACTTCATTATTATTTACTTTCGTTTCACACAAAGTACACTGACTTAAATTTTGTGTTTTGTCGAACTTGAAAAATTTACGGCACGGGTTTGACTTTGGCCGTGGCTTTTTATAAGAGTGACAACCGTCTTGACCGATCATTCAAAGCCAACTGCAACTTTAAGTAACGTAACAGAAACGAGAATGAAATGAAGTAAGATGTAAGCGTGTATAAAAAGAAGCAAGAAAATCCGTTGTTTACATGTATTAGTATATCTTTACGCAAATTCTTGGCGCCAAAATTTGTTCACATGTATTTGGTGCAGTATGTATGGTTCTTTTATGTTGAACTTTTTTATTGTCCCGCCAATTTTGGCACCTATACACGTACATAAACTTTGGCGCACTCAATTTACATACATACTTGCATAATAAACAAATTTTTGTATGTTTATTTTCTTTTATCGGTTATTGTTTGGTTAGGCAAAATCAAATTTTTTCCGTTCGGGTTTCGGTTTCGGTTACCGGTTAAAAATAACGGTTAAGAAGCCGGTTGGATACCCTGCCGTAAAATATCCACCACCAATTTTGTGAGGAAAATGCTATAAAAAATTGGTTTCAGGTCAAAAGAAGAAATTATTGTTTAAAATTTAAATTTAAAACTAATCTTAATTTAATCAAAGTTATTTGAAATCAGATACTTGGCAAAAATAAATAAACAAGATAAAAGAAAATATTTTAACAACAACGAAGTTATTCAAATTGTAATGTTTTATATCCTCAAAATGGTATTTTAATTTCAGTCAAAAGGACTCATTCCCTACCCTAACAGCATCATTAAGAGTGTCGATCTAGCCATGTCCGGAAGAGTTTTGGAAGAGTTTCATGCAGATAGCTTTAAAACTGAGAGACTAGTTTGCGTAAAAACGGACGGACTGACGGACATGGCTAGATCGACTCTCCTAGTGATGTTGATCAAGAATATATATACTTTATAGGGTCGGAAACGTCTCCTTCACTGCGTTGCAAACTTCTGACTGAAATTATAATATCCTCTGCAAGGGTATAATTACAAAATAAACAAGTTAAAATTAAAATTTTTTTTTTTATATTTTTATTGTTTCTATGGGAGCTATGTGATATAGTCGTCCGATTTTGATGAAATTTAAACCATAATTCTGAAATATTTAACCATTACTAAATGTCGAAGAACTAAACAAAAATTAGAAAACAGCGAAGTTATAATTTTTTTCATTTATTTTTCCGATTGTTCCTATGGGAGCTATATGCTATAGTCGTCCGATTTTGATGAAATTTAAACCGTAATTCTGAAATATTTAACCATTACTAAATGTCGAAGAACTAAACAAAAAATTAAGAAACAGCTAAGTTATATGCTATAGTTGTCCGATCCGGCTCGTTCCGACTTATATACTACCTGCAATAGAAATACAACTTTTGGAATAGTTTCATGCAGATAGCTTTTAAACTGAGAGACTAGTTTGCGTAGAAACGGACGGACAGACGGATGGACAGATGAACCGACGGACATGGCTAGTAATGCTGATCAAGAATATATATACTTTATTGGGTCGGAAACGTCTCCTTCACTGCGTTGCAAACTTCTGACTGAAATTATAATACCCTCTGCAAGGGTATAATAAGGGAATGGTTACAGAATCAAAATCCTTACTAAAATCTGTATAATCTGTATAACATCGGTATGCTTTCTATTATTAAATCCTTTAACTATAATAGTTGTCAATTCAAGTAGGTTCGCTTAACAAACCATGTTGATAAGGTGATATTAGTGAAGGACACAAATGTGGCAAATGAAGAGTAATAATGCGCTCAAATGCTTTAGGTATTGCAGACAATTTATAAATACCTCTACAATTTTAAACATTCGACTTTCCTCGCTTTTTATGGAATGGAATAATAAAAGAATCTTTCCAGATAGTTGGAAAACTGATGTTGAGGTAGACACTTGAAACAGTTTAAGAATGGGTTTACAGATAACTTAAGCAACTCAGGAAGCCCGTCCGGCCCTGGAGAGTATGATTGTGTTGTGGGATCTCAATTCTTTAGAAGAAAACTAACTGTTATTACCCGCAAAAAAAACATTTGACCAGTTTTTATTGTAAGGGTAAACTGAATTTAGACAAGAATCCGTACTAAAGGTAGTTTGGAAGAACTTGGCAAATAAATCAGCAATGTAAGAGTCAGTAGACGCCTCAGTTGAGTTTAATCGTACTAATGAAGGCAAGGCGGAGTTTTTTGGCATAATACTCACAAAGTTATAAAATTGCTTCGGATTATTTGAAAATTCGGTTTTACACCGGTTCAAATACATTGAATAGAATTGACTGATGGCTTGCCCTTTTGTACTTTTTGTATGTCTTTGTTTTTAGATTTTTAAGTCTTTGTAGCTCTTGTGTAAACCACGGAGGTTTGTTATGTCTTGGAGGAAGGCTGTAACGAACGCACTTATTAAAAGACGTGTTTAAAACACTATAGAATAATTCAGTGACATTTTCCATATCCATGCAATTGTAAAAGTTTGTCCAGTTGTATTCTTAAATCGAGTCGTTTAGCCAGACCCAGGGGTGATATAAGAACAGGTTACAAAAAAAGGGAAGGCATGTAAGGAAACTTTTACACTAACAAATCATATTTCATTGTGGTAACCAGTTTGATTTATCCCCGATGTAAGACTGGCGTTAAAAGCAATAAGCACTTTACCTGCCCTACGAGAAACGCGATCAGGTCTGTAAGTGATAAAGTTGTTTGGAAAAACTTCGGAGTTGCAAATCTCCGGTTTTAGCCAAGTTTCTTTGAAGACTAAATATGTTTATTAAAGGCAGAGGAGTCAGCGAACAGCCTAGGTAACTTCATATTGAGTTTCCTTACATTTTGATAGGTTAGAAATATAGAAGTGTTCAGATTTTTGGAACAGACTCTAAAATCGGAGGCCGATTATTATTTATTTACCAGTTAGGAAAAAATTGATTTATTATTAGTTCCTCATCAGGCCAAAGACTTTTATTATTTAAAACATTAAAAGGTTCTGGAGGAACAGATATTTTAAAAGAGGATATCTTGTGAGCGTATGACAATTTTATTTAATTTAATTTTTCCGCTTAGATGACTTTGCAGTTTTTTACTACTAAATGGTTCACTTACCGCGTTGAACCCATCAGTAAGTTATTTTAATACTCCAAAAAGATTTTTAAAACCGCGTGTAAATGCAAAAGCGGGAGAGCGCAAGAGATAATCTGTTCTATTGACTAATCGTGGCTTGTGAAGCACTAAGAACTATGTAAGTTAACTAAGTCAACCGGGCGACGGCGATGACCGATCGTCCGAAGCCTCGCTCCGGCCAAACTGCTGACACAGCGTCTGGCCGGAAGCTCGTGCATAGCCGGCAAGCACTGCCCATTGGAGTGGCCGCTATTAGTCTTTTTCTTTGTTAGCCTTAAGTTCAGTTCTGTTTTGAGTTTACTGAAATAAAGAGCTGCTGCTCCCAAACTTTACTCCGGCCTTCGTCGTTATCATTTAGCAATACGCTTACTGCGCTTAAGGCCAGAAGCATAGGAGGACAGTCATCCTCTCAACGTAAACCTTCATTGGCAACACTCTGGTACTCCACAGTACCTTTATAGCATCCTCTTCCGGAGACTACGCGGATCGTAGGCGGCACCCCATTCTTGGCTGCCATAAATACACGTCCATTCAGCGACACCCGTTCACCAGGGTATCGAGACTGCGAAGACGACAGCCACCCGGCTACGGAATTAAACTAATTGGCGCTCAACGTTGAAAAACCCATCGCGGAAAAAATAGGGACCATGTAAGTAAGCTAAACCAGACACACATCCACTAGGGAGTGGATCTGCATTTGTTTCATTTAATTCATCTACACTGCAAGAGAGCATCTGCAGCTCCATTATTAATGCTACCTATTAATATTATAATTAAATCTCTCATAAATTGATTGACGTAAATTACGAAAAATTTATATATTATTTGAATATATAATTAATGGTCACTATATATTTGCGTGTTGTTTGCATATTATTTTTTTCTGTGTAAATAAATATTTTGGTGATTAATATTTTATTGTGAGGTTTTAATATTTGAGCAGAGGCTCCTATAATTTAATACATACAGCGACTCAGAGTCTGATAGTGAAGAGCCCCCGCGTACTTCCACCCCACCCAGAACAGCTTAAAGCCGTAATCCAGGCCGCCGTTAACCATGCCCTAGCAGAAGCGGCCGGCGAATTCAGGCGCAGGGAGGAGGAAATGCGTCAAACCATACAGCAGTTGGCCGCTCAAGTTGCAGCGGTGCAAATTGCGCCCGCACAGGCGGCAGTTCCTAAAATCAAAATTTATACACCCATCGACATCACAGGCGATGTTCAATGTAACGAGCCCCTAGATGCCGTTAAATGCCTGCCCGAATTTACGGGGGCACAAGAGACATACGTCTCCTGGCGGCAAGCGGCAGTAGCCGCATATTTTATATTTAAAAATAATGTAAACAGCTCACGCCACTACCAAGCGGTTGTTATAATTAGGAGTAAAATAAGAGGCACTGCCGATGCAGTGCTGTCCTCATTTGGCACTGTGCTATATTTCGATGCGATCATAGACCGTCTCGATTTCACGTACAGTGACAAGCGCCAGATTCACGTCATCGAGCAGGAGATGGGTACCCTTAGACAGGGAAGCCTCACACTTCTACAATACTATGACGAGTTTGAGAAAAAGCTCTCCTTGCTTACAAACAAAGCAACCATGTCGTACGAAGCGTCGACGGCAAGAATTTTATGCGGAAAATTCCGGGATGATGCGCTCCGTGTATTTGTTTCGGGCCTCAAGCGCACTCTCTCCGATGTCCTCTTCACGGCAAAGCCGAAAGACATGCCGACTGCGTTGGCATTGGCTCAAGAAGTGGAATCAAATCATGAAAGATACATTTTCGCAACATCGTTTGCAAAGAGCGTGGAGGATAGGGATAAGAAGCAATTTCCAAAGCCGTCAGAACGCCAACAAGCTTCCTATCAAGCGCACCCCCAAGGAAGTGCGGGCAAAATCCCACACTTCACTAAGCAACACAAGGCTCAGGTGCACTCCGCTCCAAATAACGAGAGACGTTGGGAAATCACGCCGGAACCAATGGAGGTTGACCCATCCCTTTCTCGATGTAGACAATCGACCCAAACACAGGCTAACCAAAATGGGAAGCCAGCTATGTCCGTCCGTTCAGGCCCCGCTAAAAGACAAAGAATTAACCACGTCGTGCAGAGCGCTGGCGAAACAGAAGATAAGTACACAGCTACAGCCTCGAGCGCGGCACATTCATGAATATGATTTGGACGTTATTAATTTTTTAGGGGAAAATCCCTGCTACCCGTCATCAGACGAAGAGTTGCGGGGGTAAATATGAGTCTTTTAATAGATATGGGCGCATCAAAAAATTTCATCCGTCCCTACGAAGGACTGAAAAGCGTCCCGGTCGAATCCCCCTTCAGAATTCATTCCATTCACGGCGTCACCACAATCACGAAGAAATGCTTCGTATCACTTTTCAATTTGAAGGCCACGTTCTTCATCTTACCCGACTTATCTTCCTTCGATGCTATCATCGGCCTTGACCTACTTAAACAGGCGGGGGCATCACTGTGTCTGGCCTCCGGCCATCTCGAATGGGGCAACAAAGAAGAGAAAATTGATTTCCAATCGTGCCCCGATGTCAATTTCACTGAAGTTGACTGCTCAGATGCACCAGCTTTAGTCAGAAAAACTTTTTTGAAAATGTTCTGCGATAGGAAAAAGGCCTTCGCGGATCCCAATGGGGCCTTACCTTACAACACTTCGGTGGTAGCCACCATCAGAACGGTTGATGAGGAGCCCATTTATTCCAAGCTCTACCCATACCCAATGGGAGCAGCTGACTTCGTCAATGGTGAAATTCAAGAGCTATTAAAAAATGGCATAATACAGAAGTCGAAATCCCCCTACGATAACCCAATATGGGTAGTGAGCAAGAAGGGCACCGACGAGAATGGCAATCGTAAAATGCGACTTGTATTGGACTTTCGAAAATTGAACGAAAGGACAATTCCTGATCGCTACCCAATGCCAAATATCTCTATGATATTGGGGAATTTAGGAAAGGCCAAAGACTTCACAACGCTTGATTTGAAGTCCGGCTATCACCAGATCACGCTTGCAGAACGCGACCGTGAAAAACTTCCTTTTCCGTTAACGGAGGAAAGTACGAATTTCGCAGAATGCCATTTGGACTAAAAAATGCGGCCAGCATTTTTCAAAGAGCTATTGACGACATACTGCCAGAGCAGATCGTAAAATTATGTTATGTTTATGTTGATGATGTTATAGTCTTCTCAGAGGATGAAAACTCCCACGTCCAGCACGTAGATTGGGTTCTCAAGAGCCTTTACGATGCTAATATGAGGATATCAATGCAAAAATCGCGGTTCTTCAAAAAGAGCGTTAGCTTTTTGGGCGTTATTGTCACCAGCAACGGTGCAACTACCGACCCAGAAAAAATCAAGGCCATTCAGGAATTTCCAGAACCTAAAAACACATTCGAGGTTAGATCATTCCTTGGCCTGGCCAGCTATTAAAGATGCTTTATTAAAGATTTTGCGTCAATAGCTAGGCCCATCTCCGACATTCTTAAGGGAGAAAATGGAAGCGTCAGCAGACATAGGTCCAAGAATATCCAAGTGCATTTTAGTGAGCAGCAACGAATTGCATTCCAAAAATTGCGCAATATTCTGGCTTCAGAGGATGTCATCCTCAGATACCCAGATTTTAAAAAGGCATACGATCTAACGACGGACGCCTCGGCATTTGGCATTGGTGCGGTGCTTTCCCAGGAGGGAAGACCTATTACAATGATCTCGAGAACTCTAAAAGACCGAGAGATTAATTACGCTACTAGCGAGCGGGAATTATTAGCCATTGTTTGGGCACTAGCCAAGTTACGCCATTACCTATATGCAGTAAGGGATATAAATATCTACACTGATCACCAGCCGTTAACCTTCGCGGTTTCATGAGTCTAATCCGAATGCGAAAATTAAACGATGGAAAGCTCGCATCGACGAGAGCGGCGCCAAAATGTTTTATAAGCCCGACAAAGAAAATCTCGTCGCGGATGCCCTCTCCAGACAGCAACTTAACGTTGTGGAGCAGGAAGAAGCCAATTCGTGTGCGGCCACTATCCACAGTGATATGTCGCTCACACACACCATCGAATCCACGGACAAGCCTTTGAATTGCTTTCAGAACCAGATAACTCTGGAGGAAGCAGGCTTTCCGTCTAAACGCAGCTTCGTCCTCTTTGGAAACAAGAGGCGGCATGCGATTAACTTTTCCTGCAAAGAGTCATTACTTGATGAACTCGCAGACATAATCGTTCCTAAGGGCGTAAACGCCATTCATTGTGATTTGCACACACTGGCAATGATACAGGACGAATTGGTTCGGCAATTTCCGGCCACCAAATTTTGGCATTGCAAAAACCGTGTAACGGATATTTTTGCAGTTCCTGAAAGGACGGGAAATCCTCACCGTCGAGCACAATAGGGCTCACAGATCGGCCCAAGAAAATGTTAAGCAGATACTCTCCGAGTACTACTTCCCGAAAATGACCAAGTTAGCGAATGAAATCGTCACTAACTGTAAGACCTGCGCTAAAGCAAAGTATGACAGGCATCCAAAAAAGCATGAACTCGGCGAAACGCCAGTCCCATCGCAAGTGGGGAAATGCTACACATAGACATTTTCTCTACAGACAGGAAATACTTCCTCACATGCATTGATAAATTTTCAAAATTTGCAATGGTCCAACCGATTCTCTCTAGAACAATAGAGGATCTCAAACCGGCGCTATTACAACTCCTGAACGTCTCCCAAAGCCAAGGTCATCTACTGTGACAATGAACCCTCGTTGAACTCACACACCATCCTGACCATGCTGGAAAATCACTTCGGAGTTAGCATCTCGAATGCGTTACCTCTCCACAGTGTCTCATACGGCCAAGTGGAGCGTTTTCACAGCACTCTGGTGGAGCTTACCCGATGCCTTAAAATCGACAAAGGCATCAACGACACCGTAGAGTTGATTTTACTGGCCACGACTATATACAACAAGTCTATCCATTCGGTCATCAATAAGAAGCCCGCCGACGTGGTAGTTACACAATCGACTGACCCACAGTGCGACATAGAGGATAGACTAAGGCATGCCCAAAATAAGCTAAGAGATAGGGAAAATGCCTCCCAACAAAACAGAGTGTTCAATGTCGGCGACAAAGTCCTAGTGAAATCCAACAGGAGACTAGGCAACAAGCTTTCGCCGTTATGCGAAGAAAAAACGGTGGAAGCGGACATGGGGACGTCATTATTAAGGGGAGGGTGGTCCACAAGGACAACCTTAGGTAGCCAAGCTTCGCTAGCCTGATAGTTTTTTCCGTATTTTTCATTACTTTACCGCTAGCCATTTGGCATAAGTTTTTCATCATTATTAATTTTAATCATGCTTTATTCTTATGCTTTGGTGGTGGGCTACCCCATTAGTTCAAACAATTACAATGTATTCAAATTACAGGTTCATACCCCTGCTTTTCCTTCTTGCCGCAACATCGGCACGTGTCACGGACTACTCTAAAGCTAAGTACATTCCCATTGTCGATGGTCGAATCTTAGTATGGGAGGAATTCGCGTATGTAAAACATTCGGCAAACCTCTCTGAATATAGGCGCGTTATAGTAGAAACGGAGGGGATGATCAACATGTTCCCCCAGTCGCATATGCAAAAACTTTTGAGCGTTGACATCGCTCACCTAAGCGACCTGCTCGAATCTCTGAGCATTCACTATAGAGTAGCCCGAAGCCTAGACTTCTTAGGGACAGCATTGAAGGTAGTGGCGGGAACGCCAGATGCAGAAGATTTTGAAAAGATTAAATTTAACGAATTCCAACTAAATAACGCAAACAATAGGCAAATAAATATCAACAACAAGGTTCAGGACCAAATCAATAGAATTTCCAACACCGTCAATCAAATTCTGAGGTCGGCCAAACAGTCCCAAGTCGACACGGGACATCTATTCGAAACGTTATTAACTCGAAATAGAATGATGACAATGGAGTTGCAGAATCTTATGCTTGCTGTAGCTCTTACCAAGGTCAACATAGTAAGCCCTAGCATTTTAGATCATGCAGACCTGGAGAATGTGTGGTTGGAAGAGCCCACCGAGACCACGATTAAAGATGTTTTGTCCGTAGCGTCCGTAAAAATCTTACAATCCGCTAACATTTTACACTTCATTATTAAATTTCCTAAGATCAAATCAGCCTGCAATAAAATAACTATTTTTCCCGTGTCGCATCACGACACCGTACTCATACTGGAGGATAACGTAATAGCGGAATGTAACAGGGAGATCTATGCGGTGAAGAATTGCTCCACAACACCAGGAGTTACCTTCTGCCAGCTGGCGCTAACAAGATCGGCCCATGCTGGAGGCACTGCGCACTGCGAAATCCAGCAAAGTAACTTGCATCCCGTCACCTACGTTGACGATAGGATTCTCATTGTGAACGATCGCCCGGCGCGTGTGAGTGTGGACAATGACTCTCACGTCCACTTAAGAGGCACCTTCCTCATCACCTTTAACTATTGTGCCACGATCAACGAAACCCGATACGTTAATTATGACGTAGCCCAGAAGAGGGCTCCAGGAGTAGCCAGCCCTCCTTCCTTGAATATCACCATGGAGCGCAACGTGCTCAGCCTTCCTTACCTTCAGCGTTTGGGTGAACGTAATCTGAAACGCATCGAAACTTCGGGAAGAGGATCAACGACTATCGATCACACCAGATTGTTCTAATTGCTGGAGCAATATGCTGCGCATTGATCTGTATTGGCCTTACTTATCGGCGAGTCACCCAGGCCAGAAAAACTGCGGTCCAACTAAAGAGGGTGATCGCCCAAATAGGGTCGGCCGAGGGCGGCCTCGTTCCTGAGGGGGGAGTAGTTAACTAAGTCTAACCGGGCGACGGCAATGACCGATCTCCGAAGCCTCGCTTTGGCCAAACTGCTGACACAGCGTCGGGCCGGAAGCTCGTGCTTAGCCGGCAAGCACTGCCCATTTAGTGGCCGCTATGGGTCTCTTTCTTTGTTAGCCTTAAGTTCAGATCTGTTTTGAGTTTACTGAAATAAAGAGCTGCTGCTCCCAAACTTTACTCCGGCCTTCGTCGTTATCATTTAGCAATACGCTTACTGCGCTTAAGGCCAGAAGCATAGGAGGGCAGTCATCCTCTCAACGTAAAGCTTCATTGGCAACACTCTGGTACTCCACAGTACCTTTATAGCATCCTCTTCCGGAGACTACGCGGATCGTAGGCGGCACCCCATTCTTGGCTGCCACCACCTACCACCTCTACGGAAAAATACACGGCCATTCAGCGACACCCGTTCACCAGGGCATCGGGACTGCGAAGACGACAGCCACCCGGCTACGGAATTAAACTAATTTGTACGTACACATAGGCGCGAGAAGTAGAGCGGGAGGAAGAAAATAAAATGTTACAAAAAGTTTCTCGTGCAATGTTACAAAAACAAACACTAGGAGCACTGGCAAAGCATGCACAAGAGAATGAAATTACCATTACAGTGCCCAGGGATTAGACAATTTAAAATAAAAGTCTTAAAACTCTAATAGTAGGGAGAGTTGGCGCGGGAGAGCGTCTAGTTCCTCCTTTGGAGGGACTGTAGCTCTACACTGGCAGAAATTACTAACGACTTCTTGACGTGAACACATATTGTTGCTGGTTCGATAGAATTCAAAATTGTTACCATGCCTCATCTCCAGCTTATTAGCCCACTATCGATATCTCTTAAGCAATGAATCACGAGATCGCGTCGCCCACCACTAAAAAGCAGTTTATATGAGATTGGCGGCA
Organism: Drosophila gunungcola; assembly: GCF_025200985.1. Taxonomy (NCBI): domain Eukaryota; kingdom Metazoa; phylum Arthropoda; class Insecta; order Diptera; family Drosophilidae; genus Drosophila; species Drosophila gunungcola. Next base: position 44,553 of record NW_026453251.1, read on the forward strand.
CGACAACACAATTTATTAAATTTCTATTTCTATTTCGTATTCACTATGAAAATTGTTTGTTGTCCATCGCCAAAATAAAACTTTATCTGGAAAGCAAAGAAGTTGTAATTCTATTTATTGTTGTTGTTGTCTATTTGCCACATGGTGTGGCAACATCTTTATTAAATTTGTAATAGCTGGTCGTCAAAGTGCGCAGAAATTTCTGGAGAAATATTTTGCAAAGTTGTGAAATTCATAATTGTATACACATGAATCTGCGCAGTAAGAAAAAGTTGGGATTCGAATTGAGCGAAATAGCTGGAACATCTACTCCGACGCCAAAGAGTCAACCAGAATCAGAAGCAGAAATGGATTCCGACAAGGATAAAACAATCATGGATTTAAAAGAGAAGGTCCCCGAAAATGTTATCTTTCGGAATATGATGGACATGATGAAAAGCATAAAACATGCTCAATCAGAATTAACGGCTCGAGTTAATAGCCTGAGTGATGGTCAGGCAAACCAAGTCATACTTATTGAATCCCGTTTGGTGAACATGTGTAAAAGTGAAATCAGATCTGCTGTAGAAATGTTGGAAGAAACTACAAAGCGTACATTGGCACTCCCACATCCTGACTCGCATGGCGGCGCATACGTTCTTGTCGCTCATGGAGGCGCATACGTTCCTGGCGCTAATGGAGGCGCAGCTGATCTTGGCGCTAGTGGAGGCGCAGCAAATCTTGGCGCTCATGGAGTCGCAGGTAATCCTGGCTCGCATGGAGGCGCAGCTAATCTTGGCGCTACTGGAGGCGCATACGTTCCTGGCGCTAATGGAGGCGCAGCTGATCTTGGCGCTACTGGAGGCGCAGCAAATCTTGGCGCTCATGGAGTCGCAGGCAATCCTGGCTCGCATGGCGGCGCATACGCTCTTGGCGCTTATGGAGTCGCAGGTAATCCTGGCTCGCATGGAGGCGCATTCGTTCCTGGCTCGCATGGAGGCGCAGCTGATCTTGGCGCTCATGGAGTCACAGGCAATCCTGGCTCACATGGAGGCGCAGCTAATCACAACGGTTCTGGAGAAGCATTCAGTCGCGGACCTACTGGAGGATGTCATGGCTTCAACGTTGCTGGAGAAAACTTTCAACGTCAAAATATAAATGTCGGTATGTACGGGCTTGATAATGTTGGTGGTGTTAATGGGCATGGTTTAGGTAACAATAATAGCAATGTAGTTCAATATCAGCAACTCCGAAGTATACATCCTAGAAAACTTATAGATTTACCAGAATTCAATGGCAGTCCAGAATCGTGGCCTGTATTTTCAACCATGTTCTGGGAATCATCGAACGCATATGGATATACCAACTTGAAAAACTATTTGAGGTTGCAAAAGAGTTTAATAGTAGTGGCTAGAGAAGATGCTAAGGGTCTATTAATTAATCCGGCTAATGTTGTATACATTATGGAAAGACTTCAATTTACTTATGGAAGGCCAGAAATGTTAATAAATAGTCAAATGAACATGGTTAACCAAATAGCCCCGGTTACAGAAAATAATATAGAAAAGTTGGTCGTGTTCGCTTCTAAGGTAGACAACTTGGTTATATTTTTGAAATCAGCAAATGCAACTCAGCATTTACAGAATCCTTCTCTGATAGAGCTTAGTAGGTAAGATGCCACTCAGTAAGCGAGTTCAATGGATTGAATATTCATCGCCAATTCAGCCAAATCCTAATTTAGACCACTTCAGCAATTGGCTGAGCACTATGGCAAGAAGCATTGCAAGGGCAACCATTGCAGCCCCAGTTAATATTAAACAGACGAAGAATGGCAAATCTATTTTACATTCTTCGAATAATGCACCTAAAGGAAACAAAAAGGAATGCTATCAATGTCAGGGCAAACATTATATGTATAACTGCGATAAATATTTAAAAGCTGATATAGCCGAAAAATTGAAAATTATAAAAACTCTTCGCCTCTGTTTTGGTTGTCTTCGACACGGACACACTCTGCAAGCTTGTAAGTACAAACGCGAGTGTAAGAAAAATGGATGCAAGAAAAGTCACCATACTTCTTTACATTCAGACGATTCTCAAAAGGAAGATAACATTGAACCAAAAGAAGCTACGATTAACACGATCAAGCCAGCTTCTCGACAATTATTGTTTAAGGTATTGGCAGTTGAGATTATGGGGCCAAACAATAAGATCATACAGACTTACGCGTTCTTAGACGAAGGTTGGTCTGCTATATTAATAAACGAGAAATTAGCAGAACGTCTGGGTGTACTTGAACCAAAGAGAAAATTGACTTTGAACTGGATAGAAAACCATGCTAAAGAATTTTTGTCCATGGAATGCAATCTTCGCATAAGATCACCTGGAGCTGATAAGAAATGGTAGCATTGAAGGTAGTGGCGGGAACGCCAGATGCAGAAGATTTTGAAAAAATTAAATTTAACGAATTCCAACTAAATAACGCAAACAATAGGCAAATAAATATCAACAACAAGGTTCAGGACCAAAGCATTAGAATTTCCAACACCGTCAATCAAATTCTGAGGTCGGCCAAACAGTCCCAAGTCGACCCGGGACATCTATTCGAAACGTTATTAACTCGAAATAGAATGATGACAATGGAGTTGCAGTATCTTATGCTTGCTGAAGCTCTTGCCAAGGTCAACATAGTAAGCCCTAGCATATTAGATCATGCAGACCTGGAGAATGTGTGGTTGGAAGAGCCCACCGAGACCGCGATTAAAGATGTTTTGTCCGTAGCGTCCGTAAAAATCTTACAATCCGCTAGCATTTTACAGTTCATTATTAAATTTCCTAAGATCAAATCAGCCTGCAATAAAATAACTATTTTTCCCGTGTCGCATCACGACACCGTACTCATACTGGAGGATAACGTAATAGCGGAATGTAACGGGGAGATCCATGCGGTGAAGAATTGCTCAACAACACCAGAAGTTACCTTCTGCCAGCTGGCGCTAAGAAGATCGTGCGCCCAGGAGCTCCATGCTGGAGGCACTGCGCACTGCGAAATCCAGCACCTACGTTGACGATGGGATTCTCATTGTGAACGATCGCCCGGCGCGTGTGAGTGTGGACAATGACTCTCACGTCCACTTCAGAGGCACCTTCCTCATCACCTTTAACTATTGTGCCCCGATCAACGAAACCCGATACGTTAATTATGACGTAGCCCAGAAGAGGGCTCCAGGAGTAGCCAGCTCTCCTTCCTTCCTTACCTTCATCGTTTGGGTGAACGTAATCTGGAACGCATCGAAAACTTCGGGAAGAGGATCAACGACTATCGATCACACCAGATAGTTTTATTTGCTGGAGCAATATGCTGCGCATTGATTTGTATTGGCCTTACTTATCGGCGAATCACCCAGGCCAGAAAAACTGCGGTCCAACTAAAAGAGGTGATCGCCCAAATAGGGTCGGCCGAGGGCGGCCTCGTTCCTGAGGGGGGAGTAGTTAACTAAGTCTAACGGGCGACGGCAATGACCGATCTCCGAAGCCTCGCTTTGGCCAAACTGCTGACACAGCGTCGGGCCGGAAGCTCGTGCTTAGCCGGCAAGCACTGCCCATTTTAGTGGCCGCTATGGGTCTCTTTCTTTGTTAGCCTTAAGTTCAGATCTGTTTTGAGTTTACTGAAATAAAGAGCTGCTGCTCCCAAACTTTACTCCGGCCTTCGTCGTTATCATTTAGCAATACGCTTACTGCGCTTAAGGGCAGAAGCATAGGAGGGCAGTCATCCTCTCAACGTAAAGCTTCATTGGCAACACTCTGGTACTCCACAGTACCTTTATAGCATCCTCTTCCGGAGACTACGCGGATCGTAGGCGGCACCCCATTCTTGGCTGCCACCACCTACCACCTCTACGGAAAAATACACGGCCATTCAGCGACACCCGTTCACCAGGGCATCGGGACTGCGAAGACGACAGCCACCCGGCTACGGAATTAAACTAATTTGTACGTACACATAGGCGCGAGAAGTAGAGCGGGAGGAAGAAAATAAAATGTTACAAAAAGTTTCTCGTGCAATGTTACAAAAACAAACACTAGGAGCACTGGCAAAGCATGCACAAGAGAATGAAATTACCATTACAGTGCCCAGGGATTAGACAATTTAAAATAAAAGTCTTAAAACTCTAATAGTAGGGAGAGTTGGCGCGGGAGAGCGTCTAGTTCCTCCTTTGGAGGGACTGTAGCTCTACACTGGCAGAAATTACTAACGACTTCTTGACGTGAACACATATTGTTGCTGGTTCGTTAGAATTCAAAATTGTTACCATGCCTCATCTCCAGCTTATTAGCCCACTATCGATATCTCTTAAGCAATGAATCACGAGATCGCGTCGCCCATCACTAAAAACCAGTTTATGTGAGATTGGCGGCACGACAACACAATTTAATAAATTTCTATTTCTATTTCGTATTCTATATGAAAATTGTTTGTTGTCCATCGCCAAAATAAAACTTTATCTGGAAAGCAAAGAAGTTGTAATTCTATTTATTGTTGTTGTTGTCTATTTGCCACATGGTGTGGCAACATCTTTATTTAATTTGTAATAGCTGGTCGTCAAAGTGCGCAGAAATTTCTGGAGAAATATTTTGCAAAGTTGTGAAATTCATAATTGTATACACATGAATCTGCGCAGTAAGAAAAAGTTGGGATTCGAATTGAGCGAAATAGCTGGAACATCTACTCCGACGCCAAAGAGTCAACCAGAATCAGAAGCAGAAATGGATTCCGACAAGGATAAAACAATCATGGATTTAAAAGAGAAGGTCCCCGAAAATGTTATCTTTCGGAATATGATGGACATGATGAAAAGCATAAAACATGCTCAATCAGAATTAACGGCTCGAGTTAATAGCCTGAGTGATGGTCAGGCAAACCAAGTCATACTTATTGAATCCCGTTTGGTGAACATGTGTAAAAGTGAAATCAGATCTGCTGTAGAAATGTTGGAAGAAACTACAAAGCGTACATTGGCACTCCCACATCCTGACTCGCATGGCGGCGCATACGTTCTTGTCGCTCATGGAGGCGCATACGTTCCTGGCGCTAATGGAGGCGCAGCTGATCTTGGCGCTAGTGGAGGCGCAGCAAATCTTGGCGCTCATGGAGTCGCAGGTAATCCTGGCTCGCATGGAGGCGCAGCTAATCTTGGCGCTACTGGAGGCGCATACGTTCCTGGCGCTAATGGAGGCGCAGCTGATCTTGGCGCTACTGGAGGCGCAGCAAATCTTGGCGCTCATGGAGTCGCAGGCAATCCTGGCTCGCATGGCGGCGCATACGCTCTTGGCGCTTATGGAGTCGCAGGTAATCCTGGCTCGCATGGAGGCGCATTCGTTCCTGGCTCGCATGGAGGCGCAGCTGATCTTGGCGCTCATGGAGTCACAGGCAATCCTGGCTCACATGGAGGCGCAGCTAATCACAACGGTTCTGGAGAAGCATTCAGTCGCTGACCTACTGGAGGATGTCATGGCTTCAACGTTGCTGGAGAAAACTTTCAACGTCAAAATATAAATGTCGGTATGTACGGGCTTGATAATGTTGGTGGTGTTAATGGGCATGGTTTAGGTAACAATAATAGCAATGTAGTTCAATATCAGCAACTCCGAAGTATACATCCTAGAAAACTTATAGATTTACCAGAATTCAATGGCAGTCCAGAATCGTGGCCTGTATTTTCAACCATGTTCTGGGAATCATCGAACGCATATGGATATACCAACTTGAAAAACTATTTGAGGTTGCAAAAGAGTTTAATAGTAGTGGCTAGAGAAGATGCTAAGGGTCTATTAATTAATCCGGCTAATGTTGTATACATTATGGAAAGACTTCAATTTACTTATGGAAGGCCAGAAATGTTAATAAATAGTCAAATGAACATGGTTAACCAAATAGCCCCGGTTACAGAAAATAATATAGAAAAGTTGGTCGTGTTCGCTTCTAAGGTAGACAACTTGGTTATATTTTTGAAATCAGCAAATGCAACTCAGCATTTACAGAATCCTTCTCTGATAGAGCTTAGTAGGTAAGATGCCACTCAGTAAGCGAGTTCAATGGATTGAATATTCATCGCCAATTCAGCCAAATCCTAATTTAGACCACTTCAGCAATTGGCTGAGCACTATGGCAAGAAGCATTGCAAGGGCAACCATTGCAGCCCCAGTTAATATTAAACAGACGAAGAATGGCAAATCTATTTTACATTCTTCGAATAATGCACCTAAAGGAAACAAAAAGGAATGCTATCAATGTCAGGGCAAACATTATATGTATAACTGCGATAAATATTTAAAAGCTGATATAGCCGAAAAATTGAAAATTATAAAAACTCTTCGCCTCTGTTTTGGTTGTCTTCGACACGGACACACTCTGCAAGCTTGTAAGTACAAACGCGAGTGTAAGAAAAATGGATGCAAGAAAAGTCACCATACTTCTTTACATTCAGACGATTCTCAAAAGGAAGATAACATTGAACCAAAAGAAGCTACGATTAACACGATCAAGCCAGCTTCTCGACAATTATTGTTTAAGGTATTGGCAGTTGAGATTATGGGGCCAAACAATAAGATCATACAGACTTACGCGTTCTTAGACGAAGGTTGGTCTGCTATATTAATAAACGAGAAATTAGCAGAACGTCTGGGTGTACTTGAACCAAAGAGAAAATTGACTTTGAACTGGATAGAAAACCATGCTAAAGAATTTTTGTCCATGGAATGCAATCTTCGCATAAGATCACCTGGAGCTGATAAGAAATGGCTGCGGATCTACCTTTGCAATCGGTAGATGTCGAGAAGCTCACGAAAAAGTATGCTCTGCTAAGAAATCTTTCAATAAACGGATATACAGATGCAGATCCTTTGATTTTAGTTGGAATTAATAACTGTCACTTAATAGCAAACATTAAAAGTGTATACTTAGATACAAATCTAGTTGCAGCTAAAACACCGTTAGGCTGGCTTATTTATGGTTCCACCGATGACCCAGACAAAGGATCATCGCGATTATCTGTTGTCCTACACGCCCGTTCCAATGAAGACAACCCTGAACAGGAAATGCATGACATGATATCAGATTACTTCACTACAGAAAATTTTGGTGTAAAGATTCCAATTAAGCTTTTAGAATCTGCAAGTATATCTAGAGCCAGGGATATATTAAAGAACACATCTAAAAGACTAGATGGATGCTATGAAACTGGTCTTCTTTGGAAAGAAGATGTGATTAAATTCTAGGACAGCTACAAAATAGCTTTTCAGAGGCTACAGGGCGTAGAAAACAAAATGCACGGACTCGGGAAAATGGAGGAATATGACAAAGCCATTATGGATTTTATACATAAAGGATACGCGGTAAAAATGTCTGATCGTGAGGCCGCTCTTGTTGGACCACGAACATGGTACTTACCTCACTTCGGTGTCGTAAACATAAACAAGCCCAAAAAGATGAGATTAGTATTTGACGCGGCAGCTACGATCAACGGCATTTCTCTAAATACCATGCTTTTAAAGGGACCTGATGAAACCCCACCATTGACGACGATTCTTTTTAAATTCAGGCAAGACCAAGTCGCAGTATGTGCTGACATCAAGGAAATGTTCTTGCAAGTGCAAGATCGTAGAGAAGATCAAGATTCGTTGAGGTTTCTTTGGAGACATGGTAATCGAAATGCTCAGGTCGACCCATACAAGATGACTGTCCTTATATTTGGAGCAGCATGCTCGCCCTGTTGTGCTCAATACATAAAGAACATTAACGCACAAAATGCCGAAAGTTACAGGGAAGAGGTAATCGATGCCATTCAAACAAAGCATTATGTGGACGACTTCGTAGCCAGTTTCAAATCTGAAGAAGAAGCATTTCAGAACAGTTAGGAAGTTAAACGGGTCCATAATTTGGGAAAGTTTGAGCTCAGAGGCTTTGTTTCCAATTCCAAACGTATACAACAATCGCTTAATGTCTCAAGGAACACTGATTTGGTGGAACCAACGGTTCGAATTAACAGCGAATCAACGGATAAGATTTTAGGAATGTGTTGGGATAGTCAGTCTGATAAGTTTGTATTCGATCTCAAGCTTAACCGTGTCGACAAGGAAATCTTGTGTGGAATGAAGTGCCCTACTAAACGCCAACTGCTAAGTCTAGTTATGTCCATTTATGATCCCTTTGGAATGTTAGCAGACCTAATGATACACGGCAAAATCTTGATCCAAGATGTTTGGAGATCTGGGATACACTGGAATGACATGTTACCGGAAAATCTATTTGGCAAATTTAAGCTTTGGGTGCTTCAGTTAGAGCAAGCAAAACAATTTCAACTAAATAGATGCTATCTGCCAGAATTTTTGTCAGTCAAAAATAATATCGAATTGCACATTTTCGTGGATGCGAGCGAACAGGCTTTTGCAGCTGTAGCATATTGGCGCGTATCTTGTGGTGAAGGTGTTAAACTAGCCTTTATTGCCGGAAAGACCAGGTGCGCTCCGTTAAAATTGTTATCTATTCCCAGACTTGAGCTGCAAGCAGCGGTGTTAGGTACGCGTCTAATGAAAAATATTTTAGAAAGTCATGATGTTAACGTAAACAGGACAACGCTTTGGTCAGACTCTAGAAAGGTCATTTCTTGGATTCGATCGGATCATCGACAGTTTAAGCCTTTCGTTGCCCATCTGGTAAGCGAGATTTTGGAAACGACGTCAGGAAGTGACTGGCGCTGGGTTCCAACGCATTTAAACACAGCAGACAAGACTTCACTTTTTCATCAGATGACAGCATTGAAAGGCGTAAATCTACCATGAACGTTCATACCATATAGTTTTTGGATATCAGCCGATTCTCAAACTATCTTCGATTAAAGCGCATGATGGAATGGTCTTTGAGATTCATAAAAAATTGTCAGAATCAGACTCAAGGCAAAGAAAAAGGAGAATTATCGGCAGATAAGTTATTACTTGCTGAAGTTAAGTTGTGCAAAGTAGTGCAAAATCAAGTATTCGCAGAAGAGGTTGCAGAGTTACAAAGTTCAGATTCTGTGGCTAAGGGTAGTTCTATTTACACCCTTTCCCCAAGGCTGAATGCTTATGGCGTTTTAGTAGTTGCAGGAAGATTGGACTACGCCATTAACATTCCAATAACTCAACTACAGGCAATAATATTGCCTTCTCGACATAGCTTCACCGAACTAATTGTGGAATGGTATCATGAGACTTATCAACATCAAAATGATGAGACCATTGTAAACGAAATAAGACGCAAGTTGTGGATCACAAAACTACGAAGAGCGGTCGTTCGAGCAAAGTCCAATTGTCAATACTGTAAGAATCGTAATGCCAAGCCAATCACTCCTGTGATGGGTCAATTGCCCAAAGAGACAGTGACACCGTTTCAACGGCCCTTCTCATTTGTAGGAATAGACTACTTTGGCCCGGTTATGGTTACCATCGGAAGGCGGCAAGAAAAAATATGGGTTGCACTCTTTACGTGTCTGACAATCAGAGCCATGCATTTGGAACTGGCTGCCGATTTATCAACAGACGCTTGCATTTTATGTATACGGAATTTCGTTAACAGAAGAGGTGTTCCTATAAGTATACGATCGGACATGGGAACTAATTTCGTTGGAGCAGATAATGAGCTTAAAAAGATTAAGGACCTTTTTGAATGGGATTACATTAAATCGGAAATGTCAAATAAAGCTATCGATTGGCAGTTCAATTGCCCTTCAAATCCCAGTTCAGGTGGATGCTGGGAACGCTTGGTAAGGTCGACTAAACGAGTTTTAAGCGTAACGCTCAAGGAGAAAGCGTTTCACGTCGAAACCCTAAGGAGTTTGCTTATTGAAGCTGAAAATATAATAAATAGCCGTCCTTTGACTCATCTACCCATTAACATAGATGATCCGGAGCCTTTAACGCCCAATCATTTTTTACTCGGGACAACCAATTCAACTCAAACTCCAGGAGATGTTAACAGCTTCTGTCATCGTAAACAATACCGAATTGCGCAACAATTAAAGGATCACTTTTGGAGTCGATGGATTAAAGAATATCTGCCGACCTTGACTAGACGAACCAAATGGCATTCACGAACCAAGCCGATCGCCGTTTATGATATAGTAATCATTTGCGAGGATAATCAGCCCAGGGGATGTTGGAAAAAAGGAATTATAATAAGCACGATTCCGGCTAAGGATGGTTACATTAGATTGGCAGAAGTCGAGACATCTTCTGGGATTCTTAAGCGTCCAGTATCAAAGCTAGCAGTATTAAATGTGCTAGGTAAAGCCCCATAGTCGTTTTACGGTGGGTGGGATGTTGCTGGTTCGTTAGAATTCAAAATTGTTGCCATGCCTCATCTCCAGCTTATTAGTCCACTATCGATATTTCTTAAGCAATGAAGCAATGAACGAGATCGCGTCGCCCATCACTAAAAAGCAGTTTATGTGAGATTGGCGGCACGACAACACAATTTAATAAATTTCTATTTCTATTTCGTATTCTATATGAAAATTGCTTAATGTCCATCGCCAAAATAAAACTATATCTGGAAAGCAAAGAAGTTGTAATTCAATTTAGTGTTGTTGTTGTCTATTTGCCACATGGTGTGGCAGCACATATTATTAGAGCATATGGGGTTATTTTTATAAATAATAACAATACATATTAATTTAACTTTAAGTCATAACTATTTATATTTTGTTAAAATGCATTAATAATTTATCACTATTATTTTGCTCAATAAATTGATTTAACCTGGTGATTTTGTGGCAACGAAAATTTCATTTAGATTGTAGGTCTTATAGTGCTGATTAGTATAGAAAATATTTTTTCCCATACCTCGGATTTTCGTCTGGGCCCATCAAAAGTTATTTTAATTACTGGCTTAATTTTTCCGTCTTTAGATTTGGCAATCGTTTCAAAAGACTCCGGGCTCAAAAGACTTCGAAACTCTTTGGCATGGGTTCCAGCTGTAAAAGAAGAGTGCTTTCCACTTCTAATATTTATGTAGGTTAGACCTGCTTTAGGACCTCCCATTTCTCCCGCTTGAATTGTCACTCCTGCATAGACTGAAGAAATAAGCTTATGTATCGGAGCAATCACCCAATCGTGATCTGGGAGTTTTAACTTGTGCACCAAATGCAATAGGAGCGGGGCTTGCTTGGTGACCGCAGTAAGGGCAATTGGAACTTTGGCCTTGTGATCTTGTGACAAGAAAAACACTTGAGTTTGGCCGAGAACTGAAGCCAAGCTTTCAAGATATTCGATGGATCTGCGTGTTTCTTATGGAAATCAGACTAAAACGGTCTTTTTTCACTTCATCATTGAGAACTGTCAATGTCTTCACGCTGGTTATTTTGTTGATGCGCCGCAATTCATACGCAGCACTTCCGAACATAGCTATTTCTTAAACAGTTTTGTGTCATCTCCTTATGAAAATCTTTGAGACATTCTCAACTGCAGGAATTCAATTCTTTGATCAAAGCAATCAAATTGCCTTTTTTTAACCCTGTATCGCTCATGGGCTTCGCCACGTTTTTCCTTTCTTAAGTGCTTTGTCATTATTTCTTCCTATGTTTGCAGCAGTTCTTTTTCGATTTCGGTCCTCTGAGCAAATTTTAATATATTGTCATTTGCCTTTTTCTGAGCAGGTTTTGCGTAAACTTTATCCTTTTATACATTTAATATTATTTAATTATTTATGCAATTTTTTCTATTAAAAGGTTTTTTTTTTGGATATGTACACGTGTCGGTTCTAAGAATGTGTGAAATTTGCAACTTCGAATTTGTTTTCATGTACATGTTTTTCCGATGTATGAAAACTTCATTATTATTTACTTCCTTTTCACAAAAAGTACACTGTCTTAAATTTTTTGTTTTGTCGAAATTGAAAAATTTACGGCACGGGTTTGATTTTGGCCGTGGCTTTTTATAAGAGTGACAACCGTCTTGACCGATCATTCAAAGGCAACTGCAACTTTTAATAACGTAACAGAAACGTGAATGAAATAAAGTTAGATGTAGGCGTGTATAAAAAGTAGCAAAAAAATACGTTTCGCCAATTGGCGGCAAAAATTGTTCACATGTATTAGTTAATATCAATGCAATTAAGTATATCTTTACGCAAATTCTTGGCGCCAAAATTTGCTCACATGTATTGGTGCTGTATGTTTGGTTCTTTTATGTTGAACTTTTTTATTGTCGCGCCAATTTTAGCACCTATACACGTACATAAACTTTGGCGCACTCAATATACATACATACATGCATAATAAACAAATTTTTGTATGTTCGGGTTTCGGTTTCGGTTACCGGTTGAGAATAACGGTTAAGAAGCCTACATACCCTGCCGTAAAGTATCCACTTGTGTGGAAATGCTTTAAAAAATTGGTTTCAGGTCAAGGGAAGAAATTATTGTTTAAAATTTAAATTTAAAACTAATCTTAATTTAAGCAAAGTTATTTGAAATCAGATACTTGGCAAAAAAAAAATTTACAAGATGAAAGCAAATATCTTAAAAACAACGAAGCTATTCAAATTTTAATGTTTTATATCCTCAAAATGGTATTTTAATTTTAGTCAAAAGGACTCATTCCCTACCCTAACAGCTTCATTAGGAGTGTCGATCTAGCCATGTCCGATTGTTTTTCCACTCGTTTCTAAGCAAACTAGCCCATCAATTTTAAAGCTATTAGTAGAAGTTGAAACGAGCCGGATCGAACGACTATATCATATAGCTCCCATGGGAACAATCGGGAAAACATATGAATAAGCTATAATTCGGCTGTTTTTCGATTGATTTAAATACACTTCGATACAAAGTACTGGTTTATTGTTTCAGAATTACGGTTCTAATTTTGTCAAACAAAAACACCTCTTAGCGAGGTAAAAAGAGTTGTGACAATCGACCCTTAAACATATAAGAAATAAAATTTTGTGACGCAAAATGAAAAAATATTCGGCTAAATAAATACACTTTTTAAACGTTCCCATTCGTCACGCTGAGTTAAAATATGCTTGTGTAGGCAAGAACCTGGATTTAGGAATTGCACACAATAAAGAAATACCACTATAATTTTGAACATCCGACTTTCCTCCCTTTTTATGGAATGAATAAGTAAAAGAATGTTTCCAGATAGTTGGACCAACTGATGTTGAGGTAAACAATTGAAACAGTTTAAGAATCGGTTATCAAATAATTGGGGCACAAAGCCCGTCCGGCCCTGGAGAGTATGTTGGTGTTGTGGTCTCCAATTCCCTTAGAAGAGAACTTTCTGTTATTTGACCTGTTTAGACAAGAATCCGCACTATAGTTAGTTTGGAAGAACTTATCAAATAATTCAGCAATTTCAGAGGCAGAAGACGCTTGAGTTCAATCATATTGATGAAGGCACGGCGGAGTTTTTTCGCTTGACATTACAAAATTATATATATGCTTCGGATTATTTGAAAATTGTTCTTTACACCGTTTCAAATACATAGAATAGGATTGACTGCTAAGAAACAGTAATAAACAATGCTCAGCAGGACATCTATAATGCGACCAAGGCATTTGCCAACTTGGACGACAAGGAAGAGAAGCTGATTGCGTTGTTATGACGGGTTTGCAATGAAGACCACCACAGTTTCCAAAAAGGGCTTAAATCCCAGTATATGTGGGAGAGGTTTTTTATGCTAGAGATCCAGCAGTAATGCATTGTGGTACTGCGAGCAGAATTTGCAGCGTGCGCTTTAGTTTTCAGTCATTTTTATACAAAATAGATTTTATATTCAAAAGACATCAAAAATTGCGCCAACCTTGCATATAGAAAACAGCTGTTGTAGTGGTGGCACGAACAAAATATCGTTCAACATCTTTATTTTCCGGTATTTTTTTTTTAAATGTTCGGGGCGAATGGTTTTTAATCGCATTTAAAAATCGCATTTATTTTAAATGCGGCATTAAGCCTTATGGGATTGCCTGTGAAAATAAATGCGCATTAGACTAAATGCGTTTTAATGTGCCAATGGAATCAGGCTATTAAAGTGTTTTTTTTTTTAATCTTTGAATGTTTAAAATATAAGTGTTTGTGTAAAACACGGACGTCTGTTATGTCTTGGAGAAAGACTGGCCGGAACGCATTCATTCAAAAAATTATTTAAAACGGTATAGGATAATTTACTTTCCATATTTAAACAGTTAGGGATAAAGCTAATTTGTTGTAATAATAGGTTTAAAAGTCCATCAAAGGCGATGACAAATATATATCTGGGAGATTAAAATCTCTCAAAACAATCAAATGATCCGTGTCAGAAAGTAGAGAAAAAACAGATTTAATAGCAGACAAATTATGTTCCTAAATTATAATGTCAGATCCCGGGGACATACGAACAGGTTACAAAAACAGATAAGGCATGTAAGGAAACTTTTACACTTACAAATTCTATTTCATGGGGCTGAATTATCTCCGATCTTAGACTGGAGTTAACAGCAAAAAGCGCCCCACTTCCCCTATAAGAAACGCGATCGGTTCTTTAAGTGTTAAAGTTGTTTGGAAAACTTCGGAGTTGGAAAACTTCGGAGTTGGAAATCTCCGGTTTCAGCCAAGTTTCTATGAAGACTAAAATATATTTATTAAAGGCAGAGGAGTCAGCGAACTACCTAGGGAACTTAATATTAAGTCCCCATACATTTTGGTAGGCTAGAAATATAGAAGTGTTCAGTTTATTTGAACAGACTCTTTAATGGAGGGCCAATTATTTCTTAGTCTTTTAGGAACAAATTATTTTATTATCATTATTAGGCCAAACATTTTTATTATTTAGAATGTTAAAAAATTCTGGAGAAACGGATATTTTAAAAGAGAATATCTTGCGAGCGTATAAAAATGTAAATTGTTCAACTGTAATGTTTGGAGAATGGTATTTTTCTTGAATAAACTCAATAACATCATCAGAAGTGGTTTCGGGGGAAAATCGATAAGCAGATAATTTTTTTCTATGGGGAACAACAGAAAGTTACTTTTTACCACACCAACACCTTGAAAACTTTGAACAATTTTACTCCGACTTTCTGATGAAAAAAGTGCTTTAGAGCACGCAACTAAAACTTCTCCAGTGACTGGGGCTGATGAACTAGGTTCCGGTAAAAAGTATTTAAAATTGGAATTGGGGCAGATTCCTTTTCTGAAACTGAATTTAAAGAAGCGCCCGTTCTAATGGGCTCGATTTTTTTACGTTTAGGTGACTCACTTTTAGTTTTTTACTACTAAACTGTTAACTTACCGCGTTAAAAAAAAGTCCTCACGTGACCACTTGAGCCCAGACCGCAGATTAATGTAATCTCTTACTCTGCCAACAAATCCTGCACATTTTGCATGCATAATGTATATGTATATCTCTTAATGTAGATGAAAGCTGGCAACCTTTCTTGGAACATCTAACAGACATAATCATTAAAGTTGTTTTAATTTATAGTAAGTAAAGAAAAGATAAAGTAATTATTACGCAATAAATTAAAATAATAAATAAATACCCCAGTCAATTATATTAATTGTTAGCCGGCTCAAGGTCAGGATGTTGAAAAAAAAAACACAAAATTATTTCAATTTTGGTAATTTTGTCAATATATTTCGGTTGCACTTCGGCAACCGTCTTCAGGACAACTATAAAATAATTACAACGATTTTAATATTTTTAACAAACAGAAAACAATTTACATTTGACATACATTCAATTTACACGTCTGCGTCCGGTGACGTGGAGTTGTTAACTAATTTTTTCTTTCCCTAGTAAGTGTCTATATAAATGAGCGCAATTGTCAGTGTCCGTTTTGTAGTTCATCCGTATGTCTGTAGGTGCATCTCGCATCTTCGAAGTTCGGTGAGTGATTACTCCTGGCACAGTGGGACATGAGTGCTGTTTTTTGCGCGCTCGTATGATGTCTAGCGTTGAAGTCCGATTTATGTTGTGCTAGTCTAGTTTTTAATTTAGATTTTGTTGTTCCTATATATATCATGTTGCATATTTCGTTGTTGTTGCCGTTGCACGGTATTTTATAAATTACGTTTTTTTTTATCAATTTAATTTATATTTGATTTTGTTCTGTTGTATATAGATTTTAATGTGTGGTCGTAGCATTCCGATTTCGGATAATGCCGGGACGTATGTAATTGACATATATTTTTTGTTTTTATTGTTTTTAACGCTATTTTGTTTTGTTGTTTTGTGTTCCGATAATAATGTTTTTATTATGTGTTTTGGGAAATCATTGTCTGTCAACATTGATTTTATCTCCTGGGTCGTCTCTTCGTGGTAATCCGTGTCTGAAATTTTGAGCATTCTATGTATACAGCTTCTAGCTGTATTTATTATCATTTGTTTTGGGTGTTTGGAGTTGAAATTGATGATTCGTCTGGACGCAATTGGTTTCTTGTACCATTTTAATTTTAATCGATTTCCACGTCTAATTATCACTGAGTCCAAATAAGGTAATTGGCCGTTTTCTTCTAGTTCCATTGTAAATTTTATATTATTGGTGAAAGAGTTGAGCATGGTCAGTGTATTTTTAATGTCATCCTCTTGAATGATTGCGAACAGCTCATCTACGGATTTTGTCAGTAATCTTGGAGGTCGTCTTAATTTTTCTAACGTGTTGTCCAGGAGAGTTTCCATTATAATATCTGCAATGACCGGCGAGGCTGGCGATCCCATAGGCATTCCTTTTAATTGTGTGTACAAATTGTTTTCAAATTTGAAATATCTGTTTTCTTGAATACAAAATTTTATAATGTCCATAAATATTGTTTGCGGTATTTTACTGTGTTTTTGTATTATTGTCCATTTGTTTTTAATTATATCCAGGGCTAGATCTGTCGGTATACGCGGAAATAATGAAATTACGTCAAATGAAATTAATCTTTCATCGTCGCCAATATATGTGTTGTTGATTTTTTCTTTGAATTCTTCTGAATTTTTTATGTTGTATTTGGAGTCTAATGTTATGTTTTTTAATATGTCAATTATGTATTTGCATAGTGCATAGGATGGTGATCCGATGGAGGAGCAGATTGGTCGTAGAGGGGTTCCTTCTTTATGAATTTTGGGTAGTCCATATATTCGTGGTGGTAAAGCTGTGGTGGTTGTCAACTTATTTCTTTCGATCCTTGAGATCAATTCCATTTTAAATAGTTTGTCCACAATTTCGTTATTTTTTGTTTGTAGTCTAGAGGTGGGGTATTTCCTTAATGTCCTGTATGTGTTCATATCCTTTAATATGTCCTTCATTTTTTGGTTGTAGTCATCTTTGTTCATAGCTACCGTCTTGTTACCTTTGTCTGAGGTCAATATTAAAATGTCGTCATTTTCTTTAAGAAATCTCCTTGTTTGTCCCACTGTGTCTAGTATTGCACGATCAAATGCACTTTCTTTGTTTGATGTTTTGTGGTCTTTAATAAGCAAAGAGAATTGGGTTCGCGCCTCTTCTTGTTTCTCTTTGTCAATAATAGTTTTGAGGGTTTCCTCTCCGTCCGCAATGTATTTTAAGAGAGGGAATTTCTTCTTCAGTCAATTTGACAAATAAAAACACAAAAATTATAAACACAAAAGTAAAAGAAACGCGTTTAAACTAGACCAATGCTATAGCTTGTTAGAATCCGAGTAGTCAACTATTTGTAGGTAGACACTGATCACTTTCACCCACTCTTTGTGTTGAGGAACCTACACCCTTTTTCCACCACCAACACGGAAGGTTCGATGGAATCAACCGATGGAAATTTTGCAACTTGAATTTCTAATCTTAAATTTAAGAAGTGGTTTTCATTAACCAATGTCGAAAAAAACTTTGTCACGTTATGAACTAATGTTGTATCCCTGTAGTCCTGAAATTCCCTTCCCTGCTTTTTCTTGGCCGGCATGTTCGAAAAACAAAAACAAATCGCCTGGGCTTCATCTAGCGAAGTTCAAAACAAAGCAGGCTGACAAAATTCAGTCGGCACTTCTTCCACTGCCGAAGTTCGAACTTTTTTGCTGTGGTTTATTTCGAAGTAATTTGGAGCAGCTGCTGAAAATGGTAGAGGGTTGGACGGAGATAAAACGGATAAAAAAATCAAAATGTCAAGAACAAAAAGAACTGTGTAAACTTTTAAATACCCTTTTTTTGAAGCGCTAGTATATTTATTAATTTTTAAAATGATATATAAATGGTTTTCCGTTCGGCACCTTTCGGCACTTGAATTAAACATTCCTGTATTCTTAAAATGCTTAAGAATATTATGCAAAAAAATTTGTTTGTGCCTAAGAGTGCCATCATAACTAAAACTCTAACCAAACACAGAAAAGACAAACCAAGAAAGCTCCCAATTAAGTACTAAATACAATATTGATTTACACAAAACACAACACATACTGCATACACTTTTTGTTATAAAATGGAAGTTAATACATTTATGTAAAATATTAGGCATTAATAATAATTTAATAAGCTTAAAAAAAATTTTAAGGAAAGCTTCCCTTGCACGTTGTTTACGCTCCTATCATGCTCTCTCTTTCAATGCTGTTCTTCAAGAGGACAGATAGAGCAAAACAAAAAGATGAATACATTTATTTAGCTAGACCAATTATAAATAAAAATTGGTTAAATTAAGGGCGTAATTTTGACTTCGAATTTTTTATTTATGGCCTATGGAACCGACCTCTGTGCGTTGTTCAGAGTTGGATCGCTATCTAATAAAATGCTTATATTCTGAGTAGTTTCCCAAAAATTTCGGCAAAGTCATTCGAGGCAAGTGTCTGTTGTGCATGTCTGTAGTATTTAGGGTTCGGCTAAGTAATGGTCTTTGGTTCGGTGCACCAGTCGACATATAAAGAGATTTTTGGCCACACATTTATCCTCAAGCTCAGATCGCGAGAACAATACCGGATTAATTAACTCAGTCTATGTACATAATTGCTTAAAATGCCTAATCTGCATTCTAATTCACTGGCTCGAACTGCTCCGGCTTGTTGCGTAAAACCTCCCATGCCATCTATATCACCCTTGAAACTTTCAAGTCGCGAGAGTAAGATGTTGGCGCGATTATTGCCATAATCGACACAATTTTGCTGCCGATTTTAACGTCGTCTCGACGGCATGCTGAAACTGTACGTAATAACGTATCTAAAGTAAATCCATAATTTGGTGATCTAATTAAGATAATTCACAATCAAAGGAATGGTTGTCTAGTTTTGCGATAGGTTATGTCTAGTGTTGCGATATGTTATGCGTTGCAAAACTTTGCTTATATGTATAAGGCAAATATTTTTTAATCCTACATGTTAAATAGTGTAGAGCGATAATTACGAAACTTGAGCTTACCGCAATCAAGATGCTGCAACGGTTTTTTAAGCTTTAATCGCGCTGACCGGTAAACTGTACGTTACCGGCGTATGTACAACTATCTGGGCACGTTCCTTTGTATGTATTGGCACGGAAGAACGGCTCGGGCAACCAAAAAAAAAAAAGATATATGTCTGGGGGCGCCAAAAAATGTGTGCTCCAAAAGCCAGATTGCGAATTTTACTTTTTCCTAGAAGGAACGCACTCGGCTTGTTTCCAGAAGTATTGGTTTGTTACTGATTTTTTCGCCACTAAAACGAATGGTGAGGAGAGAGAGAACAGTTTTGACGCTACAATTCAATTTTCTACAAAAGCGTCGTTTAGTTAAGCCAAAAGCATAGTAATTATTGATGATGATTTTATTTAAAAGGTCTAAATAATTATTTCAAATTGAGTCACAGGTAATCTAAGTTATGAGTAAACAATACCCTTGCTTATGTTTCCATTTCACTTAAAAAAGCTCTTATAAAATTTTTAGTTATCTTATTGGCTTAGCAAAGATTACTGCTCATTAAAATTAGCAAAAAATGCTATTTAAAATCTGAAATGGGTTTTTAATTAATTTTTAAACGCTGAATAACTCCCAAAAGCGAATGTGTAGGGATAGATGTGTTGCATTTTAAACGAAGCGTAACCTCAAAAGCTATAAGGACTCCTGCCTCAATTATAAAAGTGATTGATTGATTTGATTGCTATATCATTTATCAAGATCGGACTATTCTTAGATGACTTCGAATATTGCTGCTATTTATAGTAAATGTACTGCCGTCCATAGTAATAGTAGTCTTCTTGCGCACGCTTTCCGGTGCTTATCGTCACTACGTGGACGGCCGTCCATAGTGATAGTATTCTATCTTTAAATGACAATGGCCAATGGACTGGGTCTTATCCCAAAAAATGCAAATGCTTAGTAATCGCATAGAAGCATCAATATCAATATACAAGCGATCTGCAAAGACTGATTTTAAACAACATAAAATTAAGTTACAAAGAGCATGATGTTTATCTAAGTTTTACTTTCAGGAGCACTTTGTCATGAAGTAGTCACATTACGACGGTTACTGGTCGAACATATGGACTCTTACGTCAACAGTCTGCATCCCAAGAATTTTTACCGCATCGTGTACGGTTGCTTGTGACCAAAACTGTCTTTATTTCGCCTTTGTTTTATGGTGTTGAAGTTTTTGGTCATTGTGATTCGCAAGGTATGCAAAAAATTACAGTTATTTTTAATGCTATCGTCGGATACTTGTTTAGTCATAGTCCATCAAATCATGTAGCACATCTGAGTATAATGATTCTTGGCCTAAACTTAAGTCAATGGATTGACTTCAAGTCTCTTATTTACATTCACAAAATTATATCAAAATTATATTAATTATTTTACAGATCAAACCACCCGTTGAACGGAAGTTGCATAAGGCTTTGCCGTTTCAAAAATTATCCAGTAATAACCTTGTTCCACAGAGATCCATCCACCTTCCACCACCTTTTGAACAGAAGGTTAATATGATTTGCCATTTCAGTCCTCTTTCCACGCAGTCCACCCTGAAAAACCGTTGGGATTTTTGAAAGAAGTGAAACTCCGGATTCCGCACATCCACCTTCCAATTAAGGCTGATCTTAACAGCTGTACCTCATCAAAACATAAACAAAGATGGCTGACCAATTGACTTTGTTTAGCTGTTTAATTCAGCTAAAATCGGAGGCTGGATGTGCTCTGTGGAAATTGGAGTTTTACATTTGTTAAAAACTAAAACCATTTCCAAAGGATGCATTCGAGAGAAAAAGACGTTGACGGTAGCAGTGTAATTGAAGTTTCACTTCTTCATCGACTTCTTATCGTTCCTCCAAAAAGACTGTAATGTGAATACGCTATAATGGGAATCCCTATTTAAACTTATATCACATTAGACTAATGCCCTCTTTCCACACAGTCCATTCGTTGGAAACGGTTGGAATTTTCAACTAATGTGATTTCAACAGAGCACATCAACCATCACCCTTCCGATTTCAGCTGATCTGAACTGCTGTGGCTCGTCTAATCATAAACAAAGTCAACAGGTCAACCATCTTTGCTTATGTTTTGATGAGCTACAGCTATTAAGATCAGCTGAAATCGGAAGCTGGATGTGCTCTGTGGAAACCGGAGTTCTATTTTTTCCAAAAATCCCAACAAGTTTTCAGGGATGGACTGCGTGGAAAGAGGGTTGCACCGCAGAAACATCGGCTGACTATCGCATATATTAGTCCGACAAAGTCCGTCAAATTTGCAACGGCAAAACCTTATGGAACATCCCTTCAACGAATGGTGGAAGCTGGATGGAGCTCTGTGGAAATACGCTATAAATGCGTTTTATTGGACCATTGGAATTGGGCTATTAATCGTTACTTTGAAAGGGGAATACGGGTTATTATACCATTTCCTCAGGCGATTTTAGAAAACATAAGCTGGAAAATTGCTAAAATCTTCTCTTTGCGGTGATGTCAGACCAATGTTCAGAGTTCTGTCAGCGATCCCAGCGATCCTGTATCGGTGTGATGTGGTCAGTAGTACTTAGATATACCGGCTCCTGGTAAACTATCGATAGTGACATCAACGATCTCACAACTCTAGAGGATGACACGTTTTTAGCGTTCTTAGTGAAACAGAAATGGTTTCAATGTTTTTAGTAGACAAGGCAGGCAACCAGGATTTTAATGACGAGCAAAAGCCCTTCATTGCATACAACAGTGAGCTACAGTTGCCAGAAAAGAAAAACGGCAGCATTGGTATAGACCAGCAGGCAGCCGAAGTGGGATTTTTTGGCTTAAGACTAAACTGTAAGGAAGTGCATAATATTGTAAGTCCTGTGACTGACACAATTAAAACGGCGTCACAGGTTAGCAGGCACTTAGACGCGCTAGCCGAAAAATTTGAAAAGGCAGTAGAAAACTCCGGAAAATCAAATTTCGTGAACCGGAAGAGGGTCTCATTGCTTGACAACAGTAATGGCACGGACATGGTCATGCGACGGGAAAACGTGGAAAGCAGCATGAAAGTTTCGAGGCGGTCGCTGAATCCAGATCTAGACCAGAGCAAAGCACTTATTAATGTGGGAAAGAGGCAGCAACTTATCCTGAACAGAGTGAGTATCAAGCAAGATCGTAAACGATTGCGCTTTGTGTATGAGGACATTTTCGACATCGGAAGTTGCTCACAAGAGCGTGAAAAGTGCAAAGCTCAGGCTGTGTAAGGCAGCCCCTGCGAAAAGACTCAAAGCACAAACTAGCTTATTCCCTTTCTTCCGTTGAAATCTTGGCTGCTGCACTGTAGAATTTAGCAGTGGCCGTAAGGCCAGCGAAACAACAAAAGCCACAGAGCAAGTCTGTTGTCAGTCGTTAAGTTCAAGACAGATAAATTTTGTTCTGGCATACAGATAATTAACCAAAATAAGCTAAGACTATTGTCGACACGCCAAGCTGCTTAGGCCTGAGCTATTTGCCTAATTGACGACGTCTTTAGTAATCTGAGAACAGGACCGTCGTCTTCAGCTCACTTGTTCTATTTCCGGATTCTAATCCTGTTTGTTTTTCAGGCTGAACGCGCAAAAACCAAGGGGAGCGGATGGTTTCATTTGCCCGCCACAGAAGTCACCGAAAAAATGCGAAATGATCTTAAAATCATTCAGATGCGATCGGTTCTCAACCCCAGACAATTTTACAAGAAAAACGACTTAAAAATTCTGCCAAAGTATTTTCAAGTTGGAACTGTTACGCAAACGGTTTCAAACACCTTTAAGGAACAAAAGGCAACGAAAACCAAGTCTATAGTTGATGAGCTGTTGGAAGACGAAAGCTTTCAAAAGTTCAACAAGAAGAAATATAGTGAGGTGATTCAACGCAAAGACGAATACAAATCATACAAAAAAAAAAAAGGAAACTAAATATTTGATTAACCATTTAACTTCGTTTTAAAATACAAATCTGCCTGTTAAAATACGAACACTAAAGAATTTTTACATACCCATGGGGAGCTGATCAAAAAGAAAATAGTGCAAGTTATCGAACACTTTGCTTTCTTTGACGAGCGGCGGTATAGGATTTTACAACTCAATAACTTCAAAAAAAATATCGCGTTTTGAATTGTTTACCGAAATTTATGACCGGAAAACATATAAACCCCTATAACTGTAGCGATTTGTGGGCGAGGCCAATGTTTGAAACAAACCTGCGTTGTGTAGTAATAACCAAAAATTGCGTGTCAAATCCAAAATATCTAGCTCTTGTAGTTTCCCAGATCGCGACGTTCAAACGAACATGGTTAGATAGATTCGGCTACAGATCCTGATCAAAAATAATTCTACCTGTTACTTTTTTGTGGACGAATACAATACAATCTTTTACTCTACGAATAACGGGTATTATTATAACTTCGATGTTTTGCAATACATGAACCGAAGACGTTGTGGTTGGTTATAAATTTCTTTGTGTTTCGACGTGAAATTTTCTGATTTGTTTTTTGCATTGGTTCTTATTATCTTGTAATGAATTCATGAATTGAAGAAGTTCGTTTTCTGGCTAAACTAATGGTCATGGTTGGTTATAAGGTTTTATAATTTTGCTTGAATATATTTACTTCTAGTCAAAAAAAATAATTCACATTTCAAAACTTTGGTTTAAATTTTATGAAAATCGGACGACTATATCACGTAACACCCATTGGATGATCCGCAAAAAAAATGAAAAAATTTATTTTTGATATTCTTCAAGATACAGTACTGTGAAAAAATACATTAACGAGACAAAGACATACATCTAAAAAACCTCGGTGTGCTGTCGTGTACAGTCAAAGTACCCGTAAAATCGAACTGTTTGGCAATTTTCTTTTTCTCAAAAACTAATGGTGATTGAGATATTTCAAGGACGGGGTAGTGCTCAGCACACCGAGTTTTAATAATCCTGCACCAATGCATTTCTTTGGCTGTTGCACAGTGTAATTAAATATTTTTAGAATGAAGGTTTAAATTTGATCCTAATTGGACTACTTATTTATACAGCTCCCTTAGAAACAATCGAAAACAAATTTAACTTCGCTGCTCTTAAAATGATTTATGTTACGGTTTTATATTTTAGAATAAGGGTTACATATTATTGAAGTCGGACAGCGATATCATATAGCTTTTAAAGGATCGTGAAATATCGATTTTAGATTGCATCGATGTTTGTGAGTACACTTTTGAAAACCATCGATTATTAAACTATGTTTTTAAAATTAAAAAATTGTTTTTTCAGTCCTAACCTTTATCTGAGATTATTCAAGAAATGGTTTTTAATAATTGTGTTTATTGACTGTAACCGGCTTCAGGCAGCTCCTGCGATTGCTTGTAACTTGGCCAGCCTTGCTTAAAGTCCTCTTTTTAAGTATGACGAGCTACAGCTGTTCAGATCAGCTGAAATCGCAAGGTGGAAATCGGAGTTTCACATTTGTTGAAAATTAAAACCGTTTCCAACGGATGGATTTTGTGGAATGATGGCATTAATCTTTGTTTATAAAAGTTTTTTGTTGAGATTGGTTCCTATTCTAGCCCAAATATGTCTATATATTTAGAATACAAATCGAGGAGTGTTTTTTTATGTTCTGGTCGAAAATTCTTTTTTAATTTTGAAATTATTATTTCTGTTCGCTCAAAGTCACTTATATTTGCAATTGTTTAGTTATTTAATGGTTCAAATTTGAATTTGTTTATATAATAGCATGATTCCATTGGCGCATTAAAACGCATTTAGCCTAATGCGCATTTATTTACACAGGGAATCCCATAAAGCTAAATGCAGCATTTAAAATAAATGCGATTATTAAATGCGATTAAAAACCATTCGCCCCGAACGTTTTTAGAAAAAATACCGGAAAATACCGATGTTTAACGATATTTTGTTCGTGCTACCACTACAACAGCTGTCTATATGCAAGGTTGGCGCAATTTTTGATGTCTTTTGAATATAAAATCTATTTTATATAAAAATGACTGAACCTGAGAGCGCACCCTGCAAATTCTGCTCTCAGAACCACAATACATTTCTGCTGGATCTCGGGCATAAAATAACTCCCACATATACGGGGATCCTTGCCCTTTTTAGGAACTTTGGTGGACTCCATTGCAAACCCGTCATAACAACGCAATCAGTTTCTCTTCCTTGTCGTCCATTTTGGCAAATGTCTCGGTCGCATTATGGATGTCCTGCTGAGCATTAAAGAGTTAAGTAAACTCACTCATGTTCATTAATTTTAATTAATTTTATTTGGATTTGCCAAAATTCAAAAGTAAACAAACCCAGATCATCTGTTTGTGCCACTCACATGTCGGAGTAGCATTAGCTAAATGCTAACGCGCCAATGGAATCAGGCACATTTAAAAAGTCCACTAATGCGGCATTGGAATCAGGCTATAAAATTCGTAAATACTTATATGCGAAATTTGGAATTGAATTTCCAACATATATACCGTTTTCTTAGTTAAGGATTAGGATTGGTTCATCTTTTGTAATTATTTTTATTAGTTTATTTGCTTCGCTCGGGGTGGAACAACTATTATATTTTATCATTAGTTATATTGTGAAAAAATTTGAATTTTTTGGCCTGATTTATATTGTGTGGTCTTAAAACGAACAAGTCACTTTACGTAGTAAAATCTAGTTGACAATTAAATATTTTAATTAAATCTATTCCTATTATTCCGTCTTCTGGGTTCGGAACATTTTTAGGTACAATGTGAATGTCATGTGGTAATATATATTTATATATATATATAAATTTATATTTTTTTTAGTGTTCATACATTTGAGAATACACATTGAAAATTTCATATCGTTCCAGTGAATACTTTCGAAGTTACACCCAAATTTTATGATGCGTTTCAGAACAAATGGTGTTTTTAAAGTCGGCGACCAATGTTAATCGAAAACGTCTCAGTCGATTAGTCTAAAATTTTAACACGAGCTTCTGAAATATATTTTGAAATATATTTTAAGCAATTTAACGCTAAAGTTTAGATAAAAAATAAATTTGTTTGTTTGAGAAACCGCTATTTTGTCAAAAAAAAAAACAATTTTATTTTTCTTATTGCTTCGATTAATTACTAAATTTGACAATGCTTTAACGACATCTCTTTGATTTTTTAATTTCGGAGGATCCAGTCCAAAGGTATAGAGGTCACCGCAAAACGCCTTTTTTGAGAAAAAAGTTTAGCTGTAGCTCCTTTCCAAACAAATATTTTTCCCATTGGGTCCTTGGTCTTATGTGTACAAAGTATCAGATTTAATCATTTTCTTAGGAACAATGATCAAAAACTCTATTTCTTCGGCCTTCTAACTGTATTGAACCCCTTAGTGACAAAAATGTTAGCTCCTGCAACATATGTTTCCAAGTTCATTAATAAGAATTGGGGAATTGCAATTGCAGAATGGCTTGCACTAGCTATGAAAATTGGAGATCCCTTTCGAAAGTTTACCGAAATATCATTTCTGTGGCTATTATTAATAAAACATTTATCTGTCTTTAATTATTATTTTTATTATTATGTTTTTTTTTCCGTTTATATTTTAAGTTCAGTCCAGATCGCTTGCTCTGCTTATGTAACGCCTTTTTATGATTTTATTAAGTTAAAAGCAGTTGAGCAACGTTTGAAGCTGGTAAAATTAATAGTAATATCCACATTGTTCCAATTGCATCTGTGTGATAAATTTACCTTAACATTATTCACAACGCCAGCAGTGTTGTCTTTTGGCTGGATATCGTCCGTCCGAACCGAACCAACCCATACGATGTTTTTTTTTTGTAAGTTTCATTTACAATACGTACTTTAGCTTAAAAATTTACGCGTTGCACACTATTAAATATTCGCTTCTGTTTTTTATTGTATGGTAGTTTTTTTATGGTTGTTAAGACATTTTTTGTTATTGCGCTCGAAAGCTGATTTTTATACCCTTGCAGAGGGTATTATAGTTTGCAACGCAGTGAAGGAGACATCTCCGACCCTATAAAGTATATATATTCTTGATCAGCATCACTAGGAGAGTCGATCTAGCCATGTCCGTCTGTCCGTCCGTCTGTCCGTCCGTTTGTACGCAAACTAGTCTCTCAGTTTTAAAGCTATCTGCATGAAACTTTCCCAAAAGTTGTCTTTCTATTGCAGGTAGTATATAAGTCGGAACGAGCCGGATCGGACGACTATAGCATATAGCTCCCATAGGAACAATTGGAAAAATAAATTAAAAAAATTAGAACTTTTATATTTTTTAATTTTTTTTTTGTGCTTCGAGATATAGTAATGGTTAAATATTTCAGAATTACGTTTTAAATTTCATTAAAATCGGACGACTATAGAATATAGTTCCCATAGGAACAACTATAAAAAAAAAATAAAAAAAAATTATAACTTTGGTTTTTTTAATTTTTTTTTAGTGCTTCGAGATATAGTATTGGTTATATATTTCAAAATTACGGTTTAAATTTCATCAAAATCGGACGACTATAGCATTTAGCTCCCATAGGAACAATCGTATAGCTGGCATAGGAACTATCGAATAATTAAGCTGAAAATCATCATAGCTTCAATGTTTTTAGACATACACGCAAGTAAATCATAATTTTAGCGTTTTCAAGAGTATTTAGTTTTTGAAATAGCTGCAAGGGTATATGAGCTTCGGCACGCCGAAGTTTGCTTCCTTTCTTGTTTATAATACATTTTGTTGTTATTAATTCGATTTTGTTCCTTCCTAGTTATACGTTTTTTAGATCCGTTTTCTTATACAGCTCAAAATTCTATGGTATATATTATTGTTTTTTATAAATTTTTAACCTGCCTTTCAAAAAAATGTATCTTTTCGGCCGTTAAAAATTACAATGTTATGTTATTATTATATTATATTAACTTATTTTCCTTCTTTCGTGATTGTTCATATGTCCGGCGCTCACCTTGGCGCGGCGGCGGTGCCGGTGCAGGCTTCGCACAGGAAATGTAATTTTATTTGTTTGTTGTAGTGCAGGTATATTCGCAATATATGTATATTGTGTCATTTTTTTTGACATTCAAAGCTAACGGTCGTGTTATTTTGTGAGCTCTGAATTTTGTTTGTTTTTGTAATAGCCCATCGGTGGGATGTACCAAAATGTATTAACCGTTCTCTTCGCGAGTGTTGTGATCTATATTAACAATTAGTTAAACTTTTGTGTTTTCTTTTCTGTTTTTTGTTATTTGGCAGATTATATTTTGTGCTTTGTCCGTCCACGCCGAGTGTTGTTTTTGTGTTGGAATTGCATGCGCTTACTGCATTACACTCCTGATCTCCCGCTCTTTCCCGCTTTGTTCAAAGTAGTTTCTGCGTTCTTACGGCTCTATTAACTGATCGCTTACAAATTTAAGTTCCCATTCCCTGGTATAGATTTAATACAAATATGAATGAAAAATTTCCGTGTTTCTACAAGAAATGCAGTCTGATAGTCAGGGCTGACCAGTCGAACAAGACTTGCTGGCTTTGTGAAAATTAACTGCACACTAAGTGCGCTGGTTTTACAGACCGAACAAGTGTTGACCTTTCAATGGGGCTCAATCTGCGATTTTGTTGTGACGCTAGTGTCGAGGCTGGGAACGAGATGAAATCGTTCATGCGCCAAACTAAAGGCGGCCGTTTAAAGCTTATCAGCTGTTTCGGTGATGCTCTGGAACTCGCAGTTTAACGGATCTACTGGCGTTGCAGCAGCCAACCAAGGCTGCTAAGATCGTCAGCTAAAAAAGATTCGGAACCGAGAGCGGATGGTGGGCAGCCAGGGACTTCTCAGGGACTTACTTAGAAAGCTGACTTTATTGTATTCTGGTAGTTTTTCTTTTTATCCCATAAACCTGGTTAAAACCGTAAAAACATATTTAGCTCGGAAATTTTCCCGGGTAAGAACACAATTTAAAGACTTCATCGTCCTTTCAGACGAGGAGGAGGAGTTTTGATTACTGTTAACTCAAACATCACGTCTGAATTACTATCTATTAATGCAATGAATGACATCAAACTTCTAGGCTTAAAATGATCGTTCCCCGGTAGTTTTATATATATTACTTGTTCATTCATTCCGCCAGAATCTGAGTTTCTGATTTATGCGAACCGCCTTTTCGTTACACAGTCCATTTTTAAAGAGCTTTCAGAAAGAGATCAGTCAATAGATTTAAGTGACTTTAATATACCATATGCAACTTATAGCCGGATTCCATTGACGCGTTAAAGCGCATTTAGCCTAATGCGCACTTATTTACACAGGGAAACCCTTAAGGCTAAGTGCCGCATTAAAAACAAGAAAGGAAGAAAACTTCGGCAAGCCGAAGTTCATATACCCTTGCAGCTATTAAATAGTTTTTATTTTTCCGATTGTTCCTATGGGAGCTATATGGTATAGTCGTTCGATTTTGATGAAATTTAAACCGTAATTCGGAAATATTTAACCATTACTATATGTCAAAGAACTAAAAAAAGAAATTAAAAAACAGCAAAGTTATAATTTTTTTCATTTATTTTTCCTATTGTTCCTATGGTAGCTATATGCTATAGTCGTCCGATTTTGATGAAATTTAAAAAAAAATTAAAAAACAGCAAAGTTATAATTTTTTTTCATTTATTTTTTCAATTGTTCCTATAGGAGCTATATGCTATAGTCTCCCGATCCGGCTCGTTCCGACTTATATACTACGTGCAATAGAAAGACAACTTTTTGGAAAGTTTCATACAGATAGCTTTAAAACTGAGAGACTAGTTTGCGTAGAAACGGACGGACAGATGGACGGACAGACGGACATGGCTAGATCGACTCGCCTAGTGATGCTGATCAAGATTAATTGTGCAGCCTCGCACTGTCCCTCGCCGCTGTCCGTGAGGGTGAAGACGTTGCGATCCAATTGCCACCGTGGCTGGTCCGGGGGAAGGGGTGAAGACGTAATTGCCACCGTGGCTGGCTGCTCATATGAATGTGCCGGGCGGTTGCCAATGGCTCTCTTCTCTCTTCTTACGAAGACTACGTTGGGAGTAACTAACTCCGTTGCTAACGGCCCTTAAGGCTCGGTAACCAATTTCAATTAATAGAATAAATGTTGACGGCCACTGCCGGAGTTTTACATTCAAGCCAATGCTCTTTATTAAATGTCCAAATTAAAAACTGAAAACATATATGACTTTACGTAAGCTATGCGCGGCCGGCAAGCCGACCGCTCGTGCAGCAAAGTGCTGACACTAGCAAAATCAACATAACTCACCATACCGTGCACCGCCAAGAACCAGGCACGGCCCCTAAAGATGTTTATGCTGATTTTGCAACTAAACACTAGGGTGATCCAATAATCACCCAAGATCTGTATCGACTTATGATTACTCCTTAACAGTGTTAACAACTCTCCCCTTAGGAATATGACCGTCCTCGGTCATCTGGAATTTGTCAACGGCTTGTTGGATCTCCCGTGCGTCTCGTCTCCTCCTCAGCATCATGATGAGTAGGAAGGAGCAGCTGATGAGAAGACTGGCTCCCAGGCCGACTGCGAACAAGTTGTCGATAGTTCCCGACGAATTTACTTCCCCCTTAAGCCCTTGGATAACCTCCAAGTTTTGGTTGTTAATTCTTTGGAGAAGTGGCATGCTTAGTGTGTGATCGTGGCCGATGATATTGAGTAACGGGGATGCCGCCATGCCCGGAGTTTTCCTTATGGCTTCACGTTGGTTCGAGTATTTAGTGCCATTGATGAAAGCCACTCGCTCGAACGTAATGAGGTGTGAGCCGTTGGGGGCTATTTCAGGGCCGTCATCAGTGCTGACTTTAGCTGGGCATTCATTGATTATTATTACTCCGTCATCTATTAACGTGATGGGGCTTAGGTGGCTGGCTTGCGTCTCTAATGTTAGACGCCTCTAGTAGGCTAATGATGGGGACTTTGAATCTCAGTTATTAGTATTCTGTTTCTGGCCAAAAGTACTTCGTACAGGTGGGAAGTGTCAACTATATTATTTTGTTTTGCCTTGATAATTTTATTAACGGCCTCTGTTAATTCATTAATTTTATTCTGCGTCTGCGTATTTATTATAGCCTGCCGGTTATTTGACTCAATTAAACGTGCCTCGGACATTTTTAGCATATCGAAGTCGGCCGCATCAGGTGTGCCCGCAATTACTTTGAGTGCGGTGCCTAGGAAGTCTAGGCTCCTGGCCATCCTGTGGTGTATTTTTAAAACAGACAATAAACTTCTAACATGTTCGGTATCGACGTCTAACAATTTTTTCATATGAGACTGTGGGAATAAATCGGACAACCTAGTAGTTTCTTCTATTATACTTGAAAATTCTGACAAATTACTTGAGTGTCGAAGCAAGTTTCTCTGTTCCCATACCAACGCAATTCCGTCCGTAATTGGGATATACTGCGCATGCGAATAATCCGTCACTCTAGCGCTAACTATAGTTAACGTTATTAATAAAATTCCCGCGATCCTGTAAACAAGCGAAAAGTTAAATCTACTGTTTTTAAACTGGAGTAAGTATGCTAAGGTGTAGTTTATATGAAAATAGGGTAAAAAAGGCAAGAAGAGTTGAGGGGTATTTTATCTAAGGTTGTCCTTGTGGACCACCCTCCCTCTAATAAGGACAGACGTTCCCATGTCTGCTTGTACACGCTCTTCTGTGTACAGAGCGGTAAGTTTATTTCCTAACCTCTTGTTATTTTTGAGGTATACTTTTTCTCCTACCTCAAAAATTCTGTTTTGCCTGGTAGGGTTGCATCTATCTAGATTGGCCTGTTGCGCCTTTGCATTAGCTGAGTGCACGGCCTGCTTAGGTGGTAGTCTTGTCACTGAATGTATTGTCTTGTTATATTCTACTGTGGCTCTCATAATAAGCTCAACGGTATCATCAACCTTTTGGTCGATTTTCATGCACCTAGCTATCTCAGTTAGGGTACTGTGGAATCGCTCCACTTGCCCATTTGAGCTGCTGTGTAGAGGGGGTGCATTAACAATGTCAATGTTATATTGATTTTTTAATAATGAGGTTATTGTCTCCGAGTTGAAAGATGCCTCATTATCACAATATATTGTTTTAATGTTTGGGAAAAAATTTATAAGTTTTAATATGGAGCTGCGGACATCGACTATGGCCCTAGAAAGTAATGGCTGTACTACAGCGAACTTTGAAAATTTATCTACGCAGGTTAAAAAAATCTCTTATCCGTAGAGTATATGTCTATATGCAGCATTTCGCCAGCATATGAGGGGGTTGGTGTGATACCCAGCTCTTGCTTCTTGGGGTGTCTGTTGTACTTCCCCTTGGTGCATGTTTTGCAGTTTACAACCACTTCGTTGGCGATTTTGAACATATTTGGAAAGTAGTAATCCTGAAGGACTTGTTTAACATTTTCCTGGGCTGCCCTGTGAGCGCGGTTGTGTTCGCAGATAATTATTTCTTTTTGTTCATTTGCATCCGTGATGTCATTCACGAATTTTTTGCAATGCCAAAACTTGGTTGCTGGGAATTCGGTCACCAAGGAATGTTGGATGCATGCTAGTGCGGAGAGGTCGCAGTAAATGGCGTTAACAACGTCTACGTTTTCCACCTCTTTGACCAATTCGAACAGCGAGTCCCTGTTATTGAATTGGATTATGTGTCGGTTTTTGGTCCCGAACACTATGAAGTGTCGCCGTAAAGGCTGTTCTGCTTCCTCCAGGATTATTTGATTCCTGTAGCAGTTCAGGGGCTTATCGGTGGTTTCGACCGTGTAGGTTAAGGACAGTTCACTATGAATAGTGGCTACGTCAGATTGGGGTTCGTTTTGTATAGCGTTTATGTTTTGTCGTGACAAAGCGTCGGCCACAAAATTTTCTTTTCCGGGTTTGTAGAATACCTTGGCGTTATGTTCTTCGATGAATGCCTTCCATCGTTTAATTTTGGCATTTGTATTTCGCTCGGATACAGCAAAAGTAAGAGGTTGATGATCCGTAAAAATCCTGATCTCTTTTGAGCCGTATAGATAGTTTTGTAGTTTTCCTATAGCCCAAACAATTGCCAATAATTCTCTTTCGTTGGTTGCGTAATTGAGTTCACAGTCTTTCAACGTACGAGATATCATTGTGATTGGCCTGCCTTTTTGGGACAGTACCGCGCCGATACCGCTTGCTGAGGCATCGGTGGTCAAATCGAAAGGAAGTTTGAAATCTGGATATGTTAATATCACATCTTCTGACGACAAAATGTCTCGCAGGCGCTCGAACGCTCTGCGTTGGGACTCGTCGAATTCGATAGCCACCTTTTTTGACATGTGTTTATTAACCGTGCCATTCTCTCCCTTAAGTATGGAGGTAAGTGGTCTGGCTATGGTAGCAAAGTCCTTAACAAAACTTCTGTAGTAGCTGGCCAACCCTAGAAAAGACCTGAGGCTGAATAAATTTTTTGGTTCGGTGTACTCCTGAATGGTTTTTATCTTTTCCGGGTCCGTTTTGGCTCCGTTTGATGTAACAATGAAACCTAAAAATTCTACACTTTCTTTGAAAAATTTTGTTTTTTCCGGTGCCACTCTCATGTTGGCTTCGCACAGGCATTTAAGGACTGTGTCAATGTGTATAACGTGGTCAGCAGCGTTTTCGGAAAAAATTATCACGTCGTCTACATAAACGTAACAAATTTTCCCGATCTGTTCACGTAGAACGTCGTCGATCGCCCTTTGAAAGATGCTTCCCGCATTTTTCAGTCCAAAGGGTAGACGGCAAAATTCATACTTTCCTCCGTGTATGGAGAAAGCAGTTTTTTCACGGTCTTTTTCTGCCAGATGGATCTGGTGGTACCCCGATTTTAAGTCTAGGGTAGTAAAATATTTTGCCTTTCCTAGGTTCGCTAAAATCATAGGAATACTTGGCATAGGGTAACGGTCGGCGATGGTTCGTTCATTCAGTTTCCTGAAATCGATCACCAGCCGTTTTTTCTTGTTGCCATCTGCATCAAGTCCCTTTTTGTCTACAACCCATGTTGGGCTGTTAAATGGCGACCTAGAAGGCCGGATAATGCCATCCTTTAACAGCTGTTTGATTTCTGTGTTAACGAAATCTGCTGCTCCCATGGGGTAAGGATATAGTTTGGAATATATTGGTTCGTTAGTTTCTGTACGAATTGTGGCGATGATCGAGGTGTTAAAAGGTAGCGCCTCGTTAGAGTGCGAAAACACTTGTTTCCTCTTAAGGATCATTTTTTTAAATGCTGCTTTCACTGAATTTGGGACTACTAAGTCATCGATATTTGTGAAATTCACGTTATCGCATTCGTGGTATTTGAGTTTCTCAGATATGTTTCCATACCTGATTACACTGTTATGTAAATCTAATGCCGCTCCCGCCTGCGTTAGCAAGTCGAAACCTATTATGGCATCAAAAGTGTTGATAGTATCGAGTAAAAAAAATTGAGCCTTTAGGCCGAATATGCGCATAAAGCATTTTTCTTTAATATTACTGGAGCCATGAATGGAACTCACAGTGAAAGGGGAGTCGACAGGCATTATGTTCTTTAGCTCCTTTAAAGGCTTTACATAACTCTTTGCCGCTCCAGTGTCTATTAGGATTCTTATAGTTTTCCCCGCCAGCCCTCGCTCAATGAAGGGCAAGCGGGACCTTCCTCTAAAAATTGACGAGGTCGTTACCGTCAAATGAGTCACTGTCATCGTCAATTGCATTTAGTGCGGCTGTGGCCGCGCTTTCATAATCTTGAGTTTCTGCCGCGCTTGCAGTTTGCTCAACGTTGTTAACCCGCTGGCGCCTTTGGCCAGTCATTCTCTCCGAAGAGTTTGGTCTTTTTAGGCTCTGCAAATTCGTGCTGCAGGGGCTCGTCCGCCCGTAGGATGCCGTCGTCGTTCGGTGCCGTCGTCGCTTCCGGCGGCGGGCGTCCTGTGGGTGAGAAAGAAAAGGCCACGTCGTCCCTCTTGGCTATGCTTATGTCTATGAGGATGAGACAGTTTGGAGGCCGCTTAGCTAACTACAATGTATTGGGCGGACGGGGTACTAGACCCTATCCCGAAAAAGACTCCGCAGTTAACTCCCAGACAAGTTTGCTCACACCAATGCGTAAGCCTTACCTTCTCAGCTCGCCGTCGGCCGCAGAGTCAATCTGTATGGGGCACCGGCGCCCTTTTTATATCCCTCCCGGCCCTTGCCAGTCACAATTAGTGTGACTGTAGTTTCCAAATCCTATAGCCAGTGACGTAACGCGTGTGGCTTGTGGTGGCCGTTGGTCAGTGTGACCGTTTCTTTTGTTTGGCGCGCCCGCCCGGATATTTAAATTTGAATATTTCCGTTTTAATTATATTTATTTGGGCTTCTTGCCTACTTAACTTCTTGCTTCTTGCATTTTACTACTATCTTAATCTATAACTACTGTTTATGTTTATTATTTGTTTATTCTTATATATTATGTTTATTCTGTGCGCTCCTGAGCGTCACACCTCCCCCCCTCTTGAGAAGGCACGAAGTGTCTTATAGTAATTTGGGTTCTCCTTCCAAAAATAACCTTCCACGTCTTTCGCTCGTCTTTTACCAATATGCTCTGCTGCTTTCCCTTTCTCCTTCTGTTCCATCTTTCTTTAATCTCGTCGACCGCCCTGGCCGACATCGTTGCATCCACCCCATCTCGTTCGTGAATAACTCCGCTTGTGGTGCTTGTGAGTCTGGGCGTGCCTCCGTCTCATGGCCTGCTGCCGCTCCCTCTGCCTGTGCCTCCTCCGCTTGCGCCTCCGTGTCCTTTGGGTGCAGCTCCAGGATGTCCCGGTCTGGCGACGGTGTCCTTGCCCGTTTTACCTGTTGCTCCTAAACATTCCTGTCGGCCAATGCCTCAAGGGGCCTGCGGGGAACATGGGCGATCCGGATCCTTTCGCCTCTAGCGGTCGCCACGGCCGTTCTTGCTGGCGGTCGGGCTGTCTGTTGACCCTCTGGTTGCGACGGCTCTTCTCTTTGTAGCAGAGCTAGCCTGCACATGGGTGGTCTGAGGCGAGTCGGTGCTGTCCTGATCTGTATGCCCGCCCCTGCTGGTCTCGCCGGTATTAGCCTCGCCGCTCGTCTTTCTTGCTGCAGCCGTGTGCTGCTCTCCCGGAACTTCTTCTTCGTAATATCGAATTTGTTCATGTTGTTGTTTTCTGAAATTAACAATACATCGCATGAGTTACCTTCTGTTTCTTTAATATCAAGGTTGGTTAGTTCATGGTTAGTGTCAATATATATTTTTAAATCTCCAATGTATGCGCGTTTTGCTTTCTTCGATTTACCGTCGAACAAAAATTGTCTACTACCCACGGCCCGTCATATTTCGGTGCTAATTTGGCGTTGAATTTTTCCGCTGCATTGGATAGGTAGTGTGTTTTGCACCAGACTAGCTGTCCTACACTTGGCTTCCATTCTCTTTTACGTAGGTCGTAATGGTATTTTTGTGTCTCTGCTCCTCCTTCCATGTTCTCGATCGCTTCGCTTCTGATGCCTCGTAGTCTCTTCCACCTCGCTGCCACTGTTTCTGTCGCTAATCCTGACCCTTTGGTGACCCTATCGAATAGTGCTCCCGGCAGTCGGAGTTCTCTTCCGTACAGTATTTGTGCTGGACTGAATCCCGTTGATTCGGATCTGCTGCTGTTATATGCTAGCATTAGCTCCGGCAGATTGTCGTCCCACCTAGTTTGTTCCTCCCCTGCCATTTGTGATATCATGGTTTTTATGGTTCGGTTTGTTCTTTCAGTTGGGTTCTGCTGCGGCGTATATGGTGCCGTGAATTGTTGCTGTATGCCCCACTGTTCCATGGCGGTCTTTGTTTTTCCTCCCGTAAACTGGACCCCATTGTCTGATATCAGTGTTTTTGGCGCACCAACTCTGGCGATTATCCGTTCACGAAATATTTTCAGGAATGCCTCTGCCGTTGCGCTCCTTATTGCCGCGAGTTCGGTCCATTTTGAAAACCTATCCACTATCACTATTAGTGTGGTGTTTCCATGCTTCGTGCGTGGTAGAGGTCCAACGAAGTCGACACATAAGGTTTCCCATGGTGCTTCGATTATTCTTGTCAGCATTTTCCCCGCGGTTTTTTTGTTGAGACAATTTGTATCGTTGGCAGCTCTCGCAAGCCTTTACGAATTTTACAATGTCCTTCCGCATTCTGGGCCAAAAATATCGTTGCATAACCTTCCTCTGCGTTTTTAATATCCCCATGTGCCCCGCTGTTGTGTTGCAGTGGTTTTCTTAAAGCACCGTTTGAATCTCGCTTTCTGAAATGCACAGCTTCCATGGTTGTCTATCCCTTTCTCTCCCGCATCTTTTGTAGAGCCTTTCTCCTTCTACTCTGAATTCCTCGTTGCTTGGGTCTTTGTGCGCCTCCTCGTATGCTTCCTTCAACCAATCGCCCTGACAGGTCGCGGTTTTTATTTCTACTGGTGGAGCCCTGGACAATGCGTCTGCTACTGCGTTCAACTTTCCTTTTCGGTATCTAATCTCGAATTGGAACGGTTGTAGTCCGAGTGCCCATCTGGCTACCTTCCCTGAAGGGCTTTCTATAGAGTTTAGCCATTTCAACGCTAGGTGATCGGTATCCTTCCAGATACATTTTGTATTTGTTGATGCTCCAGTAGATTGCCAGGCACTCTTTTTCTGTGGCACTATAGTTCCTCTCTTCCTTGCTCAGCTTCCGGCTTGCGTACGAGGTTAGTACTGCTCCTATCCCCAGATCGCTTGCGTCTGTCTGTAGCTTGAATTGTTTTGTGAAGTCTGGGCATGCTAGTACTGGTGCCATTGTTAAACTTTCTTTAATCTTCTCAAAAGCCTCTTGATGTTGGGTCAGCCATTCGAATTTTTTTCCTTTCTTTACCAGGTCGTGTAAGGCACTTGCTTTCTCAGTGAACATAGGGATGAATTTCCTGTACCATGATGCCATCCCTAAAAAGCTGTGTACTTCCTTAGTGCCTTTTGGGGTTGGTAATTCTTGAATGGCTGCCACTTTCTCCGGATCCGTTCTGATGCCTCTGTCGGTTACAATGTGTCCCAAGTATTTTAGCTCGGTTTGGAAGAAATGACACTTTTCCGCATTTATTTTTAGGTTGCCGCTTGTAGCCTTCTGAAAACCTCTCTTAATTTCTCCAAGTGTTCTTTTTTGTTCCTTCCGATTACC
Source organism: Drosophila gunungcola (assembly GCF_025200985.1). Lineage (NCBI taxonomy): Eukaryota > Metazoa > Arthropoda > Insecta > Diptera > Drosophilidae > Drosophila > Drosophila gunungcola. Next base: position 83,104 of record NW_026453251.1, read on the forward strand.
ACGATGTCGTCCAGGTATGCGAACGCGAATGGCTCCATCTCTGGGCCTATGACCGTAACTAAAGCTCTCTGGAATGTGGCAGGTGCGGTTGTGAGTCCGAACGGCATGACCTTCCACTGGAACAAGCCTCGTCCCGGTACCGTGAACGCTGTGTATTGCCGACTGAGGCCTTCCATTGGTATCTGCCAATACCCCGATTTCAGGTCTAGCGTGCTTATGAACTTTGCTTCTCTTAGCTGATTTAAGATGAAGTCCATTCTCGGTACCGGGTAGGCGTCTTTTTCTGTTCTTTCGTTCAACAGTCGATAGTCCACACACATTCTCCACTCGTTGTTCTTCTTTTTTACCAATACTACTGGCGCGCTGTATGGGATGTGTGATGGTTCAATCAATCCTAGTGTCAGCAATTCATCCACTTGCTCATTTATTATCGCCTGTTGTTTCGGGTTCCGTGGGTAGTATCGTTGTTTTACCGGTCTGTCGTCCTTCATGTAAATTTTATGTGTCGTGATATTACTGTTTCCCTTCATTCCCTCGAATACTTGCCTTTGTTGTTCCACAAATTTGCTGATCTCCTCCTCCGTCGGTTCCGTATCGTCTGTGCTCTTCCCGGGTTCTTTTTCTTCTTGTGTTGTCTCTGCCTCGGTGATATCTAACTCCAGGTTGCCGCATTGGATTCTTGTGCGAGTTTTGGCCAGAAAGTCCACTCCTAATAATATTCCTCCTGTCACCTGATTTAAGATGAGAAAGTCCAACTCGAATTCTTCTCCTGCGAACTGTATGTTGGTTGTAAAATCTCCATCCGATCTTTGCTTTGATCCGTTCGCCAATGTTATTTCTGTCCTTCCCTTCCTTCTTTTCCATATTTTCTCAATTCGTTGTATCTTCTCTTGCTGATCACACTCCGTGAAGCTCCTGTGTCCACTGTTCCTTTTGCTTTTACTGGTCCGATTTTTACTGTGGCCAATATTTGAAATCCGTCACAACTTAATTGTTCCCATGTAGCTGGTATTTGTTTTTGGTCCTGAGCCGCCAGCGTTATCTGCTCAGGCCTCTGGCGTTTCCCGCTCTAGCTCTGCAACAGTCCGTTGTTCTTGTTCCATTTCTGCCGCATACCCAGCAAAACAGTCTTGGGGGGTTTGTGCAGGTTCTTGCGGCGTGGCCTGTTCCTCCGCATCTCATGCAGATTTCCGACGTCAAGTTCTGGTTTCCTGTTGTTATTGGTCTGTTGGTTCCTTCCATTGTTTCTATTTCTTCCACCTCTTCTGCCAACCTCAGGAATTCTGTTAATTCCGTCTCGTGTAGAGCTTTATTTTGCTTCTGCAGTTTCTGTATATCCGGTCCAACTTTGTCTCTTCTGAATACTTTGTGAATCTCATCAGTTTCCTCAGGTTCATTGCGTATTCCCTTTTTAGCTCTGTTTCTCGCTGCCGTAGTTGCGTTATTTGTGTTTCCAACTGTTCCTGATATCTTGGTGGCAAATGTATTCTAACAGTTCTTCCCTGAGGTCCTCCCATGTCCTTATCTGGCTTGGTGTGGTGTTCCACCAGTCCACTGCTACTCCTTTTAGGATGAATGGCATCGTCTGGATCAGGGCATCTTTGTGTATGCCGTAGCCTTTGGCCCATTCCTCCATCTTGCTGAGGAATTCCAAGGGATTGGTTGTTCTTTGGTAGCGGATCCCCCAACTCCTTACTCGGTCTAGGATTTCCACTTCTACCTTTTGTTCCTTCCTGTCCGGCATGTCTGGAGTTTCTGATTCCTGCCGTGGTGGGGTGTTGATTTGTTTCACCAGTAGGCCGATCTTGTTCGCTATTGTGTTGAGTTCCTCCGCTGGTGTGCTGCTCTGATCCGTTGCTCCTTTTTCCTTCTTGTGCTTCTCTGCTAGCTCTCACAGTCTTCGCCTGATCGTCTCCGTGTGGTTTGGGTTCCTTGCGATTGCTGATAGTATCTGTCTTAGCCCCTCCCCTTTTTCCTGTTGCGTCTAATCCGAACTCCCTTGCGTACTCGATCAGATCCGCCTTTGTTGCTACCACTTTAACCTGCTTGGGCGCCATATAACGATCCTGCTTTGCTGAGGTAGCTCAACGGTGTCCTGGTGTTCGTTCCAACATTTATTTATGTCAGGAGTGGTTGCTGGAAGAGTTCGACCCGGTTCCCAGAGTATGACACGTAAGCGGGGTTCAGTGAAATCGAATCGGTATGCGTGTACAAACGATAGATATAGTTCGTGCTGCAGGGGCTCGTCCGCCCGTAGGATGCCGGGGACTTCTGCGTCGTCGTTCGGTGCCCTCGTCGCGGCCGGCGGCGGTGGCGGCGGGCGTCTTGTGGGTGAGAAAGAAAAGGCCACGTCGTCCCTCTTGGCTATGCTTATGTCTATGAGGATGAGACAGTTTGGAGGCCGCTTGGGTCTACCAGATTCGAGCAGAGGGTGGAGGCCACTTGGGTCTACCAGTTCCGAGAAGAGGGTGGAGGCCGCTTGGGTCTACCAGTTCCGAGAATAGGGTGGGATCGGTTCGGCAGACGGCCGAGGAGCGCCTCGGAGAACCGAGTGGTGGAGTCCCCAGAAGATCGGGTGTCACTAATGACGGTCGGTCTTGGGGTGTGGGATCCCATAGGTCGGATATCACTGATGACGGCCGGTCTTGAGGGGGGTGGAGAAGGAATCCCAAAGGTCGGATATCACTGATGACGGCCGGTCTTTTGGAGGGTGGGAAGAATGGAAAGGGGGGGAAAAGCTAACTACAATGTATTGGGCGGACGGGGTACTAAACCCTATCCCGAAAAAGACTCCGCAGTTAACTCCCAGAGAAGTTTGCGATCACCAATGCGTAAGCCTTACCTTCTCCGCTCGCCGTCGGCCGCAGAGTCAATCTGTATGGGCCACCGGCGCCCTTTTTATATCCCTCCCGGCCCTTGCCAGTCACAATTAGTGTGACTGTAGTTTCCATATCCTATAGCCAGTGTCATAACGCGTGTGGCTTGTGGTGGCCGTTGGTCAGTGTGACCGTTTCTTTTGTTTGGCGCGCCCGCCCGGATATTTAAATTTGAATATTTCCGTTTTAACTTATATTTATTTCGGCTTCTTGCCTACTTAACTTCTTGCTTCTTGCATTTTACTACTATCTTAATCTATAACTACTGCTTATGTTTATTATTTGTTTATTCTTATATATTATTGCAAATGTTTAAAAATTTTTAGAGTCGATTTTTGGTAATTTTTTTACGTTTATAGCCTTTGAGATTCCTCAACTTTTGGTGTACAACAAATTTTTCTGCATGATTGTTTTCGAAAGCTATTAAGCAACGAAAATGGTTATTTTTCTCAGTTTCGAGAAGTTAACGCTGCTTAGGCAAGAATTTCCTCCTTAAAGTATCAACCTCCAATTTGGAGAAAATTTACAATTTACAAAAAATGGTTTCAGGTTAAACGAATAAACATTTTTATTTCATAATTGTAAAATATTAATGATTGTAAATAAAGAACAATCGATTCTAACAATTTTTTAAACTTTGCAAAAAAAGTAAAAAAAAATTAAAACTAAAAAATTTTTGAATTATTTCATTTAGAGCAATTATGATAAGGCTTCGTGACTAGCAGGCAAAATATTTGGATGAAGCGGTCCGAATGGAAACATTTAAAAAGTGTTTTTATTTAGTCGAATGCTTATTCATTTTCGTCACAAAATTTGATACCAGATATTTTATATGTTGAACGTGAGATCGTCCTGACTTATTTTACCTCGTTAAGAGGTTTTTTTGTTTAATATCTTTTAAAGTGCATTAAAATCCTTCCTCAGAATGTGAGGATCTGACTCTATAATATATATAATGTGTGTGGATACAAAAATGCCCGGTCTAATTTTACCTGTGGAAATATCCGGATTCCAGTGGCTCTTTTAAACGCATTTAGCTAAATGCCTGTTTATTTACATAGGGAATCCCAAAAGACTAAATGCTTCAAACCAGTCGCCCCCTTTTTTTTTTGGCAATTATTTTATTTTACACGCCTCACAAGGATAGTCCTTGTTTTCGTGTATGCGTAAGAGTGCTCAAAGATCCCAAAAATTCAAGTATCAATTGCAGGGCAGGTAAAAGCTTGTCAGTTTTCTAATGTTGTTATAAGAGGCGCCCGTGTCTATCACGAACAATAATCCACAGGTCCGCTGGGTGCCGTCTGGGGAGACGTCGTCGACCCAATGGTGTAGCAAGCCGTCTAGCCAGGCGGTTCATGTGATCCAGCAAGCGATATCTGTATCGAATTGAAAAGCTACAAATTGTCTCCGTAACCGTAACTCCCGTGTCCTGAAACAACACATGATTTTCCAGTCCATTCTGTCCAGTTTTAGCTGAGCCATACACGCGGTCAATTTGTCCTTTCCAACAAAGGCGACGGTCCAATGTTAAACCGAGGACCTTGTCTTCATGCTTAAGCTTATTCCCATCAAGATAGAGGCTACGCGAACGGCCAGGGCGGAGAGCAAATGTGGCGTGCTGCGTTTTGTCGATGTTGAGTGCAATGTTCCACCGAGAAGCCCAACACTCGAAATCATTTAAGAATGTCTGGAAACGCCGGGAGGCAGACGTTGGGGTACTACCAACTGCAAGAAACGCAGTGTCATCACCTGTCAAAGGCTTGTCGTACATCAAGAAAAACAGCAAACCAGTATTTTCAATCTTCCAAAGCACCCAGTACATGGTTTACTACTCTGTGCACTTGCTCAACAGCACAATGGCGACTACGAAAGCCAAACTGGTAGTCTGGAATGGCTTCATCAAACGCAGCTATTGCTAAGAGTCTAGCAAGCAGGATACGCTCAAAAATCTTAGAAAAAGTGGGGAAGGAGTCTAATCGGCCGATAGGAATCTGTGCAGCACGGGTCGTTTCCAAGGGGCTGGAAAATGACCAAGGCATTAAAGAGTTGGCAGAGCTGCGTAATGACTAGGCAGAGCCTTTGCTACCTTTCCGTCAATCGCGTCCATGCCAGGAGCCTTAGTGGAAACTAATCGCCTAATATGATCACGAACCTCATCCTCGTCTACTGGACGCACATCAACAGAAAAAAGAGAGTCCTACCCTAGAGATAGCGGTTTGGACTTCTTGGCTTGTTGCAAAGTCAAATTGAGTGAAGCGATTTTCCAAATCATCTGCAAATACTTCAGCAAACTCTGAGTCGCTGTGGGCCCAAGTTCCATCGTTACCTTTAAGTAAGAATTTCTGAAGCGGCCGTATTTTTTAGTTTGCGGGTGCATTTCCACAGCGCACACCCGTGATTTTTTATGAGAATTATAAAGAATTCAGGCTTGGCCAAAAAAGCGACTTTTTTAAGTTCTGACACAGCAGCTGCTCACCTTGCCATGTCGATGGTATGCCTCGTCCTCATCCAGACGCGGCGGAGCGCATGACCTTTTCTGGCCAAGGCAGCAATTTCTGGCTTCGAAGTAGACCAAGATGGCGGAGGAACACTTCTAGCAGGAGGGGCAGCTTGGTGGATCTGGTCAACTAGGAACTCAGCAAAGGAATCAACTTCGTCCACGGTAGTAAGAGAGGGATGGTCCTTAATCAGGGCAGAAAGTCGGGCACCGAAACTTTTGATATCCGAACCACGAGGTAGAAGCCTGGTTTTGGTAATGACAGGCAGCAATGCAGAGATATATCAAAAGCGGAATATGGTCAGAGGAAAGACCGGGACACTTCGACATAGCAAGATGCCTACATGGGATGCCTCTGTACAGCGCAAAATCAAAAGCCGTCGGAAGGTGGTTATTAATGTATGGAAAATGCGTATGGCCGCCAGTGGCCAGAATCTGCGTACTTGAGTTAGAAACAACCGACATTAGAGTGTTTCCCCGGGTGCACGAACGCCTGCATCCCCAGAAATGGTGATGTGCATTCCAATCCCCTCCAATAAGGAAGCGATTACCCACAGAGCTAAACAGGCGCAGATATTTATGAGCTGACCAAGAATGATGGTGACCATGAGGACAGTAGACAGCACCGAACGAAAATATTCCAAACCCAGTGACCAAATTTATGGCAACTGTTTGCAAATGAGGCTCTGATATTGTGGCGCTCAGGTAATAGTCGAGGAAGGACTTAACGATAACGGCAGCACCACCACGATGCCGATCATCAGGGTGGTTTGCGCAGTATACAGCATATCCATAAATACGGAAAAAAGAACGGCTCGTAAAATTTGTCTCCGAAATTCGCCCTAAAACGTAATTAGAAAAAATACTGCAATACATACTACTACTACTACTTCTACCACTACTACAAAAGCTGATTTCTTTTTGCATAGATGGCTCAATTTTTGATTTCTTTCGAATATGAAATCTGTTTTGCAATATAAATGACTGAAAACAAGAGCACACGCAGCAAATCCTGGACGCAGTACCACAGTGCATTTCTGCTGGATCTCTGTCGTCCGTTCAAGTTGGCAAATACCTCGATAGCAAAGTCAAAGTCAAATTTTAACGGCGGACTAACTGAGAAGTTTTTGGAACAGCAAAACCTTAAACAAAGATTATACAATAAATAGAAGCGACCATGATTAAATAACTAAAGGTAGTCTCGTCGGCTTGTTCACGGAAAAGGTTGTGTGCAGACGAATTTTCATAAACATTAACCCTTATACAAATTGACTTTTTGCAGGCTAATTTTGGCCGACAACGGTGTCTCACGGAGGGCTCATGAAACCGTCTGTCCAATTCATAGACAAAATTGAATAGTTGAATTGTATTTTAAGATAAGAATTAAATTTTAAGGTTCTTAGTAATCAAAAAACTTTTTCTACAAAAACAAAAACAACGACTATAACCCACTCAAAATTTTTAAACAATTTCTTTTATAAGAAGCAAATTTAAACCCCTGGCACCATCTAAGAGTAAATACACACTTTCTATTGTTGTCTTGCTTGCACTTAATAGGTAGAGGTTCCAGATTTTTGACGACGAGACTACCTTTAGTTATTGTATCATAGATGCGACATCTCATACAAAAAAATGTTCTGATTTTTTTGAAGCCAGATGGATGAGAGGGAGCGGAAAGAGTGAGAGATATTCTATTTTTAGAATTTGGTTTTAGGCCTTACACAATACATGCGCAAACGTTTTGCATGTGTATGTGGGTGCGTGCGCTTTTTCGTTAAATTACAGATTTTTTTTTCGGCAAAAGGGTCAGCGCTTCAAAACTGCTGAGAGAACAAAAAAACCATTAACTGTCTATTGTTATAAAAGCGCGTCCGTGGTCGTGATGGTTAAGACATTAGTTTATTTTGTTACATTTTTCCGGCAAAAGGCGTCGTTGTCGTATCTTTTTCTTATTTTTACCATTTCAGGTTGACCTTTAAGTCAACGGCTTAAATTTTATTAAAATCCAAAATCATGGAAACAATCGAAATTTAAAATAAAAAATAATATAAATATATATAAATACACTAAAAAAGTGTTCTAAAAAAAAATGAATACATCGGGGATTGATCCCGAGTAACATGGTCTTGTAGACGCACGCCTTAGCCCCCACGCCACATGACAATGCTGGGTCTGACAAGATGTAAACTGGAAACCAGATGTGCCGGCTTAACGACAAAACTGGGGGTTTCACCGCTGGAACCCGGCATACATCATACTTTTTTGTATGATTGTATAATCTTTGACATCATTCTATTGAAACTGGAGTATGCCAAACTAGCGTGCATGGACCAACTCGGTATATTTTTAAATTATACAAACCCTTCAATTACGGTCTATAATTTTAAATAACACGGAACAAAATTTCTTTTTTACGGTCTATAATTTTTAATAACACGGAACAGCAAGATAGCGGACATTATTTGCGAAAGCTTTTGGAATGTCTTTCTTTAAGAGGAATAAAACCATTTTTTTTACATAAATATGTGGTAAATTTTAAATGCTTTAACTCAAAGAAAGTCCACACCAAATGAACTAGTAAATTTTAATTACGGTGTATGAAAAAATATTGAAAATATCAAATGTCTTATTTGTGCTCTTAGTTTAGTCGATTATTCCTATTCGAAAATAACTTTCATTTAAAAAACACTTTGTTTGCGCACTTGGCGCTTTTTTTTAAATTGAAGTCACTAGTTGTAGAGCGAGAGCCAATAAAGCTTTCCCGTTCGCTGTTGCGAATTCGCCCCGTCTCTTGCCACCTTAGCACAAGCAAATTATTCGTGTCGGTTTGGCTAAAAAATTAACAAGTTTAATCTTCGGAAAAATAGATTTCGTCGTTGGAACTTTTCTGGTCAAGCAGTCGCTGCTGCAACTTTAATTGTTTAATTTGCTGCTGCCGTTAGAACATGGATTTTAAAAAGGAAGTTGCAATTGTCGAATCGGCCAACAAGGTATAGAGTGTTAAAAGTTGAAAGTTAATCTGTGGCGTTTTATTAATTGCGTTTTGGCCCATCTTTTAACTTTGTGCATTCGTGTAAAACTCTGTAGATAGTGAAATAATAGATAGTGATGAAAGAAATAAAAATTTGCATGTACTAACAATCATAATATTTATTTCGAATTATATGTGAATCGCTTTGGCTCATAAACACGAAATAAAACACTTGTCGTCGACCCAATTAGTGCAAACTTAATTGCCCCAATTTTTGTCGTAGTGAGCACCAATTTAGGATATAAATTAAACAGCTGGAAAAAAAAGTGCAAATTGTGAAAAGTGTAGTTCTCAAAAATTAGCGACCAAAACTTTCACCGCATTGAACATTATTCCGCGCATTTCAGAATTTTCCTACGCTTTTATAATTTTTGCGCGCCTTTCGGCATCAGGCTTATATATTCGTTTCCCTTAGTTATCGGTTATTTGCGTAGGAAGAGCCGCTAGCCGCGCACACCGACACCGCTGCCGCTATTTCGAGTTATCTTTGGTCGTTTTCGTTCTCGATCGCTGCAGCAGTGATATTTTCGGTCTGCCAAACGTTTGTTCGTTTTTTTCGGTACGCTTGAGCTTGAGCGTTAGCTCCCTTACAGTGCCTGCGTGCGGCATATACTGTCGCAGGGATTATATAAAAAAATATAAAACCATATTTAGATATTTTTCGCTGTAATTCTCTCGGCACTTAGCTCCCCTATACTGTGTGCGATCGGTATACTACTCGTTGATTTTTAATTAGATTATTTTACAAATAAATAATTTAATACCTCTTTCATACCAACAAAGTAAATACAAATAAACGCAATGGCAACTAAGGATATCGAAGAGCTTAAACACCAACGAGATGTTTGCATGAAAAGTATTAACCGAACTTATCGCCATTTAAAAGAAGCTAAAATATCAGTCAATCCGGTCGAGACTGAGTATCGATTAGAGATTCTAAATACGCACATTGAAAATGCTTCACCTTTGCAAAACCAAATAGATACAAAAGATGTATACCGCGAAGAGTTGAAAGAGAGGGCCGTAATGCTGATTTCGATTTTTAATAAGCGCAAACAAAATAATATCGAGAAATCCGCTCCGCCAGGAAATCGCCCGCTCTCCCAACTTTAAGCGGAATTATCAGAATTTAAAAATTTTATAAGCCTTTTCGAATCTTTCGTTGACAAAGATGACACACGATATTGAAAAATTCAATCATTTAATTTCGTGTTTAGCTGGAGACGCTTTAGGATCAGTTAGGGCCTTTCAAGTCACTGCGGAAAACTATCCCAAAGCCCTTGCTAGCCTGAAGCGGGTGTACGATAATGATTGTCTTATTTTTTTGACAACATATCGACACTTTTTAATTTTCAAAAAATTTCCCAGCCTTCAGCTACAGCCTTGAAAACCCTCATCGACACAGCCTTATATGACTCCTTGGGATGATAGACGCTTTACTAATGCTATTTTAATACATCTGGTAATGAGCAAGGTCGATGCAGGAACTAAAAGAAAATGGGACGAACAATTAGATTATTTTTCGCTTCCACTTTGGAGCGAGTGTGAGGCGGCCCTCAACAGGCGATACTAACACTAGCGGAAGAGGCTTCCAAGCCCAAAACTAGTTAGAGGACCCAATCTAAACCTAAGAAATAGGAAATAGGAGTTTTTCGTTTGTCGCTGCCACGAAAACGAACGACTCTGTTCAAAGCGTGTATTGCAACTCGGCTGTACATCAGATTGGAAACTGCGCCTTCTTCGCAGCCCTAACAATTCAGAAAAGATTCGATTTCGCTAAAATAGCACCCTTATGCATTTACTTCTTAACAAAGGGACACACGGCCAAAAAAATGCAAATCGAACAAATGAAGAGTGTGCAATTCCTCACAACACAAATCTCGCGTTGCCACCCCCTTCTCAGCCCACGCTCGAGTCATTCTTGCAACTGCTGTTTTGAGCGTTCAAACCAAAAGTGGCGAGTTTGTATTAGCTCGAGCGTAGCTCGACTCTGGTTGACAAATAAACTTTGTGACCGATGAGCTCGCTCAGAGGCTCCAAATTACAAGAGAGGACGTGTGCATGAGCTTGCGAGGCATTGGTGGAACTAATGCCCAAGCCACAAAAAAAAACACGCTTGTGAAGTCGCGAGTAGGGAACAGTCAGTTGTCGCCCGATTTTTAGATCATGAAAAATATTTCTGGTGTCAGTCGGATCAAGAGGTGAACACCTGCGGGTGGAGGGTGCCTAAAAATATTCAGTTGGCAGAACCATTCTTCTTTAATCCCCAAAATATAGTTATGCTTATCGGCGCAGATAAGTTCTTTGAACTTTTATTTATTGGCCATATAGAGCATGGGCCCGAACTCCCCACCTTACAAGAGACAGTTCTCGGCTGGATAGTGTCGGGGAGATGTGCCTCTAAAAATAAAGTAATGGCTGAAAAAATGGTACATCTCAGCTGCCAGGAGGGAGCTAGATTTTTGTAGATTTTTGTCGCTAGAAAGGAAATTGTCAAAGGACCCTTCGCTGAAAAAGATGTATCTTGAATTCATGGAGGAATATTTTTCAATGACAATATTCCGAATACTCCGCACTATTTCATTTCGCACCAATGCGTTCTTCGGCCACAAAGTACTTCAACTAAGTTTAGAGTAATTTTCGATGCATCGTGCCGTACTTCCACGCAGGTAGCGTTGAATGACATCTTGATGGAAGGCCCAACTATTCAAGAGAAGTTGTACTCGACTGTGCTTCGGTTTAGAATGCATGAGTCTGCCCTTGCGGCCTACGTCAAAAAGATGTATCGCCATGTGATGGTGGACGATGCTGACCGAAACTTTCAGCCCATAGTATGGAGACGAGATCCTTCGGAGTCCCTGAAAATCTTTAAGTTAAACACACTTCAATATGAAACTTCGCCAGCACCCTTTTTGGCGATTCGGTGTTTAATGTGGCTAGGAGAGATGGCGCAAGCAACTCATTCAAAAGGTTATTCAGAATGATTTTTATGTTGACGGTTTGTTGACTGGCGCCGGCTGAGTTGAGGATCGGCAAAGTCTTCGAGACGAAGTTTTTCAGGTCTTGCAAGAGGCATGTTGGTTGGTTACCGGTTCAAGATTACTTTCAATTTCGGTTGGATGACTCTTTTCTGGATCTTCGCGCGACAAAGCGAAATATTTTGTCGGTGACTGCTCGACTTTTCAACCCACTTGGCCTCTTGTGTCCTTTGGTCACAAAGGCAAAGATGTTGTTGCAGGAACTGTGGCTTAGAAAATTAGATTGGGATGAGTCGCTACCGATGCAGTTGGTGACATCGTGGGAGACGTTTAAAGCGGCGCTTCTGCTGCTGCCGAAAATTAAGGTATCGCTATTCGTCAACACAGATCCACAAGTTCCGATTGAAATACATGGTTTCGCTGACGCTTCCATGCGAGCGTATGGAGCGTGCATCTACGTTCGTACTCAAACTGCAGAATGTTTGTAAGTGTCTTTATTGACCGCCAAATCGAAAGTAGCTCCCCTCAAGACGAAAACTTTGCCTCGTCTTGAGCTGTGTGCAGCTCATCTTTTAGCTGATCTCTGTAATAGTGTCAGGCCATTGCTAAATTTTCCCAGTAAGAACGCTTCCCTGTGGACAGACTCCGAGATCACTTTACTCTTAATCAAAACCCATCCCTCGTCGTTGTCGGTTTTTGTTTCGAAACGGGTTGCAGAAATTCAGGAGTGGTCGGAGAAAGCAATTTGGAGACACGTTCCCACGAAAGTCCAAACAGCAGACATAGTGTCCCGTAGATGTGACGTAGAGGAGCTTACAACGTCCATTTGGTTCGGTGGACCTTCGTTCTTGCTAGACTCAGAAAATATTTGGCCTGTAAATAGAAATTTCGAACTGCCGGCTGATGTAGTGTCGACGGAGCTGCTCAAATAGGCACTAGCTCTCGTAGTCAGCCCAAAGTCAAATTATTTGCTTCAGAAAATATAGTCCTTTTCGTCGCACCTGAAGCTTCTGAGAGTTTTCGTGTGGGTTTTTCGTTTTATTCAAAGGTGCAGAAAGGTGTCGAAGCCCTTTGAAGAAAGTATTTCGCCAAGAGAACTGGATTTCGCTTTTGAGAAAATGGTCGAAGTTATCCAATTCACGAATTCAGAGACGACATAAGTAAAATTTGGAAATCTAAACCGGTAGCAACGAATATTCAAAAGCTAAACCCTTTTATACAGGAAAATAAATTAGATTGGTGTTCCTCGACATTGCTACGAGTTGGGGGTCGGTTATTAAATGCTCCTATCCGGTACGAAGCCAAATTCCCGTTATTGCTGTCTAAAAGCTGACAATTCGTAAGATCCTAGGTGTCATACTTGCACGTTACGAATTGTCACGCTGGCCCACAAGCTCTCGTAAGTCGTCTGCGCGAGAAAATATGGCTAGATAATGCTCAAGAAGTCTGCTGACGAACAGTTCGGTTGTACATGCGCTGCTTTCGCTGCAAGACGAAACTCTTGACGCAAATTATGGGGAACTTGCCAGCTGATAGACTTTGAGCTCTCCGCCCGTTCAATATTTGTGGCGTTGATTTTTGTGGTCCCTTCAGCACAACGAATCGTATCCGTGGTAAGCCACAGTACAAGTCGTACGTGGCCTTGTTCGTCTGTTTTGCGTCCAAAGCGGTCCACTTAGAATTAGTGTCTGACCTAACCACTGATGCGTTCTTGTAGGCATTTCAAAGGTTCGTGAGTCGCGGGATTCTGGAGAAGATGTGGTGCGACAACGCCACCAACTTCGTCGGCGCAGATCGGCACATGAGGGAGGAGCAGGGGGACGGTTTCGAAACATTTGCATCAAAAATAGGTTGCGAGTTTGCGTTCATACCGCACAGAACACAGCACTTTGGCGGACTATGGGAGGCAGGTGTAAAGTCTGCAAAGGACCTATTCCTTCAGATGGCAGGCTAAGACCTCTTGACCGCGGAGGATCTTGGAACTCTCTTCACCAGCGTGGAGGCCGTGCTCAACTCCAGGCCCCTCGGAACTCAGTGGCGCGTGGCGGACTTCAGGACGCAGGAGAGGGAAGAGAAATTATTGGAACATTACATCATTTGAACTCCATCGGAACCATTCCCTTTCGTCGTCGCATTTTCGCAATCTTTTACACAAGTTATTATCACAAATAAATCAGCCGAATTCTACTGCAGTAACACAAGATTCGCGTTCGTTTACACAAACTAGTATTAAATTTTCACACTTCACAAGGTGAGCCTAGAATTGCAAACAAAAGATACAGTTTATTAAGTGCAATATTTCACCATGGTGTGGGATTAAATGACGGACATTTTACATCCATTTTACGAAAAGGGGGCATCGTTTTTTGAAGCCGATGATGTAACAATAACTAAATCTTCTTGGCCTCGTAACAGCAAAGATCTTTATATACTTTTTTCTGAGTTCAGAATATTTCGTTTCCGTTTGGAGTCCCCAATATCAAGTACACATCGATTGAAAAGAAAGACATAATAATGAGACATCTTCATTTGCTGAGTTATAATTTCAAACTGTTTTATTTCATGAAGTTTCTTAGCCAGGAACATTGGTGTGATTCGTATTACATTCTTATCTATGGCCTACGCAGAGACCGCATCTGTTTGCCCTGAGCTAGAGAGCTTTATTTTGACCCCAGCACAAGTCCTTTGTGCAGCGTGGGAAACATTTTAAGTGATAATATTAGATAACATTTGCACTTACAGATTACAAGTGCTAGCAAGTGTTCCCTTGCATGGCTTAAGTTACAGATCGTAAATTATGGCTCTGGATCTGACAATGTGACATGCACAGAGCTCATAACATCTTATAATTGGGATTGTTATCTTATATCTAATTACCCATAGAATGGCTTGTTTATAGTCAAAAACATTCTGTGAGCGTTCGTATATTGTATATACATATTGTTTGACTCAAGTGATTGTCTTATATTTTTTGACAACATATCGACACTTTTTAATATGCAAAAAATTTCCCAGCCTTCAGCTACAGCCTTGAGAGCCCTCATCGACACGGTCACAGCCTTGTAAGACTCCTTGCTGTTTATTGGGGATGATAGACGCATTACTAATGCTATTTTAATACATCTGGTAATGAGCAAGGTCGATGCAGGAACTAAAAGAAAATGGGAAGAACAATTAGATTATACTTCGCTTCCACTTTGGAGCGAGTGTGAGGCGTCCCTCAACAGGCGATACTAACACTAGCGGAAGAAGCAACGGAAGAGGAAACCTCAGAAATAGGAAATAGGAGTTTTTCGTTTGTCGCTGCCACGACAACGAACGACTCTGTTCAAAGCGTGTATTGCAACTCGGCTGAACATCAGATTGGAAACTGCGCATTAACTTCTTAAGAAAGGGACACACGGCCAAAAAAAATGCAAATCGAACAGATGAAGAGTGTGCAATTCCTCACAACACAAATCTCGCGTTGCCACCACCTTCTCAGCCCACGCTCGAGTCATTCTTGCAACTGCTGTTTTGAGCGTTCAAACTTAAAATGGCGAGTTTGTATTAGCTCGAGCGTAGCTCGACTCTGGTTGACAAATAAACTTTGTGGCCGATGAGCTCGCTCAGAGGCTCTAATGCCCAAGACACAGAAAAAAAACACGCTTGTGAAGTCGCGATTAGGGAACAGCCAGTTGTCGCCCCATTTTTAGATCATGAAAAATATTTCTGGTATCAGCCGGATCAAGAGGTGAACACCAGCGGGTTGAGGGTGCCTAAAAATATTCAGTTGGCAGAACCATTCTTCTTTAAGCCCCAAAAAATAGATAAGCTTATCCATATAGAGCATGGGCCCGAACTCCCCATCTTACAAGAGACAGTTCTCGGCTGGATAGTGTCGGGGAGATGTGCCTCTAAAAATAAAGTAATGGCTGAAAAAATGGTACATCTCAGCTGCCAGGAGGAAGCTAGATTTTTGTAGATTTTTGTCGCTAGAAAGGAAATTGTCAAAGGACCCTTCGCTGAAAAAGATGTATCTTGAATTCATGGAGGAATATGTTTCAATGACAACATTCCGAATACTCCGCATTTCGCACCAATGCGTTCTTCGGCCACAAAGTACTTCAACTAAGTTTAGAGTAGTTTTCGATGCATCGTGCCGTACTTCCACGCAGGTAGCGTTGAATGACATCTTGATGGGAGGCCCAACTATTCAAGAGAAGTTGTACTCGACTGTGCTTCGGTTTAGAATGCATGAGTCTGCCCTTGCGGCCTACGTCAAAAAGATGTATCGCCATGTGATGGTGGACGATGCTGACCGAAACTTTCAGCCCATAGTATGGAGACGAGATCCTTCGGAGTCCCTGAAAATCTTTAAGTTAAACACACTTAAATATGAAACTTCGCCAGCACCCTTTTTGGTGATTCGTTGTTTAATGTGGCTAGGAGAGATGACGCAAGCAACTCATTCAAAAGCCGCAAAGGTTATTCAGAATGATTTTTATGTTGACGGTTTGTTGACTGGCGCCGGATGAGTTGAGGACCGGCAAAGTCTTCGAGACGAAGTTTTTCAGGTCTTGCGAGAGGCAGGTTTGGCGTGGGTTGGTTACCGGTTCAAGATTACTTTCAATTTCGGTTGGATGACTCTTTTCTGGGTCTTCGCGCGACAAAGCGAAATATTTTGTCGGTGACTGCTCGACTTTTCGACCCACTTGGCCTCTTGTGTCCTTTGGTCACAAAGGCAAATATGTTGTTGCAGGAACTGTGGCTTAGAAAATTAGATTGGGATGAGTCGCTACCGATGCAGTTGGTGACATCGTGGGAGACGTTTAAAGCGGCGCTTCTGCTGCTGCCGAAAATTAAGGTATCGCTATTCGTCAACACATTTCCACAAGTTCCGATTGAAATACATGGTTTCGCTGACGCTTCCATGCGAGCGTATGGAGCGTGCATCTACGTTCGTACTCAAACTGCAGAATGTTTGTAAGTGTCTTTATTGACCGCCAAATCGAAAGTAGCTCCCCTCAAGACGAAAACTTTGCCTCGTCTTGAGCTGTGTGCAGCTCATCTTTTAGCTGATCTCTGTAATAGTGTCAGGCCATTGCTAAATTTTCCCAGTAAGAACGCTTCCCTGTGGACAGACTCCGAGATCACTTTACTCTTGATCAAAACCCATCCCTCGTCGTTGTCGGTTTTTGTTTCGAAACGGGTTGCAGAAATTCAGGAGTGGTCGGAGAAAGCAATTTGGAGACACGTTCCCACGAAAATCCAAACAGCAGACATAGTGTCCCGTGTATGTGACGTAGAGGAGCTTACAACGTCCATTTGGTTCGGTGGACCTTCGTTCTTGCTAGACTCAGAAAATATTTGGCCTGTAAATAGAAATTTCGAACTGCCGGCTGATGTAGTGTCGACGGAGCTACTCAAATAGGCACTAGCTCTCGTAGTCAGCCCAAAGTCAAATTATTTGCTTCAGAAAATAGAGTCCTTTTCGTCGCATCTGAAGCTTCTGAAAGTGTTCGTGTGGGTTTCCGTTTTATTCAAAGGTACACAAAGGTGTCGAAGTTCTCAAAAAAAAGTATTAAAATTTGGAAATCTAAACCGGTAGCAACGAATATTCAAAAGCTAAACCTTTTTATACAGGAAAATAATTTAGATTGGTGTTCCTCGACATTGCTACGAGTTGGGGGTCGGTTATTGAATGCTCCTATCCCGTACGAAGCCAAATTCCCGTTATTGCTGTCTAAAAGCTGACAATTCGTAAGATCCTATGTGTCATACGTGCACGTTACGAATTGTCACGCTGGCCCACGAGCTCTCGTAAGTCGTCTGTGCGAGAAAATATGGCTAGATAATGCTCAAGAAGTCTGCCGACGAACAGTTCGGTCGTGCATGCGCTGCTTTCGCTGCAAGACGAAACTCTTGACGCAAATTATGGGGAACTTGCCAGCTGATAGACTTTGAGCTCTCCGCCCGTTCAATATTTGTGGCGTTGATTTTTGTGGTCCCTTCAGCACAACGAATCGTATCCGTGGTAAGCCACAGTACAAGTCGTACGTGGCCTTGTTCGTCTGTTTTGCGTCCAAAGCGGTCCACTTAGAATTAGTGTCTGACCTAACCACTGATGCGTTCTTGTAGGCATTTCAAAGGTTCGTGAGTCGCGGGATTCTGGAGAAGGTGTGGTGCGACAACGCCACCAACTTCGTCGGCGCAGATCGGCACATGAGGGAGGAGCAGGGGGACGGTTTCGAAACATTTGCATCAAAAAAAGGTTGCGAGTTTGCGTTCATACCGCACAGAACACAGCACTTTGGCGGACTATGGGAGGCAGGTGTAAAGTCTGCAAAGGACCTATTCCTTCAGATGGCAGGCTAAGACCTCTTGACCGCGGAGGATCTTGGAACTCTCTTCACCAGCGTGGAGGCCGTGCTCAACTCCAGGCCCCTCGGAACTCAGTGGCGCTCCCGGACCAGATCAGCCTGATCTGCTTGCGACGATGGCGAGGTGTGTCGTCTTTCAGGCACAGGTTTTGGCAGCAATGGTCCCGGGAGTACATCCCCAGCCACCAGCAGCGGTCCAAGTGACACCAGGGGGAGCCCAAAATCTTCGTGGGAGCGCTCGTCGTCGTCGCCGAAGACAATCTTCCGCCCCAGCAGTGGAGGATAGGCCGTGTGGTAGCGGTACACGCCGGCGCCGATAGCAAGGTTCGCGTGGAGGACTTCAGGACGCAGGAGAGGGAGTATCGTCAAGCAGTCCACCGACTGGCCCTGTTGCCCTTTCTGGGCTGAAGGACGTCGTCCCATCAGAGGGGGCGGTGTTTGCGCACTTGGCGATTTTATTTAAAAATAAAGTCACTAGTTGTACGGCGAGAGCGGGAGCCAATAAAGCTTTGGTCCGTTCGCTCTTGCGCAATTCGCCCCGTCTCTCGCCACCTTAGCATATGTTAAGTTCTAAGAGAAATTATTGGAACATTAAATTTATTGATCATTTGAACTCCATCGGAACCACTCCCTTTCGTCGTCGCATTTTCGCCAACTTTTACACAAGTTATTATCACAAATAAATCAGCCGAATTCTACTGCAGTAACACAAGATTCGCGTTCGTTAACACAAACTAGTATTTAATTTTCACACTTCACAAAGTGAGCCTAGGATTGCAAACAAAAGATACAGTTTATTAAGTGCAATATTTCACCATGGTGTGGGATTCAATGACGGACATTTTATATCCCTTTTACGAAAAGAGGGCATCGTTTTTTGAAGCCGATGATGTAACAATAACTAAATCTTCTTGGCCTCGTAACAGCAAAGATCTTTATATACTTTTTTCTGAGGCTCAGAATATTTCGTTTCCGTTTGGAGTCCCCAATATCAAGTACACATCGATTGAAAAGAAAGACATAATAATGAGACGTCTTTATTTGCTGAGTTATAATTTCAAACTGTTTTATTTCATGAAGTTTCTTAGCCAGGAACATTGGTGTGATGCGTATTACGTTCTTATCTATGGCCTACGCAGAGACCGCATCTGTTTGCTCTGAGCTAGAGAGCTTTATTTTGAGCCCAGCACAAGTCCTTTGTGCAGCGTGGGAAACATTTTAAGTGATAATATTAGATAACATTTGCACTTACAGAATACAAGTGCTAGCAAGTGTTCCCTTGCATGGCTTAAGTTACAGATCGTAAATTATGGCTCTGGATCTGACAATGTGACATGCACAGAGCTCATAACATCTTATAATTGGGATTGTTATCTTATATCTAATTACCCATAGAATGGCTTGTTTATAGTCAAAAACATTCTGTGAGCGTTCGCAACAGGTCATTTTACATATTATGTGTATGTGGCTGCTATGTGCAGCTAATATACTTACGCGTTAATCATTGAACATCAATCGTATTGAGCCGATACAAAAAATTATTTTTTTTGCCATGCTGGGTTTAAACTGTCATAGAAATCTAGTAGAATACTATTGCTTGATTGTGCTACTCTTGTAAATCGTAGGATCATGCTTGGAACTATTATTGTTCAGTTTTATTGTCGCTAATTCTATCAGCAAGCAGTAAACCGATATTAAAATATGCAGTTGATAAGGAAGGAAGAGTACGAACGATAGTCGACGCAAGTACGAGATCAGTGGCACTTGTAAACGACACACTGCTGCAAGCAAATTTTGAAGCTTAACAAATATCATAAAATAAAAGTTGTAAACGATCTGAAATATAAGAAATAATTGAATTCAATAAAACCTCAAATCCTTTGATTGTTTTTTCTTCCCTTAAGGCAATCACAAACAATTTTAATGCACAATCATGTCATAGGTTATATTTACTCCAATTTTGGCTTGCATGAACCTTTTCGCGTTCTTTGAAATAAATGTAATAATCTATATAATCAAATTTGTATTAAGTTCCTTCCTAAGATGGCTATAATTAAAAACGGCTAGATATTTTTTAACTGTTTATTTTTATTGAATAGCCGCAACATAGTGGGTAATTGTGGAAGATCACTTCCTTAATATGGCTGTCCCGGGAGCAATTTTAATTCAGAGTAAATGTAATCCATCATTTAAAAGTTCAGATAACAGTTTAACAAGTAATCACTAATCATAAAAAAAAGCCAAAAAAAGTCCTTTGAAAACAGTTTGATAGATTTAAAGACCCCATAAATTATTGTGGATCACCGACGCCCGGTGCGTTTTTGGAATACAGGTCCGGTCGTGATCACTGAGCCCAGCTCGGTTTGCGTAATTCTGGCCCATCTCAGTGAGTTCCTCCCAAAGGTCACGTTTCCGGCTAACGATGTCCGGCAGCTCGAAACTAACGATGCCCTACACTCCCACATCCCACTAGAAAACCCAAGTAGATCGTTCCTCTAAACGCCCAGAACACTACGAACCCGACGTACTCGAACGGCGGGACACGACGGCGGCAAGCAGTGCACAATCGGCCAATCCGCATCGCCAACGCCAAGCAGTGTGCGTTCAGCAATTGCGCAACGCCAGCACCAAGCAGTGCAACACATGGTCCTTCCGCCGCGCCGATCCCGCACGCCAAGCAGTGCGATACTCAACAAGTTGTGATATACTAGGCCTTTCCTCAGCGTCGGTATCACTCAACAGACAGTCCTACACTCGGCCCTTCAGCAGCGCCGACATCACTCACACGCGGCGAGTGAGAATTAGAAACGTAGTCATAACCAACCGTACTATTAAAATATAACCATACTCTGTAGCGTTCGATATGTGTTATTCTTTGGGAAACAGGGTCGTTACATCAGGATCCATGTATTTGGGGTTCTGATTACGAATAAAAGAGTCAAAGTTTGCGACGAGTCGGATTTCTTGGAATATAACGGTAAAACTATTATTTATGATTTTTTGGCAATTTCTTGCAATACATGACCTTTATCGAAAACACATAAAAACAAAAGTTTACGGTAAAAAAACATATGTACAGGGTTGCCCATATTCGACGGACCCATCTGACGACGCCATAACTTTTGACAGAGATGCCAGATCGCTTAATGACATACCGCGTTTGAAGCGTCAGTCCAAGCAGAATTTTACCATGGAACAATACACGCCACGCGAGAGTCATCGAAATGGCCGAAGATGACGATCAATTTTGGAACAAAATTATCAAGTCCGATGAAGCCCATTTCACATTGAATGGGACCGTAAATAAGCAAAAAAAAGCCACCGCGTTCGCCCGATTTGACGCCGCCTGACTTCTTCTTGTGGGGATATTTGAAGTCAAAGGTTTACGTTAACAAGCCAAGGACCCTAAACGACACACTGCTGCAAGCAAATTTTGAAGCTTAACAAATATCATAAAATAAAAGTTGTAAACGATCTGAAATATAAGAAATAATTGAATTCAATAAAACCTCAAATCCTTTGATTGTTTTTTCTTCCCTTAAGGCAATCACAAACAATTTTAATGCACAATCATGTCATAGGTTATATTTACTCCAATTTTGGCTTGCATGAACCTTTTCGCGTTCTTTGAAATAAATGTAATAATCTATATAATCAAATTTGTATTAAGTTCCTTCCTAAGATGGCTATAATTAAAAACGGCTAGATATTTTTTAACTGTTTATTTTTATTGAATAGCCGCAACATAGTGGGTAATTGTGGAAGATCACTTCCTTAATATGGCTGTCCCGGGAGCAATTTTAATTCAGAGTAAATGTAATCCATCATTTAAAAGTTCAGATAACAGTTTAACAAGTAATCACTAATCATAAAAAAAAGCCAAAAAAAGTCCTTTGAAAACAGTTTGATAGATTTAAAGACCCCATAAATTATTGTGGATCACCGACGCCCGGTGCGTTTTTGGAATACAGGTCCGGTCGTGATCACTGAGCCCAGCTCGGTTTGCGTAATTCTGGCCCATCTCAGTGAGTTCCTCCCAAAGGTCACGTTTCCGGCTAACGATGTCCGGCAGCTCGAAACTAACGATGCCCTACACTCCCACATCCCACTAGAAAACCCAAGTAGATCGTTCCTCTAAACGCCCAGAACACTACGAACCCGACGTACTCGAACGGCGAGACACGACGGCGGCAAGCAGTGCACAATCGGCCAATCCGCATCGCCAACGCCAAGCAGTGTGCGTTCAGCAATTGCGCAACGCCAGCACCAAGCAGTGCAACACATGGTCCTTCCGCCGCGCCGATCCCGCACGCCAAGCAGTGCGATACTCAACAAGTTGTGATATACTAGGCCTTTCCTCAGCGTCGGTATCACTCAACAGACAGTCCTACACTCGGCCCTTCAGCAGCGCCGACATCACTCACACGCGGCGAGTGAGAATTAGAAACGTAGTCATAACCAACCGTACTATTAAAATATAACCATACTCTGTAGCGTTCGATATGTGTTATTCTTTGGGAAACAGGGTCGTTACATCAGGATCCATGTATTTGGGGTTCTGATTACGAATAAAAGAGTCAAAGTTTGCGACGAGTCGGATTTCTTGGAATATAACGGTAAAACTATTATTTATGATTTTTTGGCAATTTCTTGCAATACATGACCTTTATCGAAAACACATAAAAACAAAAGTTTACGGTAAAAAAACATATGTACAGGGTTGCCCATATTCGAAGGACCCATCTGACGACGCCATAACTTTTGACAGAGATGCCAGATCGCTTAATGACATACCGCGTTTGAAGCGTCAGTCCAAGCAGAATTTTACCATGGAACAATACACGCCACGCGAGAGTCATCGAAATGGCCGAAGATGACGATCAATTTTGGAACAAAATTATCAAGTCCGATGAAGCCCATTTCACATTGAATGGGACCGTAAATAAGCAAAAAAAAGCCACCGCGTTCGCCCGATTTGACGCCGCCTGACTTCTTCTTGTGGGGATATTTGAAGTCAAAGGTTTACGTTAACAAGCCAAGGACCCTAAACGACACACTGCTGCAAGCAAATTTTGAAGCTTAACAAATATCATAAAATAAAAGTTGTAAACGATCTGAAATATAAGAAATAATTGAATTCAATAAAACCTCAAATCCTTTGATTATTTTTTCTTCCCTTAAGGCAATCACAAACAACTTTAATGCACAATCATGTCATAGGTTATATTTACTCCAATTTTGGCTTGCATGAACCTTTTCGCGTTCTTTGAAATAAATGTAATAATCTATATAATCAAATTTGTATTAAGTTCCTTCCTAAGATGGCTATAATTAAAAACGGCTAGATATTTTTTAACTGTTTATTTTTATTGAATAGCCGCAACATAGTGGGTAATTGTGGAAGATCACTTCCTTAATATGGCTGTCCCGGGAGCAATTTTAATTCAGAGTAAATGTAATCCATCATTTAAAAGTTCAGATAACAGTTTAACAAGTAATCACTAATCATAAAAAAAAGCCAAAAAAAGTCCTTTGAAAACAGTTTGATAGATTTAAAGACCCCATAAATTATTGTGGATCACCGACGCCCGGTGCGTTTTTGGAATACAGGTCCGGTCGTGATCACTGAGCCCAGCTCGGTTTGCGTAATTCTGGCCCATCTCAGTGAGTTCCTCCCAAAGGTCACGTTTCCGGCTAACGATGTCCGGCAGCTCGAAACTAACGATGCCCTACACTCCCACATCCCACTAGAAAACCCAAGTAGATCGTTCCTCTAAACGCCCAGAACACTACGAACCCGACGTACTCGAACGGCGAGACACGACGGCGGCAAGCAGTGCACAATCGGCCAATCCGCATCGCCAACGCCAAGCAGTGTGCGTTCAGCAATTGCGCAACGCCAGCACCAAGCAGTGCAACACATGGTCCTTCCGCCGCGCCGATCCCGCACGCCAAGCAGTGCGATACTCAACAAGTTGTGATATACTAGGCCTTTCCTCAGCGTCGGTATCACTCAACAGACAGTCCTACACTCGGCCCTTCAGCAGCGCCGACATCACTCACACGCGGCGAGTGAGAATTAGAAACGTAGTCATAACCAACCGTACTATTAAAATATAACCATACTCTGTAGCGTTCGATATGTGTTATTCTTTGGGAAACAGGGTCGTTACATCAGGATCCATGTATTTGGGGTTCTGATTACGAATAAAAGAGTCAAAGTTTGCGACGAGTCGGATTTCTTGGAATATAACGGTAAAACTATTATTTATGATTTTTTGGCAATTTCTTGCAATACATGACCTTTATCGAAAACACATAAAAACAAATGTTTACGGTAAAAAAACATATGTACAGGGTTGCCCATATTCGACGGACGCATCTGACGACGCCATAACTTTTGACAGAGATGCCAGATCGCTTAATGACATACCGCGTTTGAAGCGTCAGTCCAAGCAGAATTTTACCATGGAACAATACACGCCACGCGAGAGTCATCGAAATGGCCGAAGATGACGATCAATTTTGGAACAAAATTATCAAGTCCGATGAAGCCCATTTCACATTGAATGGGACCGTAAATAAGCAAAAAAAAGCCACCGCGTTCGCCCGATTTGACGCCGCCTGACTTCTTCTTGTGGGGATATTTGAAGTCAAAGGTTTACGTTAACAAGCCAAGGACCCTAAACGACACACTGCTGCAAGCAAATTTTGAAGCTTAACAAATATCATAAAATAAAAGTTGTAAACGATCTGAAATATAAGAAATAATTGAATTCAATAAAACCTCAAATCCTTTGATTGTTTTTTCTTCCCTTAAGGCAATCACAAACAACTTTAATGCACAATCATGTCATAGGTTATATTTACTCCAATTTTGGCTTGCATGAACCTTTTCGCGTTCTTTGAAATAAATGTAATAATCTATATAATCAAATTTGTATTAAGTTCCTTCCTAAGATGGCTATAATTAAAAACGGCTAGATATTTTTTAACTGTTTATTTTTATTGAATAGCCGCAACATAGTGGGTAATTGTGGAAGATCACTTCCTTAATATGGCTGTCCCGGGAGCAATTTTAATTCAGAGTAAATGTAATCCATCATTTAAAAGTTCAGATAACAGTTTAACAAGTAATCACTAATCATAAAAAAAAGCCAAAAAAAGTCCTTTGAAAACAGTTTGATAGATTTAAAGACCCCATAAATTATTGTGGATCACCGACGCCCGGTGCGTTTTTGGAATACAGGTCCGGTCGTGATCACTGAGCCCAGCTCGGTTTGCGTAATTCTGGCCCATCTCAGTGAGTTCCTCCCAAAGGTCACGTTTCCGGCTAACGATGTCCGGCAGCTCGAAACTAACGATGCCCTACACTCCCACATCCCACTAGAAAACCCAAGTAGATCGTTCCTCTAAACGCCCAGAACACTACGAACCCGACGTACTCGAACGGCGAGACACGACGGCGGCAAGCAGTGCACAATCGGCCAATCCGCATCGCCAACGCCAAGCAGTGTGCGTTCAGCAATTGCGCAACGCCAGCACCAAGCAGTGCAACACATGGTCCTTCCGCCGCGCCGATCCCGCACGCCAAGCAGTGCGATACTCAACAAGTTGTGCTATACTAGGCCTTTCCTCAGCGTCGGTATCACTCAACAGACAGTCCTACACTCGGCCCTTCAGCAGCGCCGACATCACTCACACGCGGCGAGTGAGAATTAGAAACGTAGTCATAACCAACCGTACTATTAAAATATAACCATACTCTGTAGCGTTCGATATGTGTTATTCTTTGGGAAACAGGGTCGTTACATCAGGATCCATGTATTTGGGGTTCTGATTACGAATAAAAGAGTCAAAGTTTGCGACGAGTCGGATTTCTTGGAATATAACGGTAAAACTATTATTTATGATTTTTTGGCAATTTCTTGCAATACATGACCTTTATCGAAAACACATAAAAACAAAAGTTTACGGTAAAAAAACATATGTACAGGGTTGCCCATATTCGACGGACCCATCTGACGACGCCATAACTTTTGACAGAGATGCCAGATCGCTTAATGACATACCGCGTTTGAAGCGTCAGTCCAAGCAGAATTTTACCATGGAACAATACACGCCACGCGAGAGTCATCGAAATGGCCGAAGATGACGATCAATTTTGGAACAAAATTATCAAGTCCGATGAAGCCCATTTCACATTGAATGGGACCGTAAATAAGCAAAAAAAAGCCACCGCGTTCGCCCGATTTGACGCCGCCTGACTTCTTCTTGTGGGGATATTTGAAGTCAAAGGTTTACGTTAACAAGCCAAGGACCCTAAACGACACACTGCTGCAAGCAAATTTTGAAGCTTAACAAATATCATAAAATAAAAGTTGTAAACGATCTGAAATATAAGAAATAATTGAATTCAATAAAACCTCAAATCCTTTGATTGTTTTTTCTTCCCTTAAGGCAATCACAAACAACTTTAATGCACAATCATGTCATAGGTTATATTTACTCCAATTTTGGCTTGCATGAACCTTTTCGCGTTCTTTGAAATAAATGTAATAATCTATATAATCAAATTTGTATTAAGTTCCTTCCTAAGATGGCTATAATTAAAAACGGCTAGATATTTTTTAACTGTTTATTTTTATTGAATAGCCGCAACATAGTGGGTAATTGTGGAAGATCACTTCCTTAATATGGCTGTCCCGGGAGCAATTTTAATTCAGAGTAAATGTAATCCATCATTTAAAAGTTCAGATAACAGTTTAACAAGTAATCACTAATCATAAAAAAAAGCCAAAAAAAGTCCTTTGAAAACAGTTTGATAGATTTAAAGACCCCATAAATTATTGTGGATCACCGACGCCCGGTGCGTTTTTGGAATACAGGTCCGGTCGTGATCACTGAGCCCAGCTCGGTTTGCGTAATTCTGGCCCATCTCGAAACTAACGATGCCCTACACTCCCACATCCCACTAGAAAACCCAAGTAGATCGTTCCTCTAAACGCCCAGAACACTACGAACCCGACGTACTCGAACGGCGAGACACGACGGCGGCAAGCAGTGCACAATCGGCCAATCCGCATCGCCAACGCCAAGCAGTGTGCGTTCAGCAATTGCGCAACGCCAGCACCAAGCAGTGCAACACATGGTCCTTCCGCCGCGCCGATCCCGCACGCCAAGCAGTGCGATACTCAACAAGTTGTGCTATACTAGGCCTTTCCTCAGCGTCGGTATCACTCAACAGACAGTCCTACACTCGGCCCTTCAGCAGCGCCGACATCACTCACACGCGGCGAGTGAGAATTAGAAACGTAGTCATAACCAACCGTACTATTAAAATATAACCATACTCTGTAGCGTTCGATATGTGTTATTCTTTGGGAAACAGGGTCGTTACATCAGGATCCATGTATTTGGGGTTCTGATTACGAATAAAAGAGTCAAAGTTTGCGACGAGTCGGATTTCTTGGAATATAACGGTAAAACTATTATTTATGATTTTTTGGCAATTTCTTGCAATACATGACCTTTATCGAAAACACATAAAAACAAAAGTTTACGGTAAAAAAACATATGTACAGGGTTGCCCATATTCGACGGACCCATCTGACGACGCCATAACTTTTGACAGAGATGCCAGATCGCTTAATGACATACCGCGTTTGAAGCGTCAGTCCAAGCAGAATTTTACCATGGAACAATACACGCCACGCGAGAGTCATCGAAATGGCCGAAGATGACGATCAATTTTGGAACAAAATTATCAAGTCCGATGAAGCCCATTTCACATTGAATGGGACCGTAAATAAGCAAAAAAAAGCCACCGCGTTCGCCCGATTTGACGCCGCCTGACTTCTTCTTGTGGGGATATTTGAAGTCAAAGGTTTACGTTAACAAGCCAAGGACCCTAGAAGAGCTCAAGGACAACATTCGTGAAGAAATAGCCGCTATTCCGGCCGAAATGTTGGCGAAAACGATGGAAAATGCTGCAAAAAGGGCACAATATGCCATCAACGCCAGAGGCGGCCATTTGAAAGATATCATATTCAAAAATTGATGTAAACAAATCTACTTGGAACAAATTAAATGATTAAGATTGCCAACCGCCAAATTTTTATTTTTTTCTTTGATTTTTAAAAAAAAAACATGGGTCCGTCGAATATGGGCAACCCTGTACATATCACTGGTGATAAATACAGTACAGTTTAAAGGTGATGACTTTATTTAAGGTCTTGTCATAGGAATTCATGTGGCCCCGGGAGTTCCGTTAGTGCGAATTACTTCCAGGACGACGTAGTTTTATTATTTTAATGCTTTATTTATTATTATATATTTGAGTTAATTACAAACTGAGTGTTGTGTGGTGTTTTAAACTTTAACGAGTTTACAAAGTGGAGTGTGTCTCCGTGGACTGCTTAGCGTGAGATTTCGGCATCAACTGACTTTATTAGAGTTTTTCTCTCTTGATCTGTTAAACGCACGCATACATTAGCGATCTCTCTCTGTGTTGTCAGAACAGACGTCCACTCCGTGTGTTTCTCTGTTCTTGCTCTTCTGGTTTATTCCTGATTCCTACATTCGGCCCTCCTGACGTGGTGTTCGTCCCGAACTCCTTCATAAACTCAGATACTGTGGAAGTTTTCAAAGGTCCTTCGCTATCTCCCACTTTCTCCACATCATACCTGCCATGCTTGTGAACTTTGACGACCTTATAGGGACCAAGATACTTTCCTTTCAACTTTAAACCCACCCCATACTGAGTACGTTTAATCGCAACTAAGTCATTGACTTTGTATTGCTTTTCCTCTTTCCTTTTTGAATCAAAAGCTCTTCTGTTCTCCTCCTGTAAAGCTTGAATGTTTTCCCTGGCTTGTTTGCGTATCTGTTCACGCTCTTCGTCCAACTCTACTATCAAAGACTGCTCCACCTGTTCTTTGAGTTCTGCAATGTCAACTACACGCATGTCCACACCTGTTAGCAACTTGAACGGGGTTACCTTTGTGCTCCTAGGCTCGATATTGTTTATTAGCTGCTGTACTCTACCCACATGTTTGTACCAATTCCTGGATTTTCTAGGCTCATCTTTGACAACATTGGCACCACGATCTTATGCATTCTCTCAACCTGCCCGTTACCTCGAGGTACACCTGTAGCGATCAATAAATGCTGGATCTTCTCTTTCTCGCAGTATTCCTTGAATAGGTGCGATGTGAAAGCTGCACCACGATCTGACACGATCCTGAAGAGATTTCCAAATATTATGGCCTGCCTGTCTAAACAGTTTAGCACCTCCTCAACTCCAGTACTACGCGTCGGATACAACCAAACGTATTTCGAAAATGCATCGACAACTACTAAGATATGATTATATCTTTTCTTGGTGATCTCCATCGGCCCTACGTGATCTATGTGATAAGTGACTAAAGGTTTGTCCCCCTTATCGATAGGATTTAGATATCCTTCCTGTTTTCCGGATTTTGCGTTAACCAAGATGCACTCCACACAGCTGCCTACAACTTTAGCTACTTTATCCCTCAACTTTGGAATGAAATAGGATTTCTCCACCAGCTCCTGTGTTTTCTTTGCCGAAAAATGACCTTGCTTATGAGCAATCTGTATAATCTCAGTCTTCATTTGAGATGGAATTACAATCAACTCTCTGTCTGGGTTTTTAAACAATATTTGATTGACGATGTAATAATCCTCATGCCCCTTTGTTTCAACTAGATTCCTGATTACCTTTGTCCACTCGTCTGCCACCTGAGCTTCCTTCAACTTGTGCATTACACTGTCAGTCAACACAAAACAAGCTACTCGACTCAGTGCGTCTACATGCCTCATCTTTGTACCTGATCGATGTTCTATCTCGTAATCGTAGTCTTGCAGATACATTGCCCACCTAGCCACTCGCAACGGAACTTCTTTCTTTTTCATCGTCATGGCGAACGCGTTACAATCCGTGATGATTTTGAACTTCGTTCCCAAAACATAAATTCGCCATTTTGTCAACGCTCCTATGACTGCTAGGACCTCCAACTCGTATGAGTGATATTTTTCTTCACAAGGCTTAGTTTTTCTACTCATGTACATGACAGGGTGTAAATGTCCATCCTCTGGATCCTTTTGTAGAAGAACTGCCCCAAAACCAAACTTCGACGCATCCGTGTGTATTTCTGTAGCCAATCTAGGATTGTACAATTTCAAAACTGGTTTCCTAGTCAACGCTGTCTTTAATTGCTCGAATGCTACCTGCTGTAACTCCTTGAACTCAAACTTTACATCCTTTCTCAGCAAATCTGACAATGGCTTAGCTATTACTGCGTATCCATCCACAAACTTCCTAAATTATGATGTCAAACCAAGAAATCGATGTATGGCTTTTTGATTAGACGGCACTGGAAAGTTTGCTACGGCCTGTGTTTTCTCATCGCTGGGTGTGATCGAACCATTTTCGATGATATATCCTAGAAAATCTACCCTGCTCTGCAAAATTTGACACTTGGTCCAATTGATTTTCAGCCCGTTCTGTTCTGCGACCTCAAGAACTCTTTGCAACTTTTGTATTCCCTCTACGACATCACTGCTTGGGATGATAATGTCATCCATGTAAACCACTGCGTCACCGTTTTTGATGAGCTCCCTGAGAACTGCCATTATAAAACGCGTAAAAACTGCCGGCGAGTTTGAAATGCCAAACGGCACATACAAGAACTCGTACTGTCCGTTCTGTGTAACAAATGAGGTATACTTTTGGGAGCCTACTTCTACCGGAACATGAAAATAACCGTTGGTCAAATCAAGTGTCGTAAAAATTGTCGCTCCCTGTAACTTCTCAATCACGTTGTCCATCTGTATCATAGGAAAATTGTCCCTCACTATTTTCTCATTCAATTTGCGATAGTCACAACACAATCGCTTCTGGCCATTCTTTTTTGCCACGAGTACGATCGGAGAAGCGTACTCTGAAGTACTGGGCTTGATTATCCTTTGCTCAAGCCACTCCTGAACCTGCTCGTCAACTACCTTTTGTTCACTAAAAGCGATACGTCGAGGATGCTGAAAAACTGGCAAATCATCGCTTAATAAAATCTTCATCTCGACTGGACAATGAACATTCCTAATTGGTTTGTATTCGTCTATCATGCGTTTCACAACACCTCTCTGCGAGTGCGGCAAATGTAAAACGTCTACCTCTAGCTTGCTTTCTGCCTGCTCCATGGTCATCATACACAAACTCTGAAATTCATTCAGCAGCTCTGAGCATGAACTTCCGTTTTTCTATTTCTCACGAACTTCAAACTTTTGTCCTTTACCGACTCGACTGTCTGATCTTCGAACCAACTCGGTTCCGTCCTTTGTCACTTTCATATCGACACTATCTAGAAGAGTTCTACCTAAAATTGCATCAAATGCCATGTCTTCGTCCGATATAATGTGGAACTCAACGTTGAGATTGATGCCATCAATCTGCACTGGTATTGTCAGGCTTCCAAAAGTCACAATTTGGCTTTCCCCAATTCCTGTCAAACATTTTTCACCTCCTGTTAGGTTTTCTACTCCGAGCCTTATAAAAACGTTGCGTCGCAATAAACACAAGTCTGCTCCTGTATCTACTAATCCTTTGAAGGTTACTTTCCCAAACGAAACATGCTTCAACTCCAATCCCGAAGACGTGAACGTGCTTGTTGGCTTCACCCTGCCTTCCATCTGCACTAGATTAGTTGCCTTTTCCTGTTTAGTTTCTAGCTCGACCTTGCACTGGGCTGCTCTATGTCCTGGCTGGTTGCACCTAAAGCACTTGTTGTCTCTCTTTGGACAATCCTTCTTGATGTGAGACTCATCACCACAGTTTAAACATTTCCTAACCTTCTCAACTGCTTTCACTGTCTCCTTTCCACCTTTATAAAAGTGAGAGTCATACTTGACGTGCTTCACCGATCCTCGCATTTTCTGATATGCCTCGATTTGAACTTTCAGCTCCTTTAGCTTCTTGGCTTGATAAAGTAAAGCCTTGTTTCCTTTCGAGTCTGGAATACCGTCGACAAAGTATTCGATCAAGCTTTCATCGTCTAAATCAATTTGCTTCGCCAATTCCATTAACGCGTACAGGTACTCTTGTAACGTTTCGGTTTTCTTTTGTTGTCGCTTGCCAAGTCTACGATGAACCTCTGCCGATGTAACTTTAACCCCAAATTCTTCTAGCAATGCAGCTTTCAGTAAGCCCCAATCGCCAATTTTACGCTGACTACGAACGTAAAGCTTAGCCGCTCCGCTGAGTAATTGTTTTGCATATATAAACACCTGCAACTGACTCCATTCAACCGTAAGTGCACACTCTTCAAGTTCCTCGATCCACTGATTAATGTCAGGTGAACCAGTTCCCGAAAACTGTGACACACCCCTCTACATCCTTTAATGTAAACCACGATCTACCTGTGTTCGCATTTCCAATTCGACTGTTCTGTTCGCTTACAATTCGATTTTCCCTGGGCGCACCATTTCCTGCACCTGCACCTGCCTGGTAATTGTCTGAATTCACTGATGTAAAAGATCCATCCTCATCATCATCCACTTCAATCGCAACTTCATCGTTTTCATCAGTTTGCAAACCATAGTGAGCAAGTAGTTTGTTTTGCAATTCGCCTTTTCTTCCGGTTGTACTAAGACCTAGCTCTGACAACTTAGCGCGCAATTCTGCCACAAGCAGTGCCAAAATCTCTTGCTTGTTCATTTTTACTTAAATATAATTATAGAATATAAGGATATAAAATATAGTGCTTATAAAATACAAAAATGTTTATCAAATCTGCCTGCACGGCAAAGTTAAGTTTTTTATATCTATACTGGACTTTCAAACTGTAAACTGTACTTTACTTTACTCTAAGTTAATGTGAAATGAATGTCAAACTTAACACTATGTTAACTTAAGCTGTTGACACAACAGTCCGACTGCAGGCACGCAATCTGTTAAATTTCAAATTATTTCCTACTCTCCAATTAGACCAACAAGAGGTTTTTAAAACAAAATTGGTCAGTGCTGCTCTCCACTTCTCTTTTCTGGCACAGCGCCTTCTGCCAGCCAAGTTGCAAAAAAACTTGTCTCGCCTCTCGATGTTATCTCTGTCACTCACCAAATTTCTTCAACCGTTTTCTTTCACCAGCCCAACAATACAGCTTTGGATTTGTACAGTTGCATCACCAGAAATGTCTTCTCGCCGTGTCACCAATACAGCTTTGGATTCTTCTCGCTGCCTCACCAGATATGTCTTCTCGCCTGGTGACACACCAATACAGCTTTGGGTTCTTCTCGCTGCCTCACCAGATATGTCTTCTCGCCGTGTCACCAATACTGATTTAAAATATTCTCGGCGTCACCAATACTGATTTAGAATATTCTCGGCGTCACCACTTCTCTTTTCTGAATGTTCTTCCCGTCGCTTCCAAACACTTTTCCAGAATGTTCTTCCTTCTTTCGCTTTGACCAGCCTCCTGACGCCTTCTGCTCCACGCCTTCCACTTTGTCCAGATGACCACCGCCAACGATCCTGCCTCTTGCTTGTTGACGTTCACCACAAAGTCTTTACGCTGCCTCCAGAATGGTACTCGCTGTTCAATAGCCTTCTTTGTCAGTTTCTTGCCTCTTTCATTTGTTGCGCCAAAAACGAATTTCACAACTGCTCGAATGATGTGCAAACTTGCTGTCTCGTTTTCACTCACGCTGCCCTGCTTTGCAAATTTGTTGTCTTTCTTTTTTTTTTTTTTTTTTTTGCGCAGCACACTTGCTTTAGTTTATAACTCCCTGCAACGACAATTCACAGAGTTTTTTCCACTTTTTTACCACACGACTAAGTTTAGAGACTTAGGTTTTTAACACTCAACTAAGTTTAGTGACTTAGGTTTGTAATAGTTCCAAATATTCCGGTTGAGCCCCCAAATTTGTGGCCCCGGGAGTTCCGTTAGTGCGAATTACTTCCAAGACGACGTAGTTTTATTATTTTAATGCTTTATTTATTATTATATATTTGAGTTAATTACAAACTGAGTGTTGTGTGGTGTTTTAAACTTTAACGAGTTTACAAAGTGGAGTGTGTCTCTGTGGACTGCTTAGCGTGAGATTTCGGCATCAACTGACTTTATTAGAGTTTTTCTCTCTTGATCTGTTAAACGCACGCATACATTAGCGATCTCTCTCTGTGTTGTCAGAACTGACGTCCACTCCGTGTGTTTCT
Source organism: Drosophila gunungcola (assembly GCF_025200985.1). Classification (NCBI taxonomy): domain Eukaryota; kingdom Metazoa; phylum Arthropoda; class Insecta; order Diptera; family Drosophilidae; genus Drosophila; species Drosophila gunungcola. The sequence continues at coordinate 117,080 of NW_026453251.1, forward strand.
CTGTTCTTGCTCTTCTGGTTTATTCCTGATTCCTACATTCATCAGTAAAAAAATTCACCACCAAATCCTCAGCAAAAAAGCATAAATTAATCAGCAAATATCACACTTTCATCAGTAGAGAGGTTGAAAGAGAGGGGATGGATTTTTTTCTGTGCATACAAACGCACATTACGTAAAGGGTCTGTTATATTTCATTTGCGCGGAATAAAAATATTGTTCGATTTTGCTAGATGTCTGCATTTTTTCAGAAATGCATGCATAAATATACATGTACATATGCGTATCTTATCCCAGCCGGAACTTAGAGAACACATTAGAATAATATCTATGGTATTCAGGCTACCAAAATTGGTCCCATAACAAAAAACAGAATATAAAAAAACGTCCAAAAATTGTTGTGCAGTTCATTTTTATATATAATTTTTTGTTTTAGGAGCAATTTTGTTGCCTGAATACCATGCCTTAGGCATTTTTCAAGCAAGACAAAAAAAAAAAAAATGAAAAACATTTATAACATACAAATTTTTATTTTTTTGTTGACATTTTAAGAACTTAAAAAAGAAAAAAAAATCCCCCTTTGTACAGGCTAACAATGTCTTTATCAGTAAATTTGCCGATATCGGGTTGCCCCCTTTAGGAAAAAATAAATAGGAATTGCAAAATGGCGTCGACTTGAAAGCAAACAAATGTTTTATGTTCCGTTTTTTCGCCCTTTTCAAAAATTTTAATAATAATATAAACCCGAATTCCGGTGCCGGACTAAGGTGTAATTCGGACCGTGCCGAGAGTCAGCCTGGCTAAGGGCCCGGGTTAAAAACTAGCTCAGTCTCAAACGGTGGTGTTCTAAATATCGCCTTACCCGGGCATCGAGGATCTCTGCCCGTGTGGACCTTCACTTTCTCCGCAACTCGTGGGATTCAAATAATGGACACCAACAAAAAAACAATAAACACCACAATGGAGCCGGGCAATTCTATGAAACCGCTGGAGAAGGTGGGTGCTGCAACAGCGACAGGATCTGCGAGCGTTGGCTCCGCCTGTGCTGGCACCAGCTTGGGGCTATCCCGAAGGACGCGATTCCTCATTGGGGGTGAAAGGTGGAAGACAGTCGGCCGCCAGCACATCTGCAAAGTGCGCGTCGGCGCCAAAAACTGCCGAAGCAAATTTACCTATGCGGAGGAGCGGACTGCCGCGCAGAGACTCAGACGAATGGTTGAAGATGGTGGAGTATGCGAGAAAGGTGCTCTCAAATTATGGCCAAGAGAGGCCTAGTGTAGAGAACGCACAGTCGAATAGGCAGCGATTTCTAGAATTACCTGGACCTGCGGCATAGAGATCGAATGTCCATCCAAACCTGTATTTTGCGGATATCACGCGGGATGGGATTTTGATTGGGCTTGTGGACGAGGTAAGTCCCGGTGGCCGGATCCCCCCACGCTGCAAGGACGCGGGGTGGTTCCAAGGCAGCGTCAAAGTGGTGGCCTGAGGTAGTCCGCGGTCGGCTGACCTATACAAGAAGGCGACAGCGCAGCTCGGCGAGGTTGCAAAGGGCCGAAAATCGTCGCGCTGGATTGGCGTGACGTCCCCAGTAGGCCCCGAGGGGGGATCTGGCTGCCGTCCTCCATTAAGACGCCGGAAGGCAACCTCTCCATGTTGCAAAGGGCCAACCCAAACCTTAGCACGCACGACTTAAAGGTCGTCAAGGTGGAGCAGCGTGAGGGGCCGGTTAGTCAGGCCATCGTCGTGGTGAACAAGGAATCAGTTTCCCTAATAGAGGCTGCTCAGGGGGAACCGAATTTCGGGTTCAGCGCGATCAGAGTGAAGGTCTACAAGGGAGACTTGGTGACGATGAGGAAGCCGACGTCACGGTGGTAGAAGGTCATTAAGACTACTGCAAGTGAACCTCCACCACAGTAAGGTGCAATATGGCCTTCTAATCAGCCTACCCTAAATGCAAACGGATGCAAAGGATCCAAAAAGACTCCTTGTTGGACTCAGAAATAGTAACAATAAAAGTTTGAACTAGTCTCATACAAGAAAGTCTTAAGAAAAGGAAAACGAAAAAGATCCCCTCCAAAACAACCCCCTCTGGGTTACCTTAAAAAACCAGATGGCTCATGGTCAGACTCTAGTGAAGATTCCCTAAGCCTACTTCTAGACACCCACTTTCCGGGAAGTCCCCCGGTAGAACGACATCCAGAAAATCAGGCTGGTTCAAGCATCGACCTGGAAACGCTTTTTCTGAAGCAACATTAAATGGGCCATAAACAGTTTCAAACCTTTCAAATCACCAGGACCTGATCATCTCTCCCCTGCGCACATCCAAAATGCAGGTAAATTTGCCGTCAACTGGCCAAAGAAAATTTTTCGCACCATACTTAAGATGGGAATCAACATGGAGGTAACCAAAGGTAGTCTTTATACCCAAAGCAGGCAAAGCCTCGCACACGATGACGAAAGATTTCAGGCCTATAAGTCTGACATCCTTTCTACTTAAGAGTTTTGAACGACTGATTGGACTGCACATAAGCTCAGTCATAGTCTTAAACAATTATCAACAGCACAACATGCATACTCAAAAGGCAAGTCCACCAAATCAGCAGTACGCGCGGTAGTCAGCCAAATCTAAAAGTCACTCAACCGCATGGAATACGCACTAGTTGCATTCCTGGACATAGAGGGCGCTTTCAACAATGTTCTCCCTGCAGCCATAACCGAACCCCTCACTGACCTGGGTGTTGAGTTCCAAGTCGTAGAGCTAATCCATAAATTGCTAATGAGCAGAATGGTAACCTCCACCCTAGGGACCTCAACACAAACAAGGTTCGTGAACAGGGGAACCCCTCAGGGTGGTGTACTCTTCCCTCTACTATAGAACATCGCAGTAAGTAAGCTGCTGTGTAACATGGAAGGGGGTGGATGTAAGGTTGTGGCATATGCGGACGATGTAGCCATTATTTTCTCAGGGAAATTCCGATCTAATGACCGCCAAACTTAAAATACTCTCTGACTGACAAAGAGGTCTAAGGGTAAACCCTGCTAAACGATGCAAACTGTCAAAATAAATGCGTTAACAGTGATAGTCAAGCGGCTATCAGGTCGATTATCTCGACCAATGCAAACTCTCAAACCATATCAAACTGCCGCAAATAATAATATACCTAATATGGGTCCCGGGTCACCGAAACATTGCAGGCAATTGTATTGCAGATGAGCTGGCCAGGCATGGCACTACCGTTCCTCTCCTTCCGGACAAGGAGAACATTGGTATGCCGATGGCCACCTGCAAGCTAAACATTAAAAACAAATATAAAGAACTTGCGAGCCTAGCATGGACACATGTAAGGTATTGTCGCATCCCTCGCCAGACATGGCCAATTATTGATGCGAAGAGAACTTCAGAACTTCTAAGGCTAAACCGTATCGAGGCCATTGGTTGGGCGCGCCCAGTCAACGGCGGCGGCGTTCTGTAACTTTAACAGCGACATTGTTTAAAACTGTTGACATCATAACTCGACTACAAGTTGACCGATCGGTTTCTAAGTAACACCACTAATCGTACATTTTATAGACTACTCAGGGGCTCTCAGCAGCAGGCCCCGGCGCTTCGTGTGCATTCGGGTTTTTGCTCTCATTCTTATTTTTATGCTCGCGTACTCATTGCACGAGATCATGAATTCTCATACACGGGTCCATGTGTGCGTTTATTTTCATTTCGACGCATCAAGAATATTTTGTCTTTTGCTACTTTTCACACTTAACAATATGGGCGGTATTACTATTAGGTTATGATAAGAATATGAATATTATATGTTATAATATATTTTTTTAGTATTTCAGCATACATTTTATTTTTGTTTACAAATTCAAATCAGTGGTAGCATAAAATGTTTTGCATATATGAATTTTGCATCCAAGAAAATTTGATGAAAACGTCGCTTGTGTAATAATGCATAAAGAAGTAGAAGAAGAAGAAGAAATATATATATTACTTTTTTAAAATTTGTTTAAAAAATATTTCATATAATGAACACACTTTTTTAAGAAAAAATAAACACATTTTATATTTTACTTTCAAAGCGTTTTTTGTTCTGTATTTTTTTACAATTCCCAATGCTATATTTCCCCCCCACTGTGACTGCAAGCAATGACCGAACAATCGGTACTCAAGAAAAACAAATGAAAGGAACAAAGGAACATGCAAAGATGCGCGTGGCCTTTTTACATACGTGCTTAAACTGTGAGTGGCTAGTAATTGAAACAAATAAAAAGAAGTTAGTTAGTCAATGCGTTTTACCTATTCTTTTTGAATAATTCCAGAACAACAAATTTGAAAACATAAGGTACTTCAAGTTTTTATTAAATGTAAATTTTTTTTAATTTCAGTTTTATAAACTTGTTTTTGTTTGATTTTGTGGCTTTCTTTTTCCTCTTTTTCTTTCAGCGTTATCTGTTATTGGTGGACAAATGACTTGAAATAAAGCTTTATTGCTTTTAAATTTATATTGATATTTTTATAAAATTTTTATTTTTTTCTTTTGTATAATTTTTGGTATTTACTTTTCTGATATTTTAGTTTTTTAATTGCTTACACTTTTTGAGCACATATGAAAATGTGCCATCTTTGTTATTATAAGCTGAAATCGGTAGGTGTAAGGTGGATGTACTCTATGGAAACAAAAGTTTCAGTTTTTTCAAAAATCCCTACGATTTTTCAGGGATGGACTGCGTTTAAATAGGGCTGCGCCGCAAAAACATCGGCTAACAATCGCATAAATTAGTCCGTCAAAGTCCGTCAAAGTCCGTCAAATTTTAATTGGCGGACAAGCTAGGAATTTTTAGAACGGCAAAACATTATAGAAATAGGCTATTATGCGCCAAGACTTTATAGCGTGTTTCCATCCACTTTCCACCTTCCGTTGTTACTCAGCGTTCAAAAGTTCAACCCACTTCGCTTAACTTATTTATTATCATTTTATGAGTACTTGAATGAGGAGAAATCTTATTGGAGTTTTTAATATATACAAAGCTTTTTATTTACAAATTAACATGATTGCAGCGTGCCGAATAAAAACATTTTAAAATGCATATAAGTTAAATGCTTAATAATTTTTCGTCACAAAGTTTAATTTCAGAAATTTTGTGCGCCGAAGGTGGGATCGTCATTTTTTTATACCTCGTTAGGAGGTGTTTTTGTTTAATATCAGAAGATTTTGTTTTCATAAATATATATGTCGTCGAATGGTATATCTCAGTATAAAAGGAATGCTAGTTTCCTGGAATGCTTGTGTTTCGCAGAAGCTCGAATTATTTCATCATCTTATGTTTTGCCTGTTTGCAATATTATTGTTTCTCGTCGCTCGCCTTGCAAGGAATCGTTAGAACTGGGCGATGCCGGAGAGTTGCCTGTGTGGCGCCACAAAAGTAACGCGAAACACAGCTGCGTTGACAACTTCTTTGCTTTTGTCTTGTCTCTTTCGAGAGGAACCGTTATGGCGAGGCGTCAGCGTTGTGTCGCTGTCGCCGTGTGTGGTTCGAAGGAACAGTATAGACGGTTGGAACACCGAAGAGTCAGTCTTTGTAGATCGACGCCTGTGTTCAGACCGAAACTCACTCCGCTCGAATGGAACCCGAACATAATTCGACATCACAAATGGGATCTGACCCTCAGCCTACAACAATGGATGGACAATGGCGTGCCATCATGGAATTACAAAATAAAAATTTAATCGATCTTGTGCGAGCCATTAAAACAACGTAACCTAATGCAGGGCAGATTAAATCGGTGCAACTACCCAAGTTCAACCCTGACAAGGCGGGTGCCATCGCGTCATCGTGGTGTTCAACTGTGGAAATTATATTAAAAGAAAATACGTTGAAAAGCAGTGCAGCGTTACAGTACCTAAAGGAAGTATGAACCAAAGAAGACACATTTTTAAATGCTCTGAGATTAAAGAAAGGCTAAGTACTAAGTTTTCTGGTAAAAGATTAAATAATATTGTTACGTTTAAAGGCATAGGCAGTAATGGAATATGTAGTACTGTACAAGTTTTAAATAACGTTAAGATTAATGGCAATTTTATTGAGATTTTGTTTTATGTAATAGGCGATGATCAGATGCAAAACGATATCGATATTGGGAGTGAAATACTTAAACAGGGTTTTGATTATGTCATTTCATCAAACAAATTTACAATTTAAATATCCAAAATAATGAATTTGTGTACCGGTTCTGAGCCAGCCGATATTGATACTGAACTTGACGGAGAAAATAAAATAAAACTTATTTTTATTTTCCATTGGCACATTAAAACGCATTAAGCCTAATGCGCATTTATTTACACAGGGAATCCCATAGGGCTAAATGCCGCATTTAAAATAAATGTGATAATAAAATGCGATAAAAAATCATTCGCCCCGAACCTTTTTAGAAAAAATACCGGAAAATACCAATGTTTAACGATATTTTGTTCGTGCCACCACTACAACAGCTGTTTTTTTATATGCAAGGTTGGCGCAATTTTTGATTTCTTTCGAAAAATTCTGCTCACAGTATCACAATGCATTACTGATGGATCTCTTATAGGAAATAACTCCCACATATACGGGGATCCTTACCCTATATAAAAACTGTGGTGGTCTCAATTGCAAACCCGTCAAACAACACCATCAGCCTCTCTTCCTTGTCGTCCAAGTTGGCAAATGCCTCGGTCGCATTATGGATGTCCTGCTGAGCATTAAAGAGTTGACTAAACTCACTCATATTCATTACCATTAATTAATGGAAGCAGGCTATTAATTCATTTGTTGCATTTTTAGTTGAAGTCGTCTGGAAAATAACAAAATAAACCGATGCGTCAGCAGGTTACGCTATCAAAAAGAATCGGTGGTGACACCGACTGTTGATAGTTGGAGAGGATCTAGCTATTTAAATTTAGCCCTGGTCGCTCGTTAACTGGGTTAAATAGTCTTGAATGCGTTCACTGACCCATCTTGGGAGAGCGGGAGTGAAAATGGCGAACGATTTTGGTGTAGGTCTGGGTTTTACTTAAGTTGCTGCAAAAAGTCGTAGATGAACGGTTGAATAAAACTATAGGAGTTCTTTAATTCATTATTAGTGCTTAGACAAATTAAAGAGAGTAGTTATTTATTGGTCTTAAACTTATAAATAACAATGATTTTTAAAAATATTAAAGCAGCCGGGGACCCTATCGAAAGGGCCCCGGAAATTTAGAAGACTAGTGAAAGAAAAATACTTACCTGGCGGACCTAACCTGGTCGTGAAGATCACGTCGTCCGTAGAGGACTAAGTAGCCTGCCCCTGACAACCAGCAGCGATCCGTGGCAGCAGCAGCAGCGATCCGTAGCAGCCGCAGCAGCGATCAGCAGCAGCACCAGCAGCAGCACCAGCACCAACAACAGCACCGGCAGAGTCCAACAGCAGCATCAAAGCCCCCAGCAACTGCCTCCGTGACGGCCACACACGTGATTCCCTCGGTGAGTCCGTTCCGGGATCGAATACCCGCGCTGACTACGTTGTCATCTCTGGGACCAACGACGCACTGCCTCCGGCCCCTTCTGGCACAAAGGATGAGCTTTCCTCCGGACCATTTGGTTCCGTGCGGACTCGCGCTGCTTTTCGCCGCTAGCGGTCTCTTTCTTCTTGCTGCAGCTTCGAGCATAACCAACGTTCAACCCTGCCATAAATAAATTATAGTCATTCATTTTTAAAATCATACAGTCAAATTTGTGCCAATGCTCACTGTGAATTCTTATCTGGAATTAAAGGCTTAATTCCGCACCCTAGCCGTTCGTCCAACTATGTCTTAATTGGGTAGCGATTTGGTTAGATTTGCTTAGCATACTAACCCTTTTCAGCACGTCCTTTCTTTTCCGCTGGAGCTCCTCAAAATTAGGTGACCCGGTTGGCAAACGCCTCCAAATTGGTGCCGTATAATTTATTTCCATGGCAATTTTGCCGAACACTTATAATTTTTTTGGGTGTAAAAATTTCCCTTTTGCCGCTTTGACCACTTCTCATCTAAGATCGGCCTTAAGTGTTTCTAATTAAATGTAAACAAACTGCCGAAATGTTTCTGTGGGTTACCTTGGGAGGGGAGATGAGCCGATCCTAATCCACCAGGAATTGACTATGGTCTCCGGAGATGGGGTGTGCCTCCAACATTACCCTTGGGGCTCCCAAAGAAAGGCGGGTGCGTTATGGCAAGGACACCAAAGCCACCAATTTCGTCCAATTGTCATATTTTTTAATGTAAATCAACCTTTGTTTTGTTTTGATTGGCGATAGTGATGGTAATCGGCAAGTTATTGACGTGAGACGTCCGTTGAGTCGGAATCGGAATTATTCGGACTGCAGGGCATAGGGGGTACTCCGGGAAAGATGCAGTTCCGTAACACATTGTTGGCAAAGTACTCAGATTGTTTTAAAAAAGGCATTCCATGTACTATGGTTAGAGTTGGCGATTGGTTGATCCAAGAAAAACAGTTCAAAGAAGGCCATACCGATTAAGTCTATGCGAGCGAGATTTAGTTTGAGAGAATATTAAGAAGCTTTTGAGGTGTAATATAATAAGACCAAGCTGTTTACCTTATGCAAGCCCCACATTGTTGGTAAAAAAACAAAAAATGGTACGGATAGACTCTGCGTTGACTATAGAGAGCTGAATTCAAACACAGTCGCGGATAAATACCCGCTGCCACTTATAAAGGATCAAATTGATAAACTTCGAGATTAATTATTTTACATGGGTAGATATGGTCAGTGGATACTACCAAATTCCTTTGGATGCTGATCCTATTGAGGTCACAGCGTTTGTGACGCTAGATGGCCTGTATGAGTTTCTGTCTATGCCATTCGGGCTTAAAAACGCGCCTTCTGTTTTTCAGCGCTTAGTTATGCAAGCGCTAGGGGGGATTTAGCAAATTCTTATAGTATCATATACATGAATGATATAATGATAACTGCCACAATACATTGGAGATTGTTTTAAATGTTTTGACAGAGGCTGGGTTTTCATTCAACATTACAAAGTGTTCTTTCCTGAAAACATCGGTTCAATATTTAGGCTAAAGTGTTAGTGCTGGTGGAATTCGTCCCAACCCTCAGAAAAATGTAGCATTAACTTCCCTTCTGCCTCCACAGTCTGTAACAGCACTTAGACAATATATTGGATTAGCATCGTACTTATTGCAGCTTATAATGGGATGTTCGCAGTTGATGAAACCTTTATATTTCTTAACTTCAGACAAAGATAAATTTATTTGGAAAGCAGAACATGAACAGATACGGAAACAAGTTATTTCCATACCTTCTGTTGTGGCCGGGCTATCGATAGCCATATCGAATGTCGGCGTAGGGATGATTTTATACTGAGAAATTCTGCATTTTTTTTATGGTCACCCCAAATGTTAAACGGCCGTAGATCCGGCAAATTTAAAACACGAGAGCCGGAGTTCGCGAAGACGATATGAGAAGAGGAGAGCCCATAACCAAAGTCACGGTCAAGGCGTTAAGACTGCTGCGCTCCCCTCACCAAGGTAAAGTTTTTTTTTTTTGGGTGCAACATAATGTTTTTTGAGCTGCAGCAGCGCGCCAGTGTCCACAGGCAACAAAAACTTAAAACAAAGGAAAGCAGGACTGGGAAGCCTGAAGCGGCGGAAAAACTTGGTAAGTGATCGGTGTTCGAGAGTGAGGCCATGCTTATGGGCTTTTCATTCCGGAGCCGATCAGACCCAGTTACCAGTTAAAAAAATTAGCCAGGTCACCCAAGTTGACCTGGCGATTCTTTTTTGTGAGGCCCGGACAAGAAAGTCGGCCAGAGATTTGTTACGAAAATTATTACGGCGTGGAGGACCGGAACGCTTACCAAGAGGCGGCAAAGGGAGCCAGTCGGCTTCAGCCAGATTTTTTTTATTATTGTTATTCGATAAAAAATATAAAAAAGACAACTAAATCAAAAAACTTGACAATATTTAAATATAAATAATATGGGTATGAGATGTTATCATACGTTTATGTGTAAGTATAATGCGTGTAGATAGTATGTATTCAAATGCAAATTAAGTAAAATGTTTGATGAAGATGCAGATATTATGTGTAAATAAAAAACTACCAAAAAAAAAAAGGATGTAAATAACCCTAATCAATGAATAAATAATCATACGAATTTACATCAATATAAATCATGGTCGGGAGGGATGAGCAGGTGACCTCCAGTTCAGCAGGAGGAACCCAAAAAATTGCCAAATGTATGTAGGTTTGTTTGTTAATTGACATTTAAATTCAAATATGACGGTGCAGGATAGAGTGTTTGAGAAGACTAATACTTGTGTATTTTTTTTTTTGGTTTGTTTATTGACATTTAAATTCAAATATGACGGTGCAGGATAGAGTGTTTGAGAAGACTAATATTTGTGAATTTTTTGTTTGTTTGTTAATTGACATTTAAATTCAAATATGACGGTGCAGGATAGAGTGTTTGAGAAGACTAAAATTTGTGTATTTTTTTGTTTGTTTGTTAATTGACATTTAAATTCAAATATGACGGTGCAGGATAGAGTGTTGCGAAACGTAGGACTTGGGAGCCCAACGTTTTCTGCTGTTGTGTGAGCGGGCAGGGTTAGGGGAGCCACGGCCCTGGAAAATCGAGCTAGCTAGGGCAGCCCGACTCACGCAGGACCAACCAGGTTCTAACAGATGGCGAGAAAACTTGAAGAAAATTAGGAAAAACGTCAGCTCTAAGAGACCCTCTTTAAAATAAAGCGGTTGCTCGAGAGACTGCTCGATATTAAACAGGGCTTTAGGGCCAAAGTATTTATTTGGTTTATATTATTTTTGAGTATTTTTCTCTTTGATATATATCTGTAATAAAGCTTTAAGTACTAGAAACTCAGTTGATTGACAATGACGGAGATACGGCAGAAGCCGGCGACTAGGTCATGATCATACAGAAAAAGTGACCTATTGCGATCGGTAAAAACGTGGATGGCCAACTCGACACTGTGAACTAAAAGAGTAACAGTTTGTGTAATAGCTTGGCGGACAGACGTTGAAAGGAGTTAGATAAATAAAACATTGGGTAAATTGCAGCTTGTTATTAGGAAAAAAGTAGGGAAATTAATTAAATAAAATTAAGCTTACATAATATTGAATTGTATATATGTCTAATCTAAAGATGATTTAAATTCTTTATCTAGGAAAATTAGAAGCTAATTCCGATTGATTCCCTTCCGAGAGATACCGTTCAGCAACCAGCGTCCAAAATAGGAGCCGAAAGGAAAATTATTAAGAATTGGTAATGTCTTGCGATTTTTTTTTCTTTGACTAGTAATAACAATTAAGTTGATAATTGAGCTAGTTGACGAACAAAATTTGGGATCTCTACTTTCATACATTTGGCAATAATTGATTGTTTTTGTTTACCAATATAATGCACCCTCTGTACCATAAATCTAATGGAATCCCTTTCTCCCATTTGGTTAAAAGGATTGATAGGATTGATCCGTCAATAAATAAATATAGTACATTTAGGTTAGGTAGGAACAGTTAATAGTTTTAGATATATATTCAAAATTCAATGGGAAGTACTCACCTGTCCAGAATGAGTGACAACGAAAATTCAGAGCAAGATCAAGGCCGGGGGATAGGAACCGTCTTAGCGCGCAACAAAAGGGAGTTACTCCAAGGGGGTTAAATTTTGATAACACTTCTACTACTTTTGGAACCTACTCGCATATTCAGTTTGACCCAATACAAGAGCAGTATAGCGCGGAAGCTGCGGCGGCATACGACTCAGGCTCAGGCGTCAGAAGGCAAACCGAGCTGTTAATTATGACGTCCCAAGAGCAATTAAGAGTCGACATGCAACAGTTGGTAGATGTGCGAATCGAACAATGTATGCAGATCGGATTCGCCGAACTGATGAAAAAACTGGAGTTGAAAGGATATTCGCCAACATCATCATCATCAGCCGCAAGTGCGAACAGCAGAATTGGGCCAATCATTAATCGGCCTACTAATAGGAAATTATTTCCGAGTCTTGGGCAGAATGCAATATCGAATATGTCTCAATCGTTGCTACATTTGCCAGTCAACATTGGTAACCGATTTGCACCCAACATGCCTGGTGCAAACAGCAGCCAAGGGGTGGGCAATTGGACAAGGTATCAGGGAGCAACTCCAGCATCGATGTATGGCCAAGGACCAAGAAGGAACACACCGGAGTCCTTCCTGCGCCTCCCTCGCTGCCGTCGCGCTTCTTCGGCCACCCGAGCCGGCCACTCCGCCTCCGGAACCTCCACCCACGGTTCCACGCCCTCCGACTGCTGCCTCCGGGCACAAGGTCTGCCGCGCGACCTCGTCCCCCGACGTCTCCGGCGGTGTTGGCCACTCCCACGGCCCCTTCTCCAGAACCTTCGTGGGCTCCTGGGCCTCGCGCTCCTTCTCCTGCGTCGCCTGCTGCTTCTCGCGACCGGCCGTCTCCGCGACGCGTTTCGCCGACTTGGCTCGCGGATCGCGCGGGTGCATCGGCGGTGGGCGCTTCCAATCGATGGCCTCGATTGCCTCCCACATCCGGGCCTCCACCGCCGCCTCGTCCGGCGCGGGCCACGTCCACGTGACCGTCTGCTGATGATGCGGCTGCTCCTGCGGTGGCTGCATCTGCTCTTGCGACTGCTTCTGCAGCGGCTGCGGCTGCTCCTGCGGCTGCTCCTGCGGCGGCTGCATCTGCTCCTGCGGCTGCTCCTACGACGGCTGCATCTGCTCCTGCTCTTGCGGCGGCTGTGGCTGCCCCTGAGGCGGCTACGGCTGCTCCTGCGGCGGCTGCTCCTCCGGCGACTGGAGCTGCTCCTGCGGCGGCGCCCACAGTGCGGCCTCCTCTGCCTCGGCGTCCCTCAGCCTCTGCTGGCACGCGGCGACTGCTGCCCTCCTCGCCACCCGCCGGGCTTCCCATTGGCGGACAGTGATCGCCTCGCTTCCAAGATGCGGACCCACTCCTTGGGCTTGCCTGACGGTGGTATCTGCCCTAGGCAGATCCGCCGGAGCCCTGCCATCGCCCTGCTCAACCGGCGAAAGATCATCCGGTCACTCGCAGCTCGCCGCGACGCGTCGTCCTCGTCCGAGGACACCTCGGGGCTGACGGTCTCCGTCCCCTCCTCCGTCGTCCGGTCCGCTCTCATCTGAGGAGATGGCGACGACCTCTCCGACCTCCGTCGGGTTCGGGCCTGCGTCCTCCTCCTCGCCCGTGGACTCAGTCTCGCTGACCGGTGACGGGGATCGCGACACCAGGGGGCACGCCAGAAGCTGGAGGACAGAATCGGAGTCACGTCTCCACTTCGCCACTGGCTGTTCCCTGGCGCGCTCCTCCCTCACCTCGTGCTACACTTGTTGCATGTTGATGATCTTTTTGGAAAGACCTGCTCCGTGCAGCGCCGTCGCTGACGAAACCTCGGTTCTTCCGCGTATCCTCGGTTCCGTTATTCGCGGATACGTGTACCGGTAACGGGACTCGCTCTCCGCTTTGTGCCCGTGTAATGTTTAAAAGTAACGGTGCCCTCTGTGTACACGCCTCCTACGCAACCCGTGCATGTGTGCGTTTGGCCGGTAACGGTGCCTACGGCTTTTAACCCTCCCTGTCCCGCTCTCGCGCTCCTGATGTGTTTTTTTTTTTTTTTTTTTTATTAAGAAAAGCTTAAGTATATACAGAAGAGATACAAAAGACAGAAAAAGAGGAAGAAGTAGAAAAGTTCCGTTCCCGCGGGACCGCCGCAAAGCTATACTTCGCGGGACGGATGGCGGTCAGGTTGCCGCTCGTCCTTATTGCTGGTGTGATGTGTGTGTCTGAGTGTGTGTGCTTGACCGTTAATTTCGATACCGTGTATCGTCCTCCCCCTTTCTTCGGTTAGGGTACAGTGCTCCTCCGATACGCCGGATTTGTTGAGACTGCCCCTCTTTGCTTTGCGGCTTTAACTGGCTTATGTGTGTTTTCCTTTCTTTGCCCGTGTTTTCGTGTCGCAGGTTGCAAATAACCAGAGAGTCGAAATTAACTATTTTAAACGGCTCTTCGTATCTGGGGGCCAGTTTCGCCGCGAATCCTTCTGCTGCCTTAGATAGGTGGTGCTCCTGGGCCCATACCGTGTCTCCGATCTGTGGTTTCCAAGGGCGCCTCCGGAGATTGTAGTGGAGCGCCTGATCCTGCGCCGCCTTCTCCATGTTCCGTCTGACCAGCTCGAAGATTTCGTTTATTTTCTTCGCATTTTCCGACGGGGTCCAGGTTTCTCTTTCTGTGCCGGTGGTTTCTTCATCAAACAACCCGCTCGGTAACCTGGGCTCTCTACCCTGCGTGACGAATGCTGGCGAATACCCTGTGGACTCGGCTACACTAGTGTTCACGGCCAGCTGCAATTCTGGCCATTTCTCATCCCACGTTCTCTGGTCTTGTCCGGCAAACTGGGCGGTCATTGTTTTTACAGTTCTATTGGCCCTCTCCGTGGGATTTTCTTGTGGCGTGTACGGGGCTGTGAACTGGTGCCGCACTCCCAACTCTGTCAAGAACCGCTTGAACGCACTGCTCGTGAATTGCACCCCGTAATCGGTGATCAAAACCTTCGGCACGCCGTACCTTGAGACAATCCTTTCACGGATTGCCTTTTCCAGCGTCTCTGTGGTAGCCCTACGTATTGCCACTATTTCCGTCCACGTCGAGAACCGATCTACGAGCACTAGTAGCATCGAGTTCCCGTGTTTCGACCGAGGAAGCGGCCCAACGAAATCGGCGCATACTGTGGCCCAGGGTTCCTCTGGGATCTGTGTGAGCATTTTTGCCTGCTGCCTGGAGCTGACTGGGCTTGAGGCAGCTTTCACAGTTCCGCATGTGCATCCTAATGTCGCGGTGCATGCCCGGCCAATAATTCCTCGCTGCCACGCTCGCGATTGTCTTCCGGGCGCCCATGTGACCGGCCGTTGGCATATCGTGGTTCTCGGCCATGACCCGCTGCCTTGATCCGATTGGTACGCATAGCTTCCATGCGACCACATCCTCCAGTGCCCACCGTGCGATTCTTCCGGGGGCTCTCGATGCTATTCAACCACTTTAGGGCCATGTGATCTGTTAGCACTTTGAAGTGGTATCCCTCCAGGTATGGCTTTAACTTTCTTATGGCCCACACGATTGCTAAACATTCTTTTTCAGTGGCCGAGTAATTCTTTTCCGACCCGTTTAGGGTCCGGCTGGAATAGGAGATCACCCGCTCGCCCTGGTCGGAATTCTGAGTGAGAATGGCACCCAGCCCATAATCGCTGGCATCAGTCTGGAGCACAAACGGTTTTGTGAAATCCGGGCATGCCAAAATTGCGTCGGCGACCAACCTCGCCTTGACAGCTTCAATAGCCTGCTGGTGGTCGTCGGTACATTCCCATTTGACACCCTTTCGGAGAAGGGCGTTCAGCGGATGCACTAGCATGGAAAAATGTGGCACAAAACGCCTGAACCACGACGCCACTCCCAATTACTGCCGCAGCTCTTTGGCAGTTGCCGGTGGTTTTAGCAATGCTTTCGCTAATACCTTTTCCGGATCCGTCTCTATGCCTTGGTCTGTAATGCGATGCCCTAAGTATTGAAGTTCCTTCCTGAAGAATTTACACTTATCAGCGTTTGCTTTCAGGTTCGCCGCTCGCAGTCTTCTAAATACTTCCTTTAGGTTCCGCATGTGCTCTTTTAGCGTCCGTCCGATGACGATTATATCATCCTGATACGCGAAGGCGTGCGGCATCATTTCGGGTCTAGTACCTGGTTCAACGCCCGCTGGAATGTTGCTGATGCCGAGTGTAAACCAAAAGGCGTAACTTTCCATTGAAACAGGCCTTTCCCTGGCACTGTGAATGCGGTGTACTGCCTGCTGACTGCCTCCAACGGTATCTGCCAGTACCCGTCCTTTAAGTCGATGCTGCTAATATACTTAGCTTCTCGGAGTTGGTCCAGGATGTAGTTGATCATCGGCATTGGATATGCATCCTTCACGGACTTTGAGTTGATCTGCCTGAAATCCACACACAGCCTCCATATTCCGGTCTTCTTCCTCACCATGTATATTGGTGAGCATGCAGCACTTTTCAAGTAGCTCGTCTACTTTGGCGTTGATCTCGCCCTGCATTTTTGGATTCTTCGGATAGTACCGGTGTTTGACCGGCTGATCGTCCTTCATGGGGATCCTGTTTTTTTTTTTTTTTATTAAGAAAAGCTTAAATATATACAGAAGAAATACGAAAGACAGAAGAAGAAGAAGTAGAAAAATTCCGTTCCCGCGGGACCGCCGCAAAGCTATACTTCGCGGACGGATGGCGGTCAGGTTACCGCTCGTCCTTATTGTTAGTTGCGTCGCCTCTGTTCTCGACGCCTTAGGTCCTTCAGGATGCCAGCGGCCAGATTAGCTACCGCATACCAATTCCTCTGATTATCCAGCATGCTATTGATAACGTTTTCCACTGTCAGGAAACGCTCGGTTCTTAATTCAGCTTCGGCTCGGTTCTTCGCGTATAGGGGGCAGATGAAGAATGCGTGCTCCGCGTCTTCGATGCTTGCGGTGCCGCAGTGGTCGCAGCAGGGGTTCGGCTCGTTCTTGAACCTGTACAAGTATTCTTTATAGCATTCGTGCCCGGAGATCATTTGTGTGAGGTAGAAATCTACCTGCCCATGTCTTCTATGCAGCCAAGGGATTAGACTGGGGATTAACCTGTGCGTCCACCGTCCTGTGCTCGCACTGTACCACCTCCTTTGACAAGCCTCTATCGTGCTGCTGCGCTGGGTCCAACTTCCTGTACTTCCTGTCCTTCGTTCTGCCGCCAGGAGGTCTATCGGTATTGTGCCGGCTATCACTAGCGCGGCTTCCGCTGATACCGTGCAGAAGCTGCTTGTGATGCGCAGTGCGCAGCGTCTGTAGACAGCTTTGCACTGGCGACTATATGTTGCGGTCTTCATAGCCTCGGCCCATATGGGCGCGGCGTACAGGATGGTCGAGGTCACCACTGTGGCTATGATCCTTCTGCTGTGCTGCTTTGGTCCTCGGGTGTTGGCCATCATCCTTGAGATGGATGCAGTCGATCTGGACGCTTTGGCTGCTGCATAAGCTAGGTGGGTCTTGAACGATAATTTGTGATCGATCATTACTTGATACTTGATTGTACTTGATTGAGTCGCTTGATGCTATTAAGGTTGATCCGACTCGAATTGTTGCCTTCTCAACAATCTTCCTGCTGCTTATGAGCACTGCCTCCGTTTTGTGCTCGGCAAGCGATAGACCGTTGTCTGCGAGCCAGCTCATAAGGGTGTCTATGGAGAGGCTGCACCTTACCGTGGCCTCTTCGAGGGTTTTCGCTACTGTTACCAGCGCTATGTCGTCTGCAAAGCCCCCTACGGTGCATCCTTCGGATAGTGCCTGCCTTAGGATCCCGTCGTACATGGCGTTCCACAGAATCGGGCCCAGGACTGAGCCTTGAGGTACTCCTCCTGTCACCTGGTACTCATGCTCTCCGACGTCTGAAGAGTATGTGAGCACTCTGTCCTTGAAGTAGTCCGCTACGAGGTCTGTAAGGAAGTCAGAAATTCCCATTAGACGAAGCGCTCGCAGGACAAGGTTCCAATTGGCAGAGTTAAATGCATTCTTGACATCCAGAGTGCATACGAGGCAGTACTCTTTTGAGCCGCCTATTCACCTTTCTCCTTCAATTGCCTTAGCAGCCAGTTGGGTGACCGCTCGGATCGAGTCAATGGTGCTTCTTTCCTTCCGGAAACCAAACTGGTGGTCCGAGTTCCTTTTCGAGGCGGGTGCATATTATGCGCTCAAATATCTTACCCATCGTATCTAGCATACAAAGGGGCCTGTATGACGATGCGTCATCGTTCATCTTTCCCGGTTTTGGGATGAGCACTAATCTCTGCCGCTTCCATCCTGTGGGGAAGGTTCGTTGGATGAGACACTTGTTGTACATTTCCGCGAATATACCCGGGTAAGCTGCCACTATTGTGTGCAGTGCAGCATTGGGAATGCCATCCGGACCAGGGGCTTTTCCAGCCTTGGTTTTCCTTAATGCTGCCAGTACTTCGGCTTCGCTGGTCAGTACGGTATCGCCTAATCCGGTGGCTTGCCAGGTAAGCGGCAGCTGTGTGGGGAACAAAGTAGCCACTATGTTGCCAAGCTGCAAGTGGTCAGTAGGGGTCGGCTGCCTGTTGAGCTTGCCCATGACCATTCTGTATGCTGACTCGAATGGTTCTGCATCCGCGGCTTCGCACAGCTCCTGGAAGCATCTGGCCTTGCTGGCTTTGATAGCATTTTTCAGCACCTTTCTCTTGGCCCTATAGGTTGCTTCGCTCAGCTCTTGGTTTCCGCGTCCTCTGCTTCTCTGGCACCTGCGTCGGGCCGCCAGGCAGTCTCTCCTCGCTCCGTCTATCTCCTCGTTCCACCACGGAGATGGTCTACGCCCATTACCACCTTTCGTGGCTTTTCCCATGGAGGCATCACACGCCACCTTAACTCTATCGGCTAAGTTCTTTGCGCAGGTGTTAGCGTCTCCTGTAACGCAGACGCCTTCCATGTGTGCTAGGAGGGCCACTGTGTTAAGGGTATGGGCTTTGTAGGACGTTAGGCAACTGCTAGGGGAGGCCAATCTGGGTCTTGTCTGGGTGATGATCAGCGCGTGGTCGCTGTGAGTGTATATGTCTGACACCCTCCATGAGGAGTTACGTGCCAGTTCTGGGCTGGCGAAGGTCAAATCAATAATCGATTCCCGGCCTGACTTGCTAAAGGTTGGCCTGTTCCATTCGTTGAGTAGGCAAACATTTAACGAAGCCAACGCCTCAAGGAGGATGGTTCCCCGCTGTGTCGTACTAGCGCTGCCCCATGTTGTGGACCATGCGTTGAAATCACCTGCGATGAGGATTGGTGACCTGCCGCGTGCGTCGTCAGCGATCTCCTGCATTATTGCTCTGAACTCGCTAATGCGTACGCTCGGGGCAATGTAGCAGCTGTAGATTGTTAGGCCTCCGAACATCGCTCTGGTGTATCCCGCTCTGGATGCCCTTTGCGATAGGTGTCCAGAAGGCTGCCCGCAGCTCCAAATCGCGGCTCTACCGTCCGCACTATGTTGCCATACGTGTTTGGACTTATAGGGCTCGCTGATTATTGCCACATCAGCCTGTTGTTCGTTTGCCGTCTGGGTTAGCAGGTCCTGCGCCGCTCTGCAGTGGTTTAGGTTAATCTGTAGAACCTTAACCATGCTGTATACAGTTCAGAGCTTTACGGTACTCAGGACACAACCTACTGAGGGTCGAGTGTTCGGCCTCTCCTCCAGTTATTCCTCGTCTCGTGCAAATTATACATTTCGGTTTGCCCTGAGTACAAGTTCTGTACTTGTGGCCATCCTTGCCACATTTGAAGCAGGATTCCTGCGTGTTTTTGGCTGTTGCCTCCGACGCTGGGCAACTAGCAGACATATGGCCTATACCCATGCATTTGTAGCATCGCCTGGGCTCCATTTTCTGCCTTATGCGGCCGATTACCCATCCTACTCTGATTTTCCCCTTGTCGAGGATCCGCTGTGCATGCTCTGGTCTGAGGTGAACCGTCGCCGTTTGGGTTCCGCCATAGGCCTTTCGCATCCTAGGTGCAGCACCCGCCGGGATATCGCATTCCTCCTCAGCGTAGACTGCCTGTAGTACCTCCTCGCAGGTGGTCATCTCGTCCAGGTCGCGAATTTCCACCTGTACCGAGTCTTCCAGTATAGCCACTTCGGCATTGCCGCCGAAGGCGGACTTCATGGCTGTATGCAGTTGCTGCGTGGCTGGGTCTGAGGGTTTCTGCATCTTGAGTAGCAGGCTCCCATTGGCTGTCCTGCGTATGCCTTGCACCCCATCCTTAAGCCCCTGGAGGGTAGGCTCGGTTTTAACCAACTTGAGCATGTCTGCGTACGATCCTTCGCTGCATTTGATCAGGATAACGTCAGGGCGCTGGCTCTTCCGATTCACGGTGAGTCTCGCGAGGTCTTCGCTTTCTCTGATATTCTCACCAGTCACGCGGGGCTTCTTGGTTTTGCGCCTAACCTGCTGCCAGCCGGGGTTTCTCGTCTGGTTCCCTGCGCCAGTATGCTAGCGGCTTCTTGTCCTGGGCCAACCATCGATGGCGTTGTCTGCTGGGCTGCGCAGGCGGTCGGAGCCCTGGCGTGAGTTTCGTCCAGCGTCGCACTAATCTCGCTTTGCAGCTTTTTCATAGCCTGCAGTGAGTCGATCGTGGCCTGGGTGACATGACGGACAACCTTCTTGTTGTTACTCTTCGTGTCAGTAAATTTCGCGATCATTTCGTCGAGCATCCTACCCAGCTCATCGGTGAGGGCTGTGGCGCTTTTCTGGACCCGCTGCTTCTTCTGGGCTCCATCGATCGCCTCTTCGGTGCTGGTTGCTTCCCAACTTCTCTTCGGCGTGGTTTGATCGTTCACATTACTGCTGAAGCTGAAGATTGGTCCAGCTACTTTAGGGGGCGCTGACGATGGGTGAGCCTCGGAAGTCTGCTCTATCCCCGTAGGAGACCGCGGCACCTTCTGTTTCATCATCTGGAACTTCCTTAGCAGCTCTTCCTCCGCCCTGGCAACTGCAAGGGCCTGGGCCTCGTCATGTCCGGACCCTTTCACCTTATCCATCGCCTGCACCAGTTGGAGGTCCCTCGGTGAACCGGAATTTCCCCCGGCTGATGCCTGATGGGAGCTATACCGCTCCGACTCGGTCCCCAGGGCCCCGTTTGAGCTGGCGCCGCTATCGCGGTGGGGTTGGGAATTGGCCGGTACCTTGGCTATTTGCTCATCCACCCCTGGAGGCAGTGGCGAAGGTGGTAAAATTGGGTTTATTTTGTATTTAATTTGTATTTTAAATATCCCGGGTAACCGATATCGGATAGCTCCCTAGCAGCCGCTGTAAAGCTCAATCGGGAAAGCTTAATGTTAAGCTCACTGTTAAGCTCGGCGCTGTCCAACACTGCAATAAGCTGATCGCTGTTGTTGGTTGTGCCGGGAAAAAACGCGCGTGTGCGGCTTGTGGAAACTGAGAGAAAACGCCAATATTAAGGCGCTCTGGAGTGGAGCGTTGCTGTGTGGGTGCGGAAGAGAGAGGATCCCCCCTTCTGTCCACCAAGCTTGGCAGTCGGTTGCAAGCGTAGCAGTGTGGTTAGTTGGCTGGATAGAACCTTCCTGTTGCGTCTGTGGTACGTACCTGCAACCTGAGGTGTCCCGCACTAAACAATTCACACTTTTAGCTATTTTTTGATCTTTACGACGGTGGAAATTCGAATCTGATTGGAGAGCGCGGAAAAACCCGTCCTCTGCGTGTCACCAACCAAGCGTGTGTACCTGTGTACTGCCACGTGTGGTGATCCTGTGTACTGCCACGTTTGACGTGCCTAGCAGATTTTCCAGGCTCTCCAACTCGGTCTTTAAAAACTGGTCCACATCCTTTTCCGAAAATCCCTTCGCGGCTTCCACAACTGCTACCGACAGTTTTATCCTCCAGCCAGCCTCGGTGTCTGTCCCTCGCCGGTATCATCACGCTGTGACCTGCGCATTTCACCTCGGCTCCGATTTTGGTGAGGAAGTTCCATCCTAGCACCAGTGCGTCGATCAATCCTGGGAGGATCAGCAGCTCCATTGACACTTTTCTTGTGCCAAGTCCGATTTGAATTTCTAGCTGCGATTTTACGTCTCCGCATCTGCCGTCCGCCATCCGTACTTGCCTCTTTGTGGGGCCAACCTTTCCTGCCGCCTGCAGCCTGTCCGCCAGCTCTTTGCTGATGAAACTCGCTGTGGCGCCGGTGTCCACCGTGGCCTTAACATTCGCGTCACCTATGAGCACTGTGGCGGACAGTTGCATTTCTTCCGCCTTCAGGTCGCCCATTATTTTTGAGAGGCAGCACCTTACGATCCCTGGCCGCCCCTCGAAGTCTGGGATCGTTGCGCGTTTCCCGAACAACACTCCACCGTTCGGACACCTATCTTTCCGCATCGCCAGCAGAACGTGAGTCGCCGGTTCCGGCACTCCTTCGTCCAATGGTCTGCGCCCCCGCATCTGCAAGCGTTGGCTGGATTCTGGATAAATCCACTGCGATCGGCTGGTGGTCCGTCTTCCTGCAGCGTAAGCCTCCGTGGCGCATCCGTGCCCTCCTGGCACCGCCTACACACCGCACCCTGCTCTGCCCTTGGCCTTGGCACTGGGTGGTTCTCCAGCTCCTGGAACTCGTCTGCCAGCGCCATCAGGGTGTCCAGGTGCCGACACTCGTACGGCCGGATAAACATTCGGAGGGCCGGCGTGCTGTTCTCCTTTATCCCGTTCAGGACTTCTTTGGCAGACATACCCAGGGGCCGCATCATCGTCTGCATGTCCACCATGTAATCCTTAAATTTTTCCCCGTATGTCTGCCTCCGCTGCCTGACCTGGTCCGCTAGCCTCGAGGGAGGAAATAGCCTTGGAAGCTGAATATGAAGTTTCCCCAGTTGTCCCACTGCCGGTTGTTGGCTATGAACCACTTTAGGGCACTGCCCTGCAGCAGCTGTGGCATTGCTCGTGGGATCTGGTTTATATCCAGACCATATGTCACAGCTGACCTCTCCACTTGCTCCAGGAACTCCAGTGGCTTATCGTTGCCGTCATACCGAAAGTTCCACTTTCGGACTTGCTTGGCCACCTTGGCGTAGTCCTGCGGATGTGGCCGTACGCTTTTTTTCCTCTCGCGGCTGCCTTCTCGCTGCCTGCCGTCGCTTGCCATGCTCTGAATATCCAGGCTTGCTATAAGTTGGGACCGGCAGCTTCCGGAATTTGACTTCCAGACCTGCCACTAACTCTGCCACGACCGGGTCTTATGCTATGCGGCCAACCGGCCTTCCTGAGATTATAAATCCAGGACTTTCCCATCTTTGATCTTTTTTTTTTCTTGGTCAGGGCAAAGATGTAACGACCTGATTTTTTTAGGTATTCTCGCTCGCTACGTTAACGGGCAGCTAGCTCAGAGAGGTTATGGGTTCGTTTCAGCAAATTTATTTTGGTGATTGCCCTTGAACAAAGAATAACGCAAGAGTTCTGTTGGGATCGTAACGGTTTTTATTCGTCTCCTTATACAAGCCACGCGGCTCTTCCGCTGCTGCTGCTCCGTCGTCGTCCTCTGCGGAGTCGCTTCTCGTCGTCGGCTGCTTGCTGGTATCTGACTCGTGACGGCTCCTTCGAGACTCTGGATATTATGCGAACCTCACTGTCAGGACCGGCAAGGTGTTTCGCCTAGCAGGTAGAACTAGGTTCGCCCTCTTGGCCCAGCCACCTTTATCGCAGACTCCACGCAAGGACTCCCTGAGCTCGATTAAACCACGACCTGGCACCCGTTGGATTTCAGCGTTAAAGCCTCAGCCTTGTGGACTCTCAGTCGTTCGGCGTCTCGACTTTGCGAGACTTGGTGCGAAGGAATAGTATAGACGGATGGAAAAACGAAGAGTCAGTCTTTGTAGATAATGGAACCCGAAAATAATTGGACATTTACATATATATATAATTAAAAGCTTGAACTATAAATTTAGTTTTTGAAAAAATTGTATTCTTATTTCTAAAAACTTTGACTAGTTACAATGTTTTTAATAGATTTTAAGTCTTGACTAAACTGATTCTTAAATCTAATTATCTTGTGGTTCAAGCCTCGGTTTCCGAACGCTTTAGATCTTTTGAGTGAGTTGTTTTTAATTGAGTGAACTTTCTATTTCGATTGAGTGAGCTTTGATTTAAATTGAGTAAAAGACAGTTATTTGTCTCATCTTGTTTTCAGGATTAAAGGAGACGCAATTTGAATATGTGGGAACGTGTCGTTGGCATTTATCAGCGGCGCGATAATAAATGTTTAGTCTGGGATTTAACGTTAACAATTTCACAGAGCCTTCTAAATTTAGGAAATGTTTACAATAGCTGGGTTTCAAGTTTTGTTTCCTGTTGATAGGGGTGACTCAAAAGCACCCAGTCGGATTTTCTTTGCGTGCGAAAATTGCATTCCAGATCCCTGAAAGCTCCGTTTTCTTTTTGTTCGAGATGGGACAAGAAACAAGCCTTCTTTTAGAACCGATCTAATAGGGTATTTCGACAGAGATCCATCCACCTTCCCCCATTTGTTGAAGGGAAAAACTTCCGAAAACTTCCCAGTTAGTCCGCCGTTAAAATGTGGCTCGTCAAAACGCAAGCAAAGTCAACAGGCCCGCCATTTTTGTTTATGTTTTGATGAGCTACAGCTGTTAAGATAAGCTGAAATCGGAAGATGTAAGGTGGATGTGCTCTATGGAAACCGAAGTTTCAGTTTTTTTCAAAAATTCCAACGATTTTTCAGGGATGGACTGCGTGTTTCCATCCACTTTCCACCTTCCGTTGTCATTCAGCGTTCAAAAGCTCAACCCACTTCGCTTCACTTATTTATTATCATTTTATGAGTACTTGAATGAGGAGAAATCTATGCAAGGCTAATTCGATTATGGCAAAAAACTTATTGGAGTTTTTAACAATTAAAAATAATTTTAAGTTTATATGCCTATGTATATATACAAACCTTTTTATTTACATATTAATATGTTTGCAGCGTGCCGAATAAAAACATTTTAAAATGCATATAAGTTGAATGCTTAATAATTTTTCGTCACAAAGTTTAATTTCAGAAATTTTGTGCGTCGAAGGTGGGATCGTCATTTTTTTATACCTCGTTAAGAGGTGTTTTGTTTAATATCAGAAGATTTTGTTTTCATAAATATATATGTCGGCGAATGGTATATCTCAGTATATAAGGAATGCTAGTTTCCTGGAATGCTTGTGTTTCGCAGAAGCTCGAATTATTTCATCATCTTATGTTTTGCCTCTTTGCAATATTATTGTTTCTCGTCGCTCGCCTTGCAAGGAATCGTTAGAACTGGGCGATGCCGGAGAGTTGCCTGTGTGGCGCCACAAAAGTAACGCGACACACAGCTGCGTTGACAACTTCTTTGATTTTGTCTTGTCTTTTTTGAGAGCAACCGTTATGGCGAGGGGTCAGCGTTGTGTAGCTGTGGCAGTGTGTGGTTCGAAGGAACAGTATAGATGGTTGGAACACCGAAGAGTCAGTCTTTGTAGATCGACGCCTGTGTTCAGACCGAAACTCACTCCGCACGAATGGAACCCGAACATAATTCGACATCACAAATGGGATCACATTCAAGTCAACTTCGGTCGCGTGTAGACGTGTTTTCTTAACGCTCCGGAAAAACAATAAGGCACTAAGTCGAAAACGTTCGGAAAAAATTATAAACGCGAGGTTTTGCGATTCGCGATGCTAATTCGCATATCGTAAACTAAAGTTTTAGTTAATTATTAATAAATATTACGCTCTATCAATAAATGAGTAAGAACGTGGATCAGCGCACTCAACGCCAAAAACAACAAGACGAAGCCCGTGAAAAAATTCAGAGACAGCAAGACAAACGTCGTCTCTCTTTGGCCCGAAACAATGCTTATTTCTCGTTCACGAGTAATACTCTAGGACCGAAATTGCTAGAAAGTGCAATTTTACTGACCGCCGAAAACCAGAGAGCTAGTTCTTGATCTCCCGCCCTGCTTTTCACCGCACAAACACCATGGAGTGAGCAATGCAAAACTCCAACCGAGCTTCTGCCACCTAGTGCAACAACAACAGCAACTACTACGCCAACTACAACGGTCTCTGTCGCCAACAATGCAATAACGACTCCACTCTCTTCTTCTGCAGCGGGTAAAGCAACAACACAACCAACTGCAAAAATCGGGTCAAACGGCAAAAACAAAGCTACGGTAGAAAAAATTACAATTCCGCAAGCGGGTTAGGCCATGCAGACAGGCATGGATCGCTATATTAATATTTCCAAGCTAACTCCCCCAAAAAAATCTGACGGCAATATGCCCAAAATAAACCGTACCAACAAAGGCCCTGAAAATCTCGGGCCATTAAATAAAAATAGATTTTCCATTCTGGCGGAGCCTGAAACAGAGTACGAAGAATTAGCCCCAAAGAAACTTAAGCCCCCAGCTATCTTTATTCGGGAGAAGATCTCCAACGTCCTAGTCAATAAAATAGTTGAGCTTGTCGGGAAGGATAACTTTCATGTTATTCCGCTTACGAAAGGGAATATAAGCGAAACCAAACTTCAAACCAAAACCGAAGATGATTTCCGAGCAGTGTCAAAGTACCTAAACATGCCAAAAAGAATTACTACACGAACCAGCTGAAAAGTTGCAAGGGCTTAAAAGTTGTCCTCAAGGGAATAGAACCCGATGTGACCCCCTCTGAAATTATAGAGGCTTTAAAAGAAAACGGTTTTTGCGCCAAAAATGTTATAAACATTATGAACAAAAACAAGAAGCCGCAACCACTTTTCAAGGTCGAGCTGGAGCCAGACAGCAGAACTTTGAAAAAAAACGCAGTGCACCCGATCTACAAGTTGCAGTACCTTCTGCACCGTAGGATCACAGTAGAAGAGCCACACAAACGGAACGGGCCAGTGCAATGTACAAACTGCCAGGAATACGGACACACCAGGGCTTACTGCACCCTCAGGTCAGTTTGTGTAGCTTGTGGAAACTGCCACGGCTCCGAACCCTGCCCTGCCAACAAGGGAGACTCTCTCACTAAAAAGTGTGTAAACTGCCAAGGAAACCACACAGCAAACTACAGAGGCTGTCCAGTCTACAAGGAGATGAAAAGTCGGATGCAAAGAGCGACAACGGCACGCCAGAACATTTACATGAAATCACAAACGACACCCGAAGTTTTCTTCGCAAAAGCAGCCAGGTCAGCATTTCCTACGCCAGTGCTCTAAGATCAGGCACAGCTCACATAGAGCCGAAAACTGATAACATACAGCAGGCCATGGGACAGCCACAAAGTAACATGGAAACTATGATGATAACTTTGCAACAAAATATAATGGAATTTATGTCCTTCATGAAAACCACCATGCAAACTCTAATGCAAAACCAAAATATCTTGTTACAAATGCTAGCAGCTCAGCAGTCCAAATAAATTATGCCTAGCCTCCGAATAACTCTGTGGAACGCCAACGGTGTTTAACGGCATATACCTGAAATAACTCAATTTCTGAACGAAAATCACATCGACGTTATGTTGCTGGCAGAAACGCATCTCACCAGCAAATATAACTTTCAAATACGAGGATACACGTTCTACGGCACCGATAATCCAGATGGTAAAGCACATGACGGAGCCGGCATCTTAAACAATGAGCAATGCAAAACTCCAACCGAGCTTCTGCCACCTAGTGCAACAACAACAGCAACTACTACGCCAACTACAACGGTCTCTGTCGCCAACAATGCAATAACGACTCCACTCTCTTCTTCTGCAGCGGGTAAAGCAACAACACAACCAAGTGCAAAAATCGGGTCAAACGGCAAAAACAAAGCTACGGTAGAAAAAATTACAATTCCGCAAGCGGGTTCGGCCATGCAGACAGGCATGGATCGCTATATTAATATTTTCAAGCGCAAGCTAACTCCCCCAAAAAAATCTGACGGCAATATGCCCAAAATAAACCGTACCAACAAAGGCCCTGAAAATCTCGGGCCATTAAATGAAAATAGATTTTCCATTCTGGCGGAGCCTGAAACAGAGTACGAAGAATAAGCCCCAAAGAAACTTAAGCCCCCAGCTATCTTTATTCGGGAGAAGATCTCCAAAGGCCTAGTCAATAAAATAGTTGAGCTTTTCGGGAAGGATAACTTTCATGTTATTCCGCTTACGAAAGGGAATATAAGCGAAACCAAACTTCAAACCAAAACCGAAGTACCTAAACAATGCCAAAAAGAATTACTACACGTACCAGCTGAAAAGTTGCAAGGGCTTACAAGTTGTCCTCAAGGGAATAGAACCCGATGTGACCCCCTCTGAAATTATAGAGACTTTAAAAGAAAACGGTTTTTGCGCCAAAAATGTTATAAACATTATGAACAAAAACAAGAAGCCGCAACCACTTTTCAAGGTCGAGCTGGAGCCAGACAGCAGAACTTTGAAAAAAAACGCAGTGCACCCGATCTACAAGTTGCAGTACCTTCTGCACCGTAGGATCACAGTAGAAGAGCCACACAAACGGAACGGGCCAGTGCAATGTACAAACTGCCAGGAATACGGACACACCAGGGCTTACTGCACCCTCAGGTCAGTTTGTGTAGCTTGTGGAAACTGCCACGGCTCCGAACCCTGCCCTGCCAACAAGGGAGACTTTCTCACTAAAAAGTGTGTAAACTGCCAAGGAAACCACACAGCAAACTACAGAGGCTGTCCAGTCTACAGGGAGATGAAAAGTCGGATGCAAAGAGCGACAACGGCACGCCAGAACATTTACATGAAATCACAAACGACACCCGAAGTTTTCTTCGCAAAAGCAGCCAGGTCATCATTTGGCCCTTCAATTACCACCAACAGCATTTCCTACTCCAGTGCTCTAAGATCAGACACAGCTCACATAGAGCCGAAAACTGATAACATACAGCAGGCCATGGGACAGCCACAAAGTAACAAAATATGATGGAATTTATGTCCTTCATGAAAACCACCATGCAAACTCTAATGCAAAACCAAAATATCTTGTTACAAATGCTTGCAGCTCAGCAGTCCAAATAAATTATGCCTAGCCTCCGAATAACTCTGTGGAACGCCAACGGTGTTTCACGGCATATACCTGAAATAACTCAATTTCTGAACGAAAATCTCAACGACGTTATGTTGCTGGCAGAAAAGCATCTCACTAGCAAATATAACTTTCAAATACGAGGATACACGTTCTACGGCACCGATCATCCAGATGGTAAAGCACATGACGGAGCCGGCATCTTAAACAAACACCACTTTCACCAACGGTTTGCAAAAAATTATCTGCAAGCTACATCGATAAAATTACAGTTGGGCACCAGCAACCTTGCCATTGCCGCTGTCTACTGCCCACCCCGCTTTACAGTCTCAGAAGACCAATTCATGGACTTCTACAATTTACTTGGAGAGCGATTCATAGCAGCAGGAGATTACAAGGCCAAGCACACACACTGGGGATCCCGCCTTGTTACCCCCAAAGGAAGGCAACTATATAATGCACTCATCAAAACATGCAACAAACTGGACTACGTTTCACCAGGCAGTCCTACATACTGGCCAACAGATCCTAGAAAACTACCTGATTTAATTGATTTTGCTGAGACAAAAAATATTTCTCGCAATCTAATATCTGCAAAATCGCTTTTGGATCTATCATCGGACCACTCACCAGTGCTAATAACTCTTCTTCAAAGCCCGGAATTAATCGAGCACCCTTGCAGGCTGACGTCGCATCGAACCAACTGGCTGAAGTTCAAAAAGTACGTAAGTTCCCACATCGAACTAACTCCACAGCTCAACTTCAAGGAGGACATCGACTGCTATGCCAATGCACTGGAGTCTCTACTCATCGCAGCAGCCAAAGTCTCTACACCGCAAGGGAGGGTTGGGCACACACACCAACACAAAACTAACCTTGAAATCGAACAGCTTGTTTTGGAGAAAAGACGTTTGAGGCGTGCTTGGCAAACCAGCAGATCGCCATCCTCAAAACATAGTCTTAAGGAAGCTGGTCGCAGACTTACCAGGGCTCTAAGGAACGTAGAAGAAAAAGCACAACGCCAGTACATTGAGAAACTTTCACCCACCAGCACCAAGCATCCCCTGTGGAGGGCCCACCAAAATCTAAGTGCGCCGGCCGAAACAGTAATTCCCGTAAGAGACTCTTCAGGCAGCTGGGCCAGAAGCGACAAAGACAGAGCCTGTACATTTGCTTTACACCTTCGAAATGTTTTTCAGCCAAACCCTGCAAATAATTCATTCACACTACCGTCGCCGTCAATTCGAGGTGGAACTGAGACGGCGCCAATTCTGTTCCAAACAAACGAAGTTGCAAAAGTCATCAGCGAGCAATTAAAAACAAAAAAGGCCCCAGGCGGTGATCTAATAACTCCTAAGATGCTAATTGAACTCCCAAACTGTGCATTGAGGTAATTTGTAAACTATTTAACGGTATTACACGACTTGGCTACTTCCCAAAAAAATGGAAAAAGTCGGTAATTATAATGATCCCAAAGCCAAGAAAAGATCACACAATACCAGCCTCATATAGACCGATAAGTTTACTCTCGTGTCTGTCAAAACTGCTCGAAAAATGCCTTTTGACACGCATAATCCCATATCTGGAAGAGCACAACATTATTCCGGCGCATCAATTTGGCTTTCGAGAAAGCCATGGAACAATAGAGCAAGTTAACAGATTAACAACAGAAATACGAACAGCATTCGAGTCTCGGGAATACTGCAGTGCGGTATTCCTTGACGTGGCGCAGGCTTTCGACCGAGTCTGGCTCGATGGCCTTATGCATAAAATCAGAACGTTACTACCGGAAAACACTCACAGGATACTTGAATCGTACCTTTACAACAGAGCCTTCGCCGTGAGATGCAACACTACAATATCCGACGATTACACGATAGAGGCTGGAGTTCCTCAAGGTAGCGCCCTTGGTCCAACTCTATTTCTCCTTTACACCGCAGATATTCCCACGAACGAGCGGCTAACTACTTCTACATTCGCAGACGATACCGCGATCTTAAGTCGGTCCAAATGCCCAATTCAGGCAACAGCACAACTAGCTGATCATCTCGTTGTAGTGGAGAGGTGGTTATCAGACTGGCGTATAAAAATAAATGCGCAAAAGTGTAAACACATAACGTTTACTCTTAACAGACAAACGTGTCCCCCGCTAACTCTGAATAACACGCCACTTGCACAAGCTGACGATGTAACGTACCTTGGCGTCCACCTTGACAGAAGACTTGCATGGCGGAGACATATCGAAGCAAAGAAAATTCATCTAAAACTAAAATCCAATAACCTCCATTGGCTCATAAACGCTCGCTCCCCCCTCTGCCTGGACTTCAAGGTTCTGCTCTACAATTCAACGCTTAAGCCAGTCTGGACTTACGGCTCCCAATTGTGGGGAAACGCGAGCAGCAGTAACATCGACATTATCCAGCCCAATCAAAAATCCTGAGAACTATCACTGGGGCACCTTGGTATGTTCGGAACGACAACATCCACAGAGATCTTGGCATTCTACCCGTAAAAGATGAAATTTCAAAACAAAAGGCGTCCTACCACACCAAGCTAACATCTCATCCAAACCAGCTCGCCAGGGGCCTAGCCAGGGTTTCCAGCCGGACCCGATTGCAACGAAATGACCTTCCAGCTCAGCAATAGTTATTAGAGCCCTTACATCCCGCGTTAGTCAACTTGACTGTCAGATATAGCTTTTTAATTTAAGATTTTATATACTTATTGTTAGTATCAATTCTGAGAAGATTCAATAAATAAAATGCATATGTAAAAAAAAAAAAAAAAAAAAAAAAAAAATGGGATCTGACCCTCAGCCTACAACAATGGATGGACAATGGCGTGCCATCATGGAATTACAAAATAAAAATTTAATCGATCTTGTGCGAGCCATTAAAACAACGTAACCTAATGCAGGGCAGATTAAATCGGTGCAACTACCCAAGTTCAACCCTGACAAGGCGGGTGCCATCGCGTCATCGTGGTGTTCAACTGTGGAAATTATATTAAAAGAAAATACGTTGAAAAGCAGTGTAGCGTTACAGTACCTAAAGGAAGTATGAACCAAAGAAGACACATTTTTGAATGCTCTGAGATTAAAGAAAGGCTAAGTACTAAGTTTTCTGGTAAAAGATTAAATAATATTGTTACGTTTAAAGGCATAGGCAGTAATGGAATATGTAGTACCGTACAAGTTTTAAATAACGTTAAGTTTGATGGCAATTTAAACGAGATTTTGTTTTATGTAATAGGCGATGATCACATGCAAAACGATATCGTTATTGGGAGTGAAATACTTAAACAGGGTTTTGATTATGTCATTTCATCAAACAAATTTACAATTTAAATATCCAAAATAATTAATTTAGTGTACCGGTTCTGAGCCAGCCGATATTGATACTGAACTTGACGGAGAAAATAAAATAAAACTTATTTTTATTTTCCATTGGCACATTAAAACGCATTAAGCCTAATGCGCATTTATTTACACAGGGAATCCCATAGGGCTAAATGCCGCATTTAAAATAAATGTGATAATTAAATGCGATAAAAAATCATTCGCCCCGAACCTTTTTAGAAAAAATACCGGAAAATACCAATGTTTAACGATATTTTGTTCGTGCCACCACTACAACAGCTGTTTTTTTATATGCAAGGTTGGCGCAATTTTTGATTTCTTTCGAAAAATTCTGCTCGCAGTATCACAATGCATTACTGATGGATCTCTTATAGGAAATAACTCCCACATATACGGGGATCCTTACCCTATATAAAAACTGTGGTGGTCTCAATTGCAAACCCGTCAAACAACACCATCAGCCTCTCTTCCTTGTCGTCCAAGTTGGCAAATGCCTCGGTCGCATTATGGATGTCGTGCTGAGCATTAAAGAGTTGACTAAACTCACTCATATTCATTACCATTAATTAATGGAAGCAGGCTATTAATTCATTTGTTGCATTTTTAGTTGAAGTCGTCTGGAAAATAACAAAATAAACCGATGCGTCAGCAGGTTACGCTATCGAAAAGAATCGGTGGTGACACCGACTGTTGATAGTTGGAGAGGATCTAGCTATTTAAATTTAGCCCTGGTCGCTCGTTAACTGGGTTAAATAGCCTTGAATGCGTTCGCTGACTCATCTTGGGAGAGCGGGAGTGAAAATGGCGAACGACTTTGGTGTAGGTCTGGGTTTTTCTTTAGTTGCTGCAAAAAGTCGTTGATGAACGGTTGAATAAAACTATAGGAGTTTTTTAATTCTTTATTAGTGCTTAGACAAGTTAAAAAGAGTAGTTATTTATTGGTCTTAAACCGGGGGGGACCGTATCAAAAGGGCCCCGGAAACTTAGAAGACTAGTGAAAGAAAAATACTTACCTGACGGACCTAACCTGGTCGTGAAGACTTCGTCGTCCGTAGAGGACTAAGTAGCCTGCACCTGACAACCAGCAGCGATCCGTGGTAGCCGCAGCAGCGATCCGTAGCAGCCGCAGCAGCGATCCGTAGCAGCCGCAGCGGCGATCAGCAGTAGCGATTAGCAGCAACATCAGCAGCAGCAGCAGAGTCCAACAGCAGCATCAAAGCCGCCAGCAACTGCATTCGCGACGGCCACATACACCCGCGCTGATTACGTGGTCATCTCTGGGACCACCGACGCACTGCCTCCGGCCCCTTCTGGCACAAAGGCTGAGCTTTCCTCCGGACCATTTTGTTCCGTGCGGACTCGCGCTGGTGTTCGCCGCTAGCGGTCTCTTTCTTCTTGCTGCAGCTTCGAGCATAACCAACGTTCAACCCTGCCATAAATAAATTATAGTCATTCATTTATAAAATCATACAGTCAAATTTGTGCCAATGCTCACTGTGCATTCTAATATGGAATTAGAGGCTTAGTTCCGCACCCTAGCCGCGCGTCCAACTATGTCTTAATTGGGTCGCGAAATTTGACGACGTATGGGATTTCTTTAGCATACTTACCTTTTTCAGCACGCCCTTTCTTTTCCGCTGGAGCTCATCAGGATTAGGTGACCCGGTTGACAAACGCCTCCAAATTGGTGCCGTATAATTTATGTCCGTGACGTTGTTGCCGCTTTGATCACTTTTCATCTTGGCGACGGTCTAAGTGCCTTAAAGTGTTTCTAATTAAATGTAAACAAACTGCCGAAATGTTTCTGTGGGTTACCTTGGGCGGGGAGATATGCCGATCCTAATCCACCAGGAATTGACTCCGGTCTCCGAAGATGGGGTGTGCCTCCAACATTACCCTTGGGGCACCCAAGGAAAAATCGGGTGCGTTATGGCAAGGACACCAAAGCCACCAATTTCGTCCAATTGTCATTTTTTTAATGTAAATAAACCTTTTTTTTTTTTTGATTGGCGATAGTGATGGTTATTGTCAAGTTATTGACGTGAGACGTCCGATGAGTCGGAATCGATTGTTTGGACTGCAGGGCATAGGGGGTACTCCGGTACTAGCCGGCACTGCCCTCCGGGAAAGATACAGTTCCGTAACACATTGTTGGCAAAGTACTCAGATTGTTTTAAAAAAGGCATTCCATGTACTAAGGTTAGAGTTGGCGATTGATTGATCCAAGAAAAACAGATCAAAAAACGCCATACCGATTAATACCATGCGAGCGAGATTTAGTTTGAGAGAATATTGATAAGCTTTTAAGGTGTAATATAATAAGACCAAGCTGTTTACCTTATGCAAGCTCCAAATTGTTGGTAAAAAAAACAAAAAATGGTTCGGATAGCTGAATTCAATCACAGTCGCGGATAAATACCCGCTGCCACTCATAAAGGATCAAATTGATAAACTTCGAGATTAATTATTTTACATGTTTAGATGTGGTCAGTGGATACTACCAAATTCTTTTGGATGCTGATCCTATTGAGTACACAGCGTTTGTGACGCTATGCCATTCGGGGTTAAAAACGCGCCTTCTGTTTTTCAGCGCTTAGTTATGCAAGCGCTAGGGGATTTAGCAAATTCTTATGTTATCATCTACATGAATGATATAATGATACCTGCCACCACACATTGGAGATTGTTTTAAGTGTTCTGACAGAGGTTTGGTTTTCTTTCAACATTACAAAGTGTTCTTTCCTGAAAGCATCGGTTCAATATTTAGGCTACAGTGTTAGTGCAGGAGAAATCCTATCTGACCAGCGTTTACTTTGGCTCAAAAGGTAATTGATGAGAAGAGAGTTAGCTTGGCCGAAATTTCAAGCAATTGGCTCGTTGCTGAAACGCGTCAAGATTCAGACAGAGCCGAAATCGTAACTAGATTAAAAGATTTTTCTCTTGATGAAGATATTGCGAAAACATATGAACTAAGGGCAGAGGTTCTTCACAGAAAAATTCAGAGGAATGGCAGAACCCGATGTTTACCGGTGGTGCCCCGTGCTTTTAAATGGTCCGCTATAAACCAGGTTCATGAGTCGATAATGCATTTACGTTTCGGAAAAACACTGGATAAGGTTTACGATTTTTACTGGTTTGGCAATACGTCAAAATACAACAAAAAAATTTGTTGACAACTGCAAAAATGTCTAACTGCACTGCTTCCAATCCCAAAAGCAAATATTCCTTGGCACACTATTCACATCGACATCACAGAGAAATTAAGCGGCAAGAGTGACTTGACAAGATGTGCTAGGAGAGGTGCAGCTAGCAATCAATTGTACAACTAATCGTGTGACGAAAGCAAGAGTGACTTGGCAAGATGTGCTAGGAGAGGTGCAGCTAGCAATCAATTGTACAACTAATCGTGTGACGAAGGCAATTCCTCTGGAAATTTTATTGGGAAAAGTAGCACGGCCATTAGGATTACTTCCACCTTGTGACATAAAAAATGATGTAGATCTGCCGAACGTAAGACCACAAGCTGAGAAAAATGGTTTTGTTACTGCCGTTTATGATAAAGAACGGTTTGATAAATGTAAGGCGAAAGTACGTAGACACAATATTGGAGATTTTGTATTACTTAAAAACGAGGGGTCCAAGACTCAAGGGGCCTTTTGAAATAACTCAGGTTCTAGAGGGTGACAGATACATTTTGAAGACCTTAACTATAAACGAACTTACAAGTATGCTCAGGAAGATTTAAGAAATTTACCAGATGAAGAAGTTTCCAAGGATCTTAATGCGTGTGATGATTATAATAATGTTGAAATCCAAAATGAAAATATTGAGAATGCTGAATTTGCTGAAGACAGTGAAGTGCCCCAATAAGGGTGGCAAAGAGATGTAGTACTGCTGGCCAAAAGAAAATGGCAGATTACTTGGATCGTGCAGATCGTGCAGAACAAACTAATGTTTGTTTTGATCATGGCGTGTGGTGCATTAAATATGAGAATGGATGAATTGAGTTTACAGAATAGGCTTAAAAATAAGTTTTTTTTTTGAAGACCTGATTTGTTAATGAAACCCAAACAGAATGATAAAGTTTATGCTAGTGTATTTTTTAAAGAGTTTTGATACTATTTTGAGAAATTGGTCATTAATGAGTTTACATAAGTTAAGAAAATTGGATTTTCTTGTGGAAATATTTGTTTAAGTTGTAAGAATTAAAAATTGTTAAAAAAATCATATAAAAATAAAAATAAAAAGGGAGAAACATAGTATTTTATACACGAGGTCTTGTTAGAGTCAGTATGGCCGAGTCGGCGAATGGTATATCTCAGTGTATAAGGAATGCTTATTTCCTGGAATGCTTGTGTTTCGCAGAAGCTCGAATTATTTCATCATCTTATGATTTGCCTCTTCGCATTATTATTGTTTCTCGTCGCTCGCCTTGCAAGGAACTGTTAGAACTGGGCGATGCCGGAGAGTTGCCTGTGTGGCGCCACAAAAGTAACGCGACACACAGCTGCGTTGCCAACTTCATTGATTTTGTCTTGTCTCTTTTGAGAGAAACCGATATGGCGAGGCGTCAGCGTTGTGTCGCTGTCGCCGTGTGTGGTTCGAAGGAACAGTTGGAAAAACGAAGAGTCAGTATTTGTAGATAATGGAACCCAAACATAATTGGACATATACATATATATAGTGACATATCCATAATCCCATATAACTCTTATGCACATGTCCACACACCTACACACACATACACCCTTAGTACCCAAATCAGCCGATATCTAATTGCAAATGTACCCAAGCCTTAGACTAAACATCCAAAACGAATCAGCCGATATAAAATTGCAAATGTACCCAAGCCTTAGACTAAACATCCAAAACGAATCAGCCGATATCTAATTGCAAATGTACCCAAGCCTTAGATTAAACATCCAGAACGAATCAAATTACGTTATCAGTTCGTTCCCACACTTTCGGATCCCAATGGAAAATTACCATGCGAGCAAAACCCCAAGATTCTAGACTAAACAATCGGATTGAGTGGCTGGTGCATTATCAATCAACAATCCAAAGGACAATTAGAAAACTCACTCAATTAACGCCAACTCCACTCTTAGAAAGCTCTAAAGCTCAAAACCGAGGTATGATCGTCAAAGAAGTTTAAGTTAAGAAGCGAGTTCAGTTTGAGACCTAAAACAATTAGGACGTGTTCTTCCAAATAATAATAATTGTACTAGTTGATAAATAAAATTAAATAAAGTTTTTTTTTAATGTAAAACTTATAGTACGAATATTTAATTGGCGCAGTCGGTAGGATTTCAAGTGAAAAAGTTAAAACGTCGGTTTAAACTAGTCTTAGGGATTATACTACACAACTAGTATATCCTGACCAGTACGAATAAATCAGAAATCGTTTAAAAACACAAGTGAAATCCGCAAAAGACTCTACGTGCAAATCGTCGCGTAAACCAGTGAAAAAATCCAATTCGGTCAATACCACTAAAATTTAAAGTGAAATATTGAAAAACTTCATAAAAACATAAAAATCCAATTCGGTCAATATCGCTTAAATAAATAATTTAAAGTGAAATATTGAAACTTTAACAAAACCAGAATGGCAAACCCAATCCAATTATCAGAGATCCATTTGAACCAACTAATTGGTCAAATTAAAGAGTTGCCCTACTTTGATGGCAATCCCGCCGACCTAGGTGGTTACATTGGGCGTGTCGAATACCTACTACAGCTATATCCAACTCAGGATGCCCGACAAGTTCACATATTTTATGGAGCCATCGAACGGACCATCGTGGACACTGCCAAAGCCGTCATTTCCGAGGGAAAAACTGTGTCCATCAGACGACCTACAAAGGAAGCATCAGTAAGTTCGTAGACGAACTAAAGAAAAAATCTGCAAATATAATTAATAAGTTAGAATTAGAAACAGACCCCACAGACAAAACAATTTATACTGCAGCTTTGAATAAAACTATTAGAAATTGCATAGAAAGGAAACTTCCCGACTGATTATATAATGCTTTATCAAAAAGGGATATTTCCACCATTAATAATTTCAAAGAAACAGCAGTGGTGTTAGGACACTGGGATGCGGATCCTTTTGAAAGCTATAGACCTGTGCGTCATGATAGTCGTAAGAATTTCGGAAATTCTCACCAAAATTACTACTATCAAAAACACAACGCCAATTTCTACCCACGACACAGTAACAATTATAATCATTTCATTTCAATTCAAACTCAAATTCAAATTCAAATACAAATTCAAATTCAACCAATGCTCAGTCTTCGTCAAACCAAAATCGCATTCAGCAAGAATTTAGAAATTCTCTGGCCCAAGGTAGAGCCCAAAATTTATTAAATTACCAAGCTTCAACATCAAACCATTCTTTAAATGCTCCGATAAAAAGACAAAGAGAAAGTGAGAGTACATAAAATAGAATGGATGTAAATTTTCAGCAAACAGCCTCGGAACCCGAAAATACTACCCTTATGTTAGAGTAATCATAAAGGGCAAAATTCTTAAAGCCATGGTTGACACGGGTTCATCCATTAATATAATGAGGGAAAATTTTGGGAACCTCGAAGTCAACGATGAAAATTTAAAAGTTTATACTATAAACGGATCGATGGAATTAAATAAAAGCGTTATGATAAAACCAAGTAGAACAAAAATTCTATCTACATAAATTTTCAGACAATTATGATGTTCTAATGGGAAGGGATTATCTTAAAGGTTGTAAAGCTAAAATTAATTTTGAAGATGGAACAGTAACTTTAGGTGAAGATAAATTAACAGTCATGTATGGTGACGATAATAA
This sequence comes from Drosophila gunungcola, assembly GCF_025200985.1. NCBI lineage: Eukaryota > Metazoa > Arthropoda > Insecta > Diptera > Drosophilidae > Drosophila > Drosophila gunungcola. Next base: position 155,987 of record NW_026453251.1, read on the forward strand.
AAGGATAAGACCGCAATAAAATGCCTTAATCCTATATCATCAGAAAAGAAAGGTGAAAAAGATAAGACCGTTGTAAAACGCCTTAATCTCAAATCACCAAAGAAGGAAAAGATTGAAGAGGATGAGACCGTAGTAAAATGCCTCAATCCCCCCTCATCTGAGGATCAATTTTTTACTTTCGCCATTGAAAACGAACTTCGGGAATGCAATGAATTTAGATTAGAGCATTTAAACGAAGAGGAAAAAGGATGTTTGAAGAAGTCTTATTTGAATATAATGACATTCAGTACAAAGAAGGTGAAAATCTGACTTTCACAAGTACGATCAAACATTCTATCAAAACTGTTGTGTTTGGTTAGAAGCGTTCTCGGTGAGTGCTTGGTACAGACTGACTTTATTCAGAGATCAGCGAGAGAATGAACAAAAGTAACGTGTGTGTGTATACATGTGTGTGCTTATAGAACGAAGGAATACAGATTAGTTTTGGATGTGCGATGTAGCGAGAATACAATTTGCTTATACATAACACATCTCCTCCTTTAATTAAGAACTATTTATATGCTTCGTTTTTCTGAAGTCCTTTGGCTTAAAACGATCGACTTCCTGGCGAACACGGCTTTTTTGGCGTACTGGTATGCCTGAAAGACGTCGTGTAGATTGGTTCTGCCTCGGCTGCTGGGTAGGCTCTGCTGCGCGTTCAGGAGGACGAGAAACAGGAACAGGATCAGATTGCTGAACAACTGGCGGAGTTAGCGGTCGATCTTGTTGCTGTATTTCTTGATTGCAGGATGGCTTTGGCAGTTCAGGAATCCACCAAAACTCTGGAGGTCTCTTGATTGAGTTGTTTGCTGACAACTTCGGTTTTAGCTGGTTGAAATGGCGCTTGATGTAACCATTTGACGTGCGAACAATGAACAGCATTTTTCCAACTGGACAGTCGATAATGCCTTCAATCCACTTTTCTCCCCTTGAATAGTTTCGAGCGTATACCATTTGATTAGAGATGTACTTGGTGATTGTCCGTTTATTCTCGACAGGCTGCTCGAAAAGTTGACTAAGCACGGTGCGGACTATTCGACCGTGGATTAACTCGGCAGGAGTCTTACCTTGGGCGTTTGGAGTGAACCTGTAAGAAGAAAGATATTTTGTTACAGCTTCCCTAAGTGATATACCGTCTTTGAGGTTCTTCTTGACTGCGAATTTAAATGTCTGTACAAATCGCTCTGCTAATCCGTTGGATGCTGGATGCAACGGTGCTGTGGTAATATGCTTTATACCGTGCAGTTTGCAGAATTCTTCGAAGGCGTCAGCTGTAAGCTGAGGACCGTTGTCGCTAACCATGGTTTTCGGGTATCCTTCCATGGCGAAAATCGAAGAAAGTGCAGCGATCGTGTTGGCGGTTGTTGTATACGACATTTGGATGACAAATGGGAACTGTGAGTACGCGTCCACGCATATGAGCCACATATCGTCAAAGATTGGACCTGCGAAGTCTATGGTAGGCCACCAAACATGTTGTCTTGCCAACTGCTTCATTCGAATAATGCCCCAATGGCTTTCATGTAAGAGTTTTAGGATATGGGCACGTAGACTGGCTGGAATTATAATACGATTTGAGTCTGTATGTAGGCAAAGCAATTGATTGTTAATTGTAAGAGCAAACTTCCGGTTAAAGTAAGGCAAAAGGGCTTCGTTGCCTGGCTGGAGTTTTTCTGGCCATCCTATAGATACGTACTGCAGGACCTGTTTGAGAACTTTGTCTTTTTCCATGTGGTTGCGAATTTGCTCGGAATTTATCGGTGGTGATACTTCGACTATATTGTGGCAAGCTTCCTCTTCTTTGTCGAAGTCTGGATCTGTACCCACTGGAAGGCGTGAAAGAGCATCTGCATTACCATGAGCAGATGTGGATCGATACTGGATATCGAAGTTGTAGGCCATGAGAATAATAGCCCAACGTTGTAGCCTGTTTGACGTCATCAACGGGAGTTGCTTGCCTGGATTAAAAATGGTAACAAGCAGCTTGTGGTCTGTGATTAGGATAAACTTTCTGCCATAAAGGTATTGATGAAAACGCTTTACTCCAAATATTATGGAAAGTCCTTCCTTTTCGATTTTGTATTTAACCTGATGCTTGTCGAGCGTTTTGGATGCGAAAACAATGGGTCTCTCTCCGCCATCTGGCTGAAGATGCGAAAGGACTACCCAGATGCCAAAGGATGAGGCATCTGTAGCGAGCACTAGCGGTAATTTTTCATCAAAGTGAGCTAGCTGCGTTGCGTTTATGATGTGGGACTTAAGAGCTGTAAAAGCCTACTGCTGTTGTGGACCAAAAAAGAAGGCTACGTCTTTTCTGCGAAGTTGATTCAATGGAGCAGCCAACTGCGAATAGTTCGGAATAAAATTACAATAATAATTAACTTTACCCATGAATGCTTCCAATTTTTGTAAGTTAGAAGGCGGACACAACAGTTTTACAGCCTCCAAGCCTGAGCTGTCTGGGAGAATGCCGTTTGCGCTGATTCTTCGCCCTAAGTATTCTATTTCGTCCTTGAAAAAGAAGCATTTTTGCCGTTTGCATCTGATGCCGTTCTCTTGAAGAGTGCTGAGAGCTCGGTCGATTCGGTTCAGATGTTCCTCGCTTGTAGGTGCTGAGATGATGATGTCATCTAAATAGTTGCCACAACCTTCTATTCCTTTTAGAAGTTGCTCGAGGTATCTTTGGAAGATATCTGGTGGGCTTGCAATCCCGTAAGGAAGACGCTGATATTGAAAAAGGCCCAATGGTGTGTTTACCACCATGATTTCCTTCGAAGCCTCATCTAATTCCATCTGGAGATAGGCATCCTTGAGGTCTATCTTGCTGAACTGCTTACCATGACGAATGATGTGAAATAGAGCTTCTTTTGTTGGTAACGGATACTGTTCGACGTCGATTTGTGCGTTGACTGCCTGTTTAAAATCGCCACAAATACGAATATCGCCACCTGGCTCAGGAGCGTGCACGATTGGGGATGCCCAATTGCTGAATTTTACTGGTTTCCAAATTCCGGCTTGTGTGAGTCTGTCTGCTTCGGCTTTAAATTTGTCCATTTGAGCGAACGGAATTTGGCGGCATTTATAAAACTTTGGTGTCGCTGAAGATTTTAAAAATACGCTGGCTTTGAAGTCTTTAATGACACCCATGGCTGGTTCAAACACTTCGCTGTACTTGTTGCAGAGGTCACTTACTTTGTCATATGTATCTCAAAAATGTTTGATACTTGCATGATATCAAATCCGAAAACGTTAAATAAATCCATGCCGAAGAGATTAGTAGAACTTTCTATATTTGCCACAATTATGACCACTTGTTTCTCTTTCTCTCCGCACTTTGCGAAAGTGTGCAGCTCCCCTAGTATTCGTATTGGTGTATGTCCAAACGCATGTAAAACTCGGGAACACTTATGCAATTTCGGCTTCTGCAGCAAGGCGTATGTATTGGAGTTTATCACGGATGCTGTTGCTCCGGAATCCATTTGAAATGAGATAACTTGTTTTAATATTTCGAGGTCAATAACTTTTCTGTTTTGTTGACATTTTACTTGACCAGTGACACTGTAAACTGCTTCGATCACTTCGACTTCGTTTGCTTCGTTCTTATTGGACTTTACTTCCCGGTTATTTACTTGACCCGGCCATTTGACATTTGACTTGACATACTTTGACATACAGACGACTGCTATATGACCTTTCCTACCGCACTTGTGACATACGGCGGTTCTGAACTTACATTTTTCTCTCTGGTGAGTTTGACCACAACCAGAGCAAGATTTAAGATCACCTTTAAACGATCTGGCATCATTTCCACTGCTTGCTGGCTTTTTTGTGTATGTGTGGATCGCATTGATTGGATCCTGTTTGTATACGTTCTCTTTTAGCGTTGCAACGGTTTTTGTTGTTGTCTCATAGGTTTCTGCAACTATGAGAACATCTTCAAGAGTTGGCTGTGACTTTTGAAGAGCAGATGCACGGACTGCATCATACGGATTATGTACTATGATCTGATCTCGTATCATCTCATCTACATAATTTGATAAACAACCGTTTGCGTTGCACACAAATTGGCATTCACGAGCGATCCCGCGCAAGTCGGCTACTCACTCTCTATGTGTTTGTAAATGCTTCATCTCTCGTTTGAAAAACTCGTAGCGAGCTGCTACAATATGGCGTTTTGTGGTGAAATGCTCCGTTAGCTTGTCTGTGAGCTGCTTGTATGTATACGTGTTCAAATTGTTACTCCCGAATAGATTTTTTAATAGTTCGAATATGTTAACACCACACCATGAAAGGAAATAAGCTTTTTGTTTTTCTTCTGCACTAACCGAATATGCGTTGAAGTGCTGCGATAATTGTTCCAGATATGACTCCCAATTTTGATTGTCTTTGTCGAATTTGTGGAATGGAGGACACATAGATAATTCACCCGCGTGGCTTGAATCACTAGCAACTGGAGAAGCGTTTTTTTCTAGGATTGCTTGAATCCATGTTCGTTGTTCTTCAATAAGAGCTGCTGTAAATTCTTGCTGTTGAGCAAGCATTGTCTGGATTATGTTCTGATCTGCCGGCATCTTGATGAAAATCAACGACTACGCGACACTGTATTACACAAAAACGATGTGTTTTTGCGGCTGATAACACGGTTTACACAAGAATGTTGTATTCCTTTACGATTTTACACAAAAACGATAATTCTTGTGGCTGAGATTCTGCTTTTTATCCTCGTCGCCAATAATGTTGTGTTTGGTTAGAAGCGTTCTCGGTGAGTGCTTGGTACAGACTGACTTTATTCAGAGATCAGCGAGAGAATGAACAAAAGTAACGTGTGTGTGTATACATGTGTGTGCTTATAGAACGAAGGAATACAGATTAGTTTTGGATGTGCGATGTAGCGAGAATACATTTTGAACGAAATGATAGATCAGGGAATAATTCGTAAATCGAAATCTCCTGACTGTTCACCCATCTGGATGGTTCCTAAGAAAGCTTACGCTTCAGGGAAACCAAAGTTCAGAGTAGTAATAGACTACAGAAGTTTAAATGAAATAACAATTAATGACAAATTCCCAATACCCAGAATGGATGAAATATTAGATAAATTGGGAAGATGTCAATATTTCACTTCAATTGATTTGACCCTGAATCAATTGCCAAAACAGCATTCTCCACAAAGAATGGTCATTACGAATATACACGTATGCCATTCGGACTTAAAAACGCACCCGCCACCTTCCAAAGATGTATGAACAATTTACTAGAAGACTTAATTTATAGGGATTGTTTAGTTTACTTAGATGATATAATCATTTTTTCCACTTCATTGGAAGAACATATTTTATCATTGAGAAAAGTATTGGGAAGACTTCGAAATGCAAATTTAAAATTACAACTAGATAAATGCGAGTTTTTGAGAAAGGAAACAGAATTTCTAGGTCATGTAGTCACCACAACAGGCATAAAACCAAATCCCAAAAAGATTAGTGCAATTATAAATTTTCCTATACCAAAAACGCCAAAAGAAATAAAATCATTTTTAGGACTATGTGGATTCTATAGGAAGTTTATACCAAACTTTGCAAACGTAGTCAAACCCATGACCATGAAATTGAAAAAAGGTGCCACAATAAACATTAAAGAAAAATCATACATTGATGCATTTGAAAAAATGAAAGTTTTAATCACCTCTGACCCTATATTAATTTATCCCGACTTTGATAAAACATTTTCTTTAACTACAGACGCTAGCAACATAGCTATAGGAGCAGTCCTATCAGAAAACCATAAACCAATATGTTATGCTAGCCGAACATTAAATGAACATGAAATTAATTATTCAACAATAGAAAAGGAACTTTTAGCAATTGTATGGGCCACGAAATATTTCAGATCATATCTTTATGGCAGACCTTTTAAAATCTTAAGTGATCATTAACCTTTAGTTTGGTTAAACAATATCAAAGAACCAAATATGAAACTACAAAGATGGAAAATTAAATTAAATGAATTCGATTATCAGATAAAATATTTACCAGGAAAAGAAAATTATGTTGCCGACGCACTATCAAGGGTTAAAATAGAAGAAAATATGTTCGAAGACATCCCCGAAGAAAATTTATTAGGAGAAGCTGCAAATAGCATAGATGCAACGTTGCATAGCGCAAATGAAGATAATCAGAATTACATTGCAAACACAGAAAGACCAATCAACTATTATTCTCGACAGATCGAATTTATTAAGGGAAATGAAGAAATTAGAGATGTACAACATTATTTTCATAAACTAAAAATCAAAATAACTTACACAAACATGTCAAACACCTTCGCAAAAGATATCATCAAGGAATATTTGTGCACAAAAAAGAGTGCATTATACTTTCATGATGATTCAGATTTTCTCATATTGCAACAAGCATATCTAGAAATAATCAATCCAAATCATTAAACAAAAGTAGTAAGATGCACCAAAAAATTAGAAGATATCCTCACTTATGCAGAATTCAAGGAAAAAACAGCTAATTGGTTTAGAGACGAATATTATTTCCCTGACTATCAAAAATTAATACAAAACATAATTAATGAATGTGAAATCTGTAACATCGCAAAAACAGAACATAGGAACACGAATTTATCTTTCGAAACTTCACCAGAAATACAAAATGTTAGAGAAAAATTTTGTCATAGATTTTTATATAGTAGGAAACCAACAATTCTTGTCCTGTATCGATATTTACTCCAAATTCGCCACTCTCATAGAAATCACAAGTAAGGATTGGTTAGAAGCTAAAAGAGCTATAATAAGGGTATTTAATGAAATGGGAAAACCACAAGAAATTAAGGCAGATAAAGATTCAGCATTTATGTGTGTAGCCTTACACAATTGGTTAAATTCAGGAGTAGAAATTCAAGTAACTACGAGCAAAAACGGTATATCTGATCTAGAAAGGTTCCATAAAACAGTAAACGAAAAATTCAGGATAATAGGAAACGAAGCAGACATAGAAAACAAGTATACTAAGTTCGAATTAACCCTTTACATTTATAATTACAAAACTTAACATAATACGACGACTAGAATACCAGCTGACATATTCATGTATGCAGGAAGTCCCGAATATAATACACAAGAAAGAAAAACGAAAAAGATTGACAGGCTAAATGAGAAACGACATGATTTTGAAATAGATACAAGATTTAGACAATCACCATTAGTAAAGTCGAAAACTACAAACCCATTTAAAAAACAGGAAGTTTGAGGAAAATAGACGATAAACATTTTGAAGAAACTAATAGAGGTAGAAAGATAACTCATTATAAATTAAAGTTTAAAAAGAAAAAGAAAATTAAAAAGCAGAAGAAAACCAAAGTGCACAACAATCTGTTTAAGATTATCACTCTGTCGATAATTTTATTGACTATAACTAAAATGGCAATGGGACAAAACATTGAGATAAATCCGATTAAAGCCCAAAATGGATACCTTGTATTCAAAACCGGGTCAATAGATATTCCAACCAATTTTGAATATCATTATCTAAGCATAAACATAACCAAAACTGAGCAAATATTTGAAAGACTTTTAAAAGAAGCAAATGAATTTAATGACATTTTACAAATTCGTTATTTAACAGCAAAACTCAAAAGAGAAATAAATGGAATTAAACTAGCCAAACGTAACAAACGAGGATTATTAAATATTATTGGCACAACTTACAAATATTTATTCGGAACATTAGATCAAGATGATAAGGAAGAGTTAGAGCAGAAAATAAGTAACCTATCAGAAAGTAGCATACAAACACGGATTTAAATATGATTATTGATGTAATAAATAATGGCATTGAAGTTATTAATAAGTTAAAAGAAGATGATAAAAGGGAGCAACAAGCTAGTGTTTTAATATTTAACATACATAGAGGATATTGAGTTGGGAATGCAGTTGACGAGACTTGGTATATTTAATCCAAAATTATTAAAACATGATGATTTAACAAGAATAAGTTCTGAGAAATTGTTGAAAATTAAAACTTCCACTTGGCTTAAAACAGACACAAATGAAATTTTGATAATTTCCCATATTCCTACAGAAATAATGAAAGCACCAATTTTTGAAATAATTCCGTATCCAGATGATAATAATACCATTCTAACAGAAAATATATTTGATAAGTATTACCTTCATGAAGAAAGAGTATTTAATAAAGAAACAGGAAAAGTAGTATTCAATGAATGTATAATTGGAATAATCAAACAAGAATCCACAAGCTGTAAATATACCAAAACACATAAAAATTTCCAAATTAATTATGTTGAACCAAATATTTTATTGACATGGAATATCCCTAAAACATTTTTAAATCAAAATTGCATTAATAAAAAAAAATTCCTATATTTGGTAATAATTTTATTAAAATTCTTAATTGTTAGTACAGCTCGATGAATTCATAATTTCAAGTACCAATTTAGAATATACACAAAGCATTTATATAAACAATAATGTAACAAAATTAGAACTGCTGTCATATATCCAAACAAAAGAAATTATAAAAGCACATACAAAATATAATAATGTATTTCAAATAATAACAGCAACTACTTTTGTAATTACAATCATAAGCATATTATTGTATCTATTCTATAAGTTTAAGAACATACCAAGAAAATTAATTGTAAAATATGTAAAACCAAAGGAAGAAACACCAAAAAGTACAGAAATTGTAAACGATCTACCAAACTCAGTTAAGATAGAAAAAAATATAATGTTATATCCACGCCTTTTCACCTGAGGACAGGCCAAATTCAAAGTATGGGGGAGTGACATATCCATAATCCCATATAACTCTTATGCACATGTCCACACACCTACAGACACATACACCCTTAGTACCCAAATCAGCCGATATCTAATTGCAAATGTACCCAAGCCTTAAACTAAACATCCAAAACGAATCAGCCGATATCTAATTGCAAATGTACCCAAGCCTTAGACTAAACATCCAGACCGAATCAAATTACGTTATCAGTTCGTTCCCACACTTTCGGATCCCAATGGAAAATTACCATGCGAGCAAAACCCCAAGATTCTAGACTAAACAATCGGATTGAATGGCTGGTGCATTATCAATCAACAATCCAAAGGGCAATTAGAAAACTTACTCAATTAACGCCAACTCCACTCTTAGAAAGCTCTAAAGCTCAAAACCGAGGTATGATCGTCAAGGAAGTTAAAGTTAAGAAGCGAGTTCAGTTTGAGACCTAAAACAATTAGGACGTGTTCTTCCAAATAATAATAATTGTACTAGTTGATAAATAAAATTAAATAAAGTTTTTTTTATGTAAAACTTATAGTACGAATATTTAATTATATATAATTAAAAGCTTGAACTATAAGTTTAGTTTTTGAAAAATTGTATTCTTATTTCTAAAAACTTTAACTAGTTACAATGTTTTTAATAGATTTTAAGTCTTGACTAAACTGATTCTTAAATCTAATTATCTTGTGGTTCAAGCCTCGCTTTCCCAACGCATTAGATCGTTTGAGTGAGTTGTTTTTAATTGAGTGAACTTTGTATTTCGATTGAGTGAGCTTTGATTTAAATTGAGTAAGAGAGAGTTATTTGTCTTATCTTGTTTTCAGGATTAAAGGAGACGCAATTTGAATATGTGGGAACGTGTCGTTGGCATTTATCAGCGGCGCGACAATAAATGTTTAGTCTGGGATTTAACGTTAAAAATGGAAATTTTCCAGAGCCTTCTGAGTTTCAAGTTTTGTTTCCTGTTGATAGGGGTGACTCAAAAGCACCCAGTCGGAAATAACACGCTTCCAGGATGTGTTCCTTTCACGCTTTCTTTGCATGCCTTGTTTTAGAACCGATCTAATAGGGTATTTGGACAGAGATCCATCCACCTTCCACCATCCGTTGAAGGGATGGTCCAAAAGGTTTTGCCGTCCGAAAACTTCCCAGTTAGTCCGCCGTTAAAATTTGACGGACTTTGACGGAAAAATTTATGAGATAGTTAGCAGATGTTTCTGCGGTCCAGCCCTCGTTCCACGCAGTCCATCCCTGAAAAACCGTTGGAACTTTTAAAAAATGTGAAACTCCGGTTTCCACAGAGCACATCTTCCGATTTCATCTGATCCTAACAGCTGTGACTCGTCAAAGTCAACAGGTCAGCCATTTTTGTTTATGTTTTGATGAGCTTTAGCTGTTAAGATCAGCTGAAATCGGAGGGTGGAAGGTGGATATGCACTGTGGAAACCGGAGTTTCAAATTTGTTGAAAATTCCAACCGTTTCCAATGGGTGGACTGTTTGGAAAGAGGGCATAAGAACGAATCTTAATACGTTCCTATGGAAGGTAGTTTCAACTTCGAAAACGCTCCTCGGGAACCTTTCTGGACTGCTTCCAAAGCAAGCATTGCGTAACACATCTAAAGAGTGAATACACACAAGAACTCATTTAGAATGATTTCAAAACATGCCTTCTAATAGTCGTACCTATGAATGCAAATTTTATCGTTCCCAAAATCGCTTTCGGGAAGCGTTCTATTTTATAATTTCAATTTTTATTTAATTAAATTTTTTATATAAACATTTGCTTTTAAATGTATTGTTTTTTTCCGGGTCGTTTTCTTTCTCTCTCATCTTTTTGGACATACTTTTAGCCTTATAAGTTTTATTCTTAGCCCTAGTAAAAGCCAGTCGAAGCTCTTTGATGTGGTCGGTGAATAGGTAGCCGTCTCTCCTTTGAGACTCTGAAAACATAATAATTCCAAATTCCATTTAACACAAGATGTTTAAATAATGCATAAAAAATTAAAAAATTGGACATTTGATTGAGCAAAAATTAAACGATATCGCAAAAAAAAATCCTCACCGAATAATGTCATTTTTAAACCTTCTTTAGGACGCAAAACCTTCTTTGTCCCTAGTACCGCCGTAGCTTAGCTCCATTATTAAACTGGGACTCAATACCTTACTAATATTCTTGGGCAGATTGTCCTTCAAAAGAGTTTTGAATATTGCAATCTGAAAAATAAAAGTGTAGATGTAAGTCCACATTAGACTGAAGGAAAAGTAAGAGAGAATAAAGAGAGCACACAAATAAACGAAACGAGTTCACAAAACACAAAATTTAAATTTATGAAGTATATATATAAATTACCTTCTGTTTTGAAATATGTTGTATTTCTGGAGTTAAACGAAAATAATATTTAAAACGAATTAGTAAAATTCACACAAGTTATGTATATGTTTTTATTATGAAATAAAATTCAAATCTTATTGTAGTGTACGCTCAAAAAAAATATTTATTTTTAGTTAGTTAGTACCTCGCTGCAGTCCCGTGTTGATTGCCGGTTTGGTCGATTTACGTTGGTATGAGGATGGTGATTCCTTGTATCTCCTGTAGGTAGGTGGCCGGTTGGCCGGCGGTCAGCTTTCGTCCACTGAAGAGTTATGACGATTACGCTGGAAGGGTAACTGCCCTCCGTTCACTAGTGGCCTAGAGACTCAGTCAGTGTTCAAATAATAAATTGTTTAACGGCGGTTGCCGGAGTTCGTTTTATGAGCGATGTGCTCTTTATTGGATTCAAATCAAAACTGAAACTTAAAGCTAACATAATTGAACTTCATAGCGGCCACTCCAATGGGCAGTGCTTGCCGGCTATGCACGAGCATCCGGCCAGACGCTGTGACAGCAGTTTGGCCGGCGCGATGTTTACGTAAACTGTGGTCAACAACTTTGGTTTTGCTGGCCACAGTTAACTACTCCCCCTTTTAAGTTAAGGCCGCCCTCGGTCGATCCTAAATCTGCAATCACTTCTTTTATTTGGATGGCAGATCTTTTTGCCTTACTAAGTCGCTGATAAGTAAGACCAATGCAGATGAGTGCACAGCATATTGTTCCTACAATAATTGCTGCGAGATACATTTGATTGTCGTCAATTTCGTCTCGGAACTCCTTGATAAACTCCAAGTTTTGTTCACTCCATCGGTGAAGGTACGGGAGGCTGAGAACATCTTGGTTGGCAGTGATGTTCAACAGGGGGGAGCTGGCTGCCCCTGGAGTTCGCTTCTGGGCGTTAGCGTGATTGATGAAGAGGGTTTCATTTATTATGGCTTGTTTATCGAAGGTGATAAGGTGAGTGCCATGTATCCAAACTTCTGTCCCATTGTCCACTCGAACATTGGCAGACCTGTCGTTGATGATTACGATCCCTTCGTCCACGTATGTGATTGGGTGCAGGTCGCTCTGTTGTGTTCGGCAATACGCCATCCCACCAGCATGCAGTTCTTTGGCGCATGAACTCTCTGCCAAACGGCAGAAGGTGGCTCCCGGTGACACGGAGCAGTTTTTAATGGCGTAAATTTCTCCGCCGCATTCCGCTATAATGTTTTCTGTTATCTGCAGCATTGTCTCACTGTGAGCGACTGGAAAAATAGTTATTTTCTTGCATGCTAATTTTACTTTGGGAAATTTTATGATAAAATGTAAAACGTTAACGGACTGCAGAACCTTCACGGACGAAACAGACAAAAGATCCCCTATGCACAGTGGTTCCGTCAGAGGCCAAAAATCAAAAAATTTTATGACATATTTTTTAAGCAAAATGTATCAAAATTGTCTCTTAAAAGTCCAAACTTCTCTTTGGCATACCGGATTTTACTAGAAATCTAACGGTACTTTCTAAAAATAGATTTGCAATCGTGAACACGTGTTCATTTTGGCAACGCAGCTGCGCTTTGGAAGTTATTTCTCTCTTTCAATTCGCCCTTTAAAGTGATCAGACGTACGCTGCAGTGCTCCGATTTGAATAATTTAACATGAATTATGAAATTGAAGGTATTTACTTTAAATTGAGATATTAATAATTAACTTTCCTGAAAAAGTTTTTTCGTAAAACTAATTTCATCGAATAACCCTTTTTTGTGTATTTTTTTAAAGTATATTTTATGTTTAGTTAGACTTTTAGTTATGTTCCAAGAAAAGCCAGAACTTGGTTTGTATGTTTTTGTGATCGTCTTATTTTAGGTTACTAAATATTTTAAAATTAGCTGCCGAAATTTGCCGATGTGTGTTTTCTACTAATATTACTAAAGCAGTTAAAGGTGAGTCTTTGCTTATTGTGCTGTTGCGCTTTTGCGCTGTTGCTTTGTCTTCGTCTTTAGTGGTTTGTGTTTTTGCAAAAATATTAATTTGTAAATTATTATTTAAATTTTGATTTTGGATTTTGATAGGTGCATCGCAAAAATGTGTTTTTCCACGTCTGCATATTTTTAATATGTGGTGCACAGGTAATGGAACCAACGCCGAAAAAATGAGGAAATTGATTTCCGATGTGCAAGCGGATATTGAAAACAACGGCTACATTATTCCAGAGTTGAGCGAAATATCCAATAAAATTGAGAACCTCTGCAAAACAATTGTAACTTTTTGGAAAAATTACAAACGGACAAAATCTGCAGTTATTAAATATCAATCTGGATGGCTTAATACAAAAGAATCAACTTCAATAAAACGCCCCTATTGCAAATCAAATCAAATAGAGGAAAGTGCTCATCGGGGCCGTCCTAAACTTGAATTTGAGGAGGCTTCAGAGAGAACAAAGCGACGACGTGTAGGTCAGCTTATTAAAATAGATGAATCCGCTGTTTCTTCTCTACGTAATGATGATCGAAATCAAAATTTCCTGCCGGCAGATCCCATGGAAGTTATTTCGCTTTTAATGGAGACCTCCATGACGAAGCACCAATATTTGCTGATAAGAAACTTTGTAAATACCAAAATATCCTTTGAATTTTTTCCCAGTTACCAAAGATTACTAAGTCTCAAAAAAATAAGATACCCTGATGGTATTTATATAGACGAATCTCGTGCGGAAGTCGAACTACAAAGCTTACTAGACAATACGGCATCTAGTATAATAGAGCTTCAAAACAACATCATTGAAACTATGCCTGAAAATATAGTTACGAATTTAACTTTAATTGGAAAATGGGGCTTCGATGGAAGTACAGGCCATAGCGAGTATAAGCAAAAGTTTTCAAACGGTGATTTGGACGACAGAAGCTTATTTGTAACATCCTATGTACCTCTCCAACTGGTTACTCAAATAGATAACACAATAATTTGGAAAAACCCCCGGCCATCATCGACTCGTTACTGTCGACCAATAAGATTTCAATTTAAGAAAGAGACCGCGAAAGTGTCGAAAGACGAAGCAGAATATTTTGACGCAAAAATTAAACAATTAAAGCCAAAAGAATTAAGCGTCTTTAATAAAAAAGTTGTTATTACCCATAGCTTGCATCTTACAATGGTTGATGGAAAGGTGTGCAACGCAATCAGCGAATCATCCTCGGCAACGTGTTATATATGTGGAGCAAAGCCAACAGAAATGAACAATATACAAAAATGTTTGAGTAAAGAAGTTCGCCCAAGATTTTACGAATTTGGCTTATCTCCACTACATTCTTATATACGCTTCTTTGAATATTTTTTACATATTTCATATAAGCTAGAGGTCAAAATGTGGCAAGTACGCGATGAAGAAAAGAAGATGCAAGTATTGAACAGGAAGAAACACATTCAGGAGGAATTTCGCGAAAAAATGGGAATACTAGTGGACAAACCTAGAGATGGAGGTAGAGGATCTTCAAACGACGGAAATATCGCAAGGAAATTCTTTTGTAATGCAGATTTGAGCTCCGAAATAACAGGAATCGATGCATCTTTGATTCACAGATGTGCAACATTATTGCAAGCCATGGCATCGGGATTCAAAATTAATGTGGAGAAATTTGAAAATTACGCGCTGGATACAGCCAAATATCTTATAGCTGCATATCCATGGTACTATTTACCGGCTACCGTCCATAAGGTCTTAATTCATGGTTCAGCTGTAATAGAGTATGCATTAGTGTCGATAGGAGAGCTTTCAGAGGAAGCAGCAGAGTCCAATAACAAGGAACTAAAAAAATGTAGACTTCAACACAGTCGGAAAGTATCTCGTACTTTAACAAACACAGATGTCATGAACTATTTATTATTGCGTTCAGATCCATTTTTAACAGGACAGAGACAACTTCCTAAAAAAGATAGGTCGAGTTTGCTTACATCTGTCTACGAATTACTTGACGATGCTTTATAATTTTTGTTTCATTTATATTTTGTTTGTTGATTTTTATTTTAGTTTTTTAAGAATATGTATAACTACGAAAAATATCTTCCATACCAAAATCGTAATAAATTAGATTAAACAAATATGTTTTTATAATTCGGTATCGATTGTTCCTATGGGAGCTATAGGATATAGCCGATCGATAAGTCCGATTTTTGTTGCTATATGTTTAGACAAATTTGCTAAATTATTGTTATAAATTTCAGCACGTTATGACCATTATTAGTATTTTTGGCCGCTCTTCCATACAAGCGGATCCACTGTGCTATGGGAGTGTTGGTGGGTTCCTCAAGCCAAACTGATTTTAAGTCTTCATGGTCTAAAATGTTCGGACTAACAATATTAATTTTGGCAAGGGTTATTGCAAGCATTAAATTCTGTAATTCCATCATCAACATTCTGTTTCTTGCAAGTAGTGTCTCATATAGGTGTCCAGTGTCTACTTGTGAATTTTTGGCGGATCTCAGAATTTGATTCACGGTCGATGTTAGCTGATTAATTTGATTTTGAATTTTATTGTTTATTTGAATTTCCCTATTGCTTGACTCAACTCGCTTCATTTCGGTGAATCTGATTTTCTCTAAATCACCTGCATCTGGTGTCCCTGCTACGACCTTTAGCGCTGACCCTAAGAAATCTAGACTCCTAGCTACTCGATGATGAACGCCCAACGACTCCAACAAGTCCTGGAGGTGGGCGGTATCTACGCTTAGAAGCTTTTGCATGTGGGATAGTGGAAACATGTTTATCATGTTGTCTGTTTCTTCCACCACGCGCGCATACTCCGAGAGGTTCGATGTGTGAGTGACAAACGCGAACTCTTCCCACACTAGTATTTGGCCGTCAACGATGGGGATATACTTGGCCTGGGAATAATCAGTTATGTGAGCCGACGCCAAGGATAGGAAAAAATAAGGTATGAGTCCGAACCTGCGGAATTGAACTTTAGCTATTTTTTGTTCATCGAGAGGTATCCCACCACCAATAAAATAAACTTAAACTAAAAGGCATGCCGGTGGCAATGAACTTATGGCTAGTACGAATTTGGACCAAGTGGCTTAAAAGTGTAATTAAAATGGTTAAAGAAGGACATTATCTGATTGTGTTATTTAAGATTGTCCTTGTGGACCACCCTCCCCTTAATGAGGACCGTGGTCCCCAGGTCCGCTTCTACAGCTCTTTCCTCACACAAGGGTGTGAGTTTATTTCCTAGCCTTTTGTTGGACTTTACGAAAACTTTTTCTCCAACTTCGAAGACCCTATTCTGCCGAGTCGCGTTCTCCCTGTTTCTTAGCGCGTCCTGTGCGTTTTTTATCTTTTCCCGGACTTCTGTTTGTAAGCCGTCCGAGTTCGCCTGCACAACATCAGCTGGTCTTTTGTCGATGACCGTGTGGATTGATTTGTTGTAACTGGTAGTGGCTAATAGAATTATTTCCACGGTGTCGGTTATTCCGGTGTCGATTTTTATACATCGACTGAGTTCCGATAGGGTACTATGGAACCGCTCTACCTGCCCGTTTGAAACACTATGTAGAGGCGGTGCATTTGCAATGCTAACGCCAAAATGATTATTAAGCAAGGTTGAGATTGTCTGCGACTTCAACGACGGTTCGTTGTCGCAATAGATTACTCTGGCTTTTGGAAAATAATTCATCAGCTGAAGTAAAGCTGGTTTAAGATCCTCAATGGTCCTTGAGTGGACGTGTTGCACGACAGCAAATTTCGAGAATTTGTCGATGCAAGTGAGAAAATATTTCCTGTCGGTGGAGTATATGTCTATGTGCAATATTTCTCCTATATGAGAGGGGATTGGTGTCTCACCCAGCTCCTGTTTTTTTGGATGTCTGTCGTATTTGGCTCTCGCGCATGTCTTACAGTTTGAGACGATTTCGCTGGCCAATTTTGCCATCTTCGGAAAGTAGTACTCGGAGAGCAGTTGCTTCACATTTTCCTGGGCCGATCTATGGGCCCTATTATGCTCAGCTGTAATAATTTCTCGCCTCTCATCAACTGCAAAAATGTCTGTTACTCGGTTTTTGCAGTGCCAGAATTTTGTTGCTGGAAATTGTCGAACCAGCTGGTCCTGTATCATGGCCAACGTGTGTAGGTCACAATGGATGGCGTTTACGCCATTAGGAACGATAATATCTGCGATTTCTCTGAGCAATGATTCTTTGCAAGAGAAGCTAATTAAGTGACGCCTTTTGTTCCTAAACAGTATGAAGCTGCGTTTCAATGGGGAGCGCGCCTCTTCGAGAACCAATTGGTTCTGGAAGCAATTCAGTGGTTTGTCCGTAGAATCAATGGTGTGGGTCAGGGAGAGTTCGCTGTGTATCGTGGCTATGCATGATTCAGCTTCCTGCTCATCCATGGTATTGAGTTGTTGTCTGGACAGCGCGTCCGCGACCAAGTTCTCTTTGCCAGGCTTATAAAAAATACGCGCACCTGACTCATCGATGCGCGCTTTCCATCTCTTGATTTTAGCGTTCGGATTTGACTCCGAGACCGCAAAGGTCAAGGGCTGATGATCAGTAAAGATATTTATGTCTTTTACGGCGTACAGATAGTGCCGTAATTTGGCTAATGCCCAAATAATAGCTAACAATTCCCTTTCATTTGTAGCATAATTTCTTTCCCTGTCTTTCAATGTCCTTGAGATCATTGTTATAGGACGACCCTCTTGGGACAATACTGCGCCAATGCCATAGGCCGATGCATCTGTCGTTAGATCAAATGCTTTTTTAAAGTCGGGGAATCTTAGCATGACGTCTTCAGATGCCAAGATATTTCGCAGCTTCTGAAACGCTTGTTGCTGCGCCTCAGAGAACTGGACCGAAATGTTCCGTGACCTATGTATACTAACCGTTCCGTTTTCCCCTTTCAAGATTTCCGAAATGGGTCTTGCTATTGCTGCAAAGTCCTTTATGAAACATCTGTAGTAGCTCGCCAGGCCAAGGAATGATCTGACTTCAAACACGGATTTTGGTTCCGGGAAGTCTTTAATGGCTTTGACCTTCTCTGGGTCAGTTGTTGCACCATTGCTGGTGACTATGAATCCCAAAAAGCTTACGCTCTTTTTAAAGAAGCGTGATTTTTCTACAGACACCCTCATGTTTGCTTCGTAGAGGTTCTTTAGAACCCAATCTACGTGTGTGACATGTGATTCTTCATTTTCAGAAAAAATAATCACATCATCCACGTACACGTGACAAAATTTGCCGATTTGCTCTCGCAAAATGTCGTCGATTGTCCTTTGAAAAATGCTGGCAGCATTTTTCAGACCAAAAGGGAGTCTGCGAAATTCATATTTCCCTCCGTTTACCGAAAAGGAAGTTTTTTCGCGATCACGCTCTGCGAGTATGATCTGGTGGTATCCTGACTTAAGGTCCAAAGTTGTAAAATATTTGGCCTTGCCTAGGTTTCCCAATATCATGGAGATATTTGGCATGGGGTACTTGTCAGGTACCGTTCTTTCATTTAGCTTGCGAAAGTCAATTACTAGTCGCATGTTTTTGTTGCCCATTTCATCAGTGCCCTTCTTGTCCACTACCCATATTGGGTTGTTGTATGGAGACACTGATTTTTGGATTATGCCATTGTCCAATAGATTTTGGATTTCCTTGTTAACAAAATCGGCCGCCCCCATGGGGTACGGATACAGTTTTGCATAAATAGGTTCTTCATCCATTGTTCTTATTGTGGCTACTACTGAAGTGTTATATGGTAGTGCCTCATTGGGGTCTGCAAATGCCCTTTTTCTGCTTTTAAGCATTTTCATAAAGGCATCTTTGATCACAGGGGGTGCATCAGAGCAATCTACGTTAGTAAAATTGACATCAGCAAAGGTATGGAAAGAAATTTCTTCGATTTCCGTACCCCATTTAAGACTCCCAGATTTTAAGCAAAGCGATGCCCTAGCCTGTGTTAACAGGTCGAGGCCGATTATCCCATCGAACGTTGATAGGTCCGATAGAATAAAGAATGTTGCTTTTATATTGAAAATTGAGACAAGGCATTTCTGTGTTATTTGTGTTGCGCCATGGATTGAATGAATATTGAAAGGGGCTTCTACCGGGCGTACGCCTTTTAGCCCCTTGTAAGGTCTAATAAAATTTTTAGACGCGCCCGTATCTATGAGGAATTTCATGGAAGCCCCCGCTACTCTTCGTCTGAGGACGGGTAGCAGGGATTTTCCCCTAAAAAATTGATGGCATCCGAATCGTAATCTTCAATGGCATCGTCATCAACTTTTGCCGCTGCACTGGAGGCTGCGCTAGAATAATTTTTGTCGACCTGCTCGCCGCTTTGAGCGACATGATTAACTCTTTGTCTTTTAATAGGGCCTGAACGGCCGGACGTAGCCGGCCTCCCGTTTTGGTAAGCCTGTGCTTGGGTCGGTTGTACAATTCTAGAAACGGATGCGTCAACAACCATTGGCTCCGGAGTATTATTTTGCGGTGCAGAGTGCACTTGGGCCTTATGTGGTTTGCTAAAGTGCGGGTTTTTACCGGCACCAAACTGTTGATTAGGCTGCAGGAAGGGCTTGTCTTGTTGACGATCTTGTGGCTTTGGATTTTGCCGACGATCTTTGTCCTCCTGGCTTCTTGCAAACGTAGTTGCGAAAATATACCTTTCGTGGTTCGATTCCACTTCTTGTGCCAGGGCCAAGGCCGATGGCATGTCTTTCGGCTTTGCCGAGAAAAGCACATCCGTGAGGTTTCGCTTGAGGCCTGAAATGAACACGCGTAAAGCGTCGTCGCGGAATTTGGCGCACAAAATTGTTGCCATTGACGTGTCATACGACATATTGACTTTATTTGTCAATAAGGTGGGTTTTTTCTCAACCTCATCGTAATACTGTAGAAGGGTCATGCTACCCTGTCTTAGGGTTCCTAGCTCTTGTTCAATGACATGCATTGGTCGCTTGTCACTGAACGTGAAGTCAAGACGACTTATTATCGCGTCGAAATTTAGTACCGTGCCGAATGAGGACAGCACGGCGTCGGCAGGGCCCCTAATCTTACTTCTAATGATGATAACCGCCTGGTAGTGGCGCGAGCTACCATCATACCGTCTAAAAATATGGTAAGCGGCCGTGGCCACCTGTCGCCAGGAGACGTATGTTTCCTGTGCACCCGCAAATTCGGGCAAGCATTTTACAGCATCTAAAGGTTCGCTACATTGTATATTATCATCTATTTGAATAGCCGTGTATGTTTTTATTTCTGCTGCCGTTGCTGGTGAAGTATTTATTGCTGCCACCCTGCCAGCCAACTCCTCGATTTGTTGTCTTAACCCCTGCTCTCTTATGTGGTTCTGAACGGCCTGTTCTGTTAGGGCATTATTAACAGCTGCCTGTATAACGGACCTAAGTTGCTCGGGATCCATGACGTTTGTAGGAGGGACGGGGGGCTTGCGTCTTGGGGTTGGGGCGTGGACTTGCCCTATACTCTCGGACTCTGAGTCGCTTGAGTATTGTTTTCTGTTCCTATATTGGAGAAGCAGATCACTCATGGGTAGTCGAATTTAACTGCACAGAAATCCGTGCACGTAAGCAAAAGTGCTGCATGAACAAAGACAAAGTCGAACGGCTTTGGGGGTCGTATTTCCTTTTAGTTTATCTGCTCCTGTCAAATTGTAAATTATAAAATTCTAAATACGGAAATTCTCCAAAAATTCACTTCGCACTCGTTTATTTATTTATTTGATTTTCCTCTTTTCTTTTGTTGTTACAAGAATTAAATGGGCAGAATTAAATGCTTGTTTTTCTTGAGACAGTGGTCCGAATTATATAGATAACTTTGACTGAAGACATAAAAGTTTTGGCCGAAGGGCCCACTTACATATTTTGTGAATTTTGTGCTGTTTTGCAGCTACGTTTTTCCCGCGCCGCCGTCACTTTTAATTTCCAAGCTTTAGTTTTTTTTCGGTGGGGTAATCTGTTACCACTAGTTGAGCGCCAGTAAGTTATATTATAGGTTTACTGCAGTTAGTACCTCGCTGCAGTCCCGTGTTGATCGCCGGTTTGGTCGATTTACGTTGGTATGAGGATGGTGATTCCTTGTATCTCCTGTAGGTAGGTGGCCGGTTGGCCGGCGGTCAGCTTTCGTACTGAAGAGTTATGACGATTACGCTGGAAGGGTAACTGCCCTCCGTTCACTACTGGCCTAGAGACTCAGTCAGTGTTCAAATAATAAATTGTTTAACGGCGGTTGCCGGAGTTCGTTTTATGAGCGATGTGCTCTTATTGGATTCAAATCAAACTGAAAAAAGCTAACATAATTGAACTTCATAGCGGCCACTCCAATGGGCAGTGCTTGCCGGCTATGCACGAGCATCCGGCCAGACGCTGTGTCAGCAGTTTGGCCGGCGCGATGTTTACGTAAACTGTGGTCAAACAACTTTGGTTTTGCTGGCCACAGTTAACTACTCCCCCTTTTGAGTTAAGGCCGCCCTCGGTCGATCCTAAATCTGCAATCATTTCTTTTATTTGGGATGGCAGATCTTTTTGCCTTACTAAGTCGCTGATAAGTAAGACCAATGCAGATGAGTGCACAGCATATTGTTCCTACACTAATTGCTGCGTAGATACATTTGATTGTCGTCAATTCGTCTCGGAACTCCTTGATAAACTCCAAGTTTTGTTCACTCAATCGGTGAAGGTACGGGAAGGCTGAGAACATCTTGGTTGGCAGTGATGTTCAACAGGGGGGAGCTGGCTGCCCCTGGAGTTCGCTTCTGGCGTTAGCGTGATGATGAAGAAGGTTTCATTTATTATGGCTTGTTTATCGAAGGTGATAAGGTGAGTGCCATGTATCCAAACTTCTGTCCCATTGTCCACTCGAACATTGGCAGACTGTTGTTGATGATCACGATCCCTTCGTCCACGTATGTGATTGGGTGCAGGTCGCTCTGTTGTGTTCGGCAATACGCCATCCCACCAGCATGCAGTTTCTTTGGCGCATGAACTCTCTGCCAACGGCAGAGGTGGCTCCCGGTGACACGGAGCAGTTTTTAATGGCGTAAATTTCTCCGCCGCATTCCGCTATAATGTTTTCTGTTATCTGCAGCATTGTCTCACTGTGAGCGACTGGAAAAATAGTTATCTTCTTGCATGCTAATTTTACTTTGGAAATTTTATGATAAAAGTGTAAAAACGTTAACGGACTGCAGAACCTTCACGGACGAAACAGACAAAAGATCCCCTATGGAGTGTTGGTGGGTTCCTCAAGCCAAACTGATTTTAAGTCTTCATGGTCTAAAATGTTCGGACTAACAATATTAATTTTGGCAAGGGTTATTGCAAGCATTAAATTCTGTAATTCCATCATCAACATTCTGTTTCTTGCAAGTAGTGTCTCATATAGGTGTCCAGTGTCTACTTGTGAATTTTTGGCGGATCTCAGAATTTGATTCACGGTCGATGTTAGCTGATTAATTTGATTTTGAATTTTATTGTTTATTTGAATTTGCCTTTGCTTGACTCAACTAGCTTCATTTCGGTGAATCTGATTTCTCTAAATCACCTGCATCTGGTGTCCCTGCTACGACCTTTAGCGCTGACCCTAAGAAATCTAGACTCCTAGCTACTCGATGATGAACGCCCAACGACTCCAACAAGTCCTGGAGGTGGGCGGTATCTACGCTTAGAAGCTTTTGCATGTGGGATAGTGGAAACATGTTTATCATGTTGTCTGTTTCTTCCACCACGCGCGCATACTCCGAGAGGTTCGCTGTGTGAGTGACAAACGCGAACTCTTCCCACACTAGTATTTGGCCGTCAACGATGGGGATATACTTGGCCTGGGAATAATCAGTTATGTGAGCCGACGCCAAGGATAGGAAAAATAAGGTATGAGTCCGAACCTGCGGAATTGAACTTTAGCTATTTTTTGTTCATCGAGAGGTATCCCACCACCAATAAAATAAACTTAAACTAAAAGGCATGCCGGTGGCAATGAACTTATGGCTAGTACGAATTTGCGCCAAGTGGCTTAAAAGTGTAATAAAAATGGTTAAAGAAGGACATTATCTGATTGTGTTATTTAAGATTGTCCTTGTGGACCACCCTCCCCTTAATGAGGACCGTGGTCCCCAGGTCCGCTTCTACAGCTCTTTCCTCACACAAGGGTGTGAGTTTATTTCCTAGCCTTTTGTTGGACTTTACGAAAACTTTTTCTCCAACCTCGAAGACCCTATTCTGCCGAGTCGCGTTCTCCCTGTTTCTTAGCGCGTCCTGTGCGTTTTTTATCTTTTCCCGGACTTCTGTTTGTAAGCCGTCCGAGTTCGCCTGCACAACATCAGCTGGTCTTTTGTCGATGACCGTGTGGATTGATTTGTTGTAACTGGTAGTGGCTAATAGAATTATTTCCACGGTTGTCGGTTATTCCGGTGTCGATTTTTATACATCGACTGACGTTCCGATAGGGTACTATGGAACCGCTCTACCTGCCGTTTGAAACACTAGTAGAGGCGGTTGCATTTTGCAATGCTAACGCCAAAATGATTATAAGCAGTTGAGATTGTCTGCGACTTCAACGACGGTTCGTTGTCGCAATAGATTACTCTGGCTTTTGGAAAAATAATTCTCAGCGGAAGTAAAGCTGGTTAAAGATCCTCATGGTCCTTGAGTGGACGTGTTGCACGACAGCAAATTTCGAGAATTTGTCGATGCAAGTGAGAAAAATTTTCCTGTCGGTGGAGTATATGTCTATGTGCAATATTTCTCCTTATGAGAGGGATTGGTGTCTCCCCAGCTCCTGTTTTTTTGGATGTCTGTCGTATTTGGCTCTCGCGCATGGTCTTACAGTTTTGAGACGATTTCGCTGGCCAATTTTGCCATCTTCGGAAAGTAGTACTCGGAGAGCAGTGCTTCACATTTTACTGGGCCGATCTATGGGCCCTATTATGCTCAGCTGTAATAATTCTCGCCTCTCATCAACTGCAAAAATGTCTGTTACTCGGTTTTTGCAGTGCCAGAATTTTGTTGCTGGAAATTGTCGAACCAGCTGGTCCTGTATCATGGCCAACGTGTGTAGGTCACAATGGATGGCGTTTACGCCATTAGGAACGATAATATCTGCGATTTCTCTGAGCAATGATTCTTTGCAAGAGAAGCTAATTAAGTGACGCCTTTTGTTCCCAAACAGTATGAAGCTGCGTTCAATGGGGAGCGCGCCTCTTCGAGAACCAATTGGTTCTGGAAGCAATTCAGTGGTTTGTCCGTAGAATCAATGGTGTGGGTCAGGGAGAGTTCGCTGTGTATCGTGGCTATGCATGATTCAGCTTCCTGCTCATCCATGGTATTGAGTTGTTGTCTGGACAGCGCGTCCGCGACCAAGTTCTCTTTTGCCAGGCTTATAAAAAATACGCGCACCTGACGTCATCGATGCGCGCTTTCCATCTCTTGATTTTAGCGTTCGGATTTGACTCCGAGACCGCAAAGGTCAAGGGCTGATGATCAGTAAAG
The DNA here is from genome assembly GCF_025200985.1 of Drosophila gunungcola. NCBI lineage: Eukaryota > Metazoa > Arthropoda > Insecta > Diptera > Drosophilidae > Drosophila > Drosophila gunungcola. The sequence goes on from NW_026453251.1 coordinate 180,674, forward strand.
ATATTTATGTCTTTTACTGCGTACAGATAGTGCCGTAATTTGGCTAATGCCCAAATAATAGCTAACAATTCCCTTTCATTTGTAGCATAATTTCTTTCCCTGTCTTTCAATGTCCTTGAGATCATTGTTATAGGACGACCCTCTTGGGACAATACTGCGCCAATGCCATAGGCCGATGCATCTGTCGTTAGATCAAATGCTTTTTTAAAGTCGGGGAATCTTAGCATGACGTCTTCAGATGCCAAGATATTTCGCAGCTTCTGAAACGCTTGTTGCTGCGCCTCAGAGAACTGGACCGAAATGTTCCGTGACCTATGTATACTAACCGTTCCGTTTTCCCCTTTCAAGATTTCCGAAATGGGTCTTGCTATTGCGGCAAAGTCCTTTATGAAACATCTGTAGTAGCTCGCCAGGCCAAGGAATGATCTGACTTCAAACACGGATTTGGTTCCGGGAAGTCTTTAATGGCTTTGACCTTCTCTGGGTCAGTTGTTGCACCATTGCTGGTGACTATGAATCCCAAAAAGCTTACGCTCTTTTTAAAGAAGCGTGATTTTTCTACAGACACCCTCATGTTTGCTTCGTAGAGGTTCTTTAGAACCCAATCTACGTGTGTGACATGTGATTCTTCATTTTCAGAAAAAATAATCACATCATCCACGTACACGTGACAAAATTTGCCGATTTGCTCTCGCAAAATGTCGTCGATTGTCCTTTGAAAAATGCTGGCAGCATTTTTCAGACCAAAGGGAGTCTGCGAAATTCATATTTCCCTCTGTTTACCGAAAAGGAAGTTTTTTCGCGATCACGCTCTGCGAGTATGATCTGGTGGTATCCTGACTTAAGGTCCAAAGTTGTAAAATATTTGGCCTTGCCTAGGTTTCCCAATATCATGGAGATATTTGGCATGGGGTACTTGTCAGGTACCGTTCTTTCATTTAGCTTGCGAAAGTCAATTACTAGTCGCATGTTTTTGTTGCCCATTTCATCAGTGCCCTTCTTGTCCACTACCCATATTGGGTTGTTGTATGGAGACACTGATTTTTGGATTATGCCATTGTCCAATAGATTTTGGATTTCCTTGTTAACAAAATCGGCCGCCCCCATGGGGTACGGATACAGTTTTGCATAAATAGGTTCTTCATCCATTGTCTTATTGTGGCTACTACTGAAGTGTTATATGTAGTGCCTCATTGGGGTCTGCAAATGCCCTTTTTCTGCTTTTAAGCATTTTCATAAAGGCATCTTTGATCACAGGGGGTGCATCAGAGCAATCTACGTTAGTAAAATTTACATCAGCAAAGGTATGGAAAGAAATTTCTTCGATTTCCGTACCCCATTTAAGACTCCCAGATTTTAAGCAAAGCGATGCCCTAGCCTGTGTTAACAGTCGAGGCCGATTATCCCATCGAACGTTGATAGGTCCGATAGAATAAAGAATGTTGCTTTTATATTGAAAATGAGACAAGGCATTTCTGTGTTATTGTGTTGCGCCATGGATTGAATGAATATTGAAAGGGGCTTCTACCGGGCGTACGCCTTTTAGCCCCTTGTAAGGTCTAATAAAATTTTTAGACGCGCCCGTATCTATGAGGAATTTCATGGAAGCCCCCGCTACTCTTCGTCTGAGGACGGGTAGCAGGGATTTTCCCCTAAAAAATTGATGGCATCCGAATCGTAATCTTCAATGGCATCGTCATCAACTTTTGCCGCTGCACTGGAGGCTGCGCTAGAATAATTTTTGTCGACCTGCTCGCCGCTTTGAGCGACATGATTAACTCTTTGTCTTTTAATAGGGCCTGAACGGCCGGACGTAGCCGGCCTCCCGTTTTGGTAAGCCTGTGCTTGGGTCGGTTGTACAATTCTAGAAACGGATGCGTCAACAACCATTGGCTCCGGAGTATTATTTTGCGGTGCAGAGTGCACTTGGGCCTTATGTGGTTTGCTAAAGTGCGGGTTTTTACCGGCACCAAACTGTTGATTAGGCTGCAGGAAGGGCTTGTCTTGTTGACGATCTTGTGGCTTTGGATTTGCCGACGATCTTTGTCCTCCTGGCTTCTTGCAAACGTAGTTGCGAAAATATACCTTTCGTGGTTCGACTCCACTTTTTGTGCCAGGGCCAAGGCCGATGGCATGTCTTTCGGCTTTGCCGAGAAAAGCACATCCGTGAGGTTTCGCTTGAGGCCTGAAATGAACACGCGTAAAGCGTCGTCGCGGAATTTGGCGCACAAAATTGTTGCCATTGACGTGTCATACGACATATTGACTTTATTTGTCAATAAGGTGGGTTTTTTCTCAACCTCATCGTAATACTGTAGAAGGGTCATGCTACCCTGTCTTAGGGTTCCTAGCTCTTGTTCAATGACATGCATTGGTCGCTTGTCACTGAACGTGAAGTCAAGACGACTTATTATCGCGTCGAAATTTAGTACCGTGCCGAATGAGGACAGCACGGCGTCGGCAGGGCCCCTAATCTTACTTCTAATGATGATAACCGCCTGGTAGTGGCGCGAGCTACCATCATACCGTCTAAAAATATGGTAAGCGGCCGTGGCCACCTGTCGCCAGGAGACGTATGTTTCCTGTGCACCCGCAAATTCGGGCAAGCATTTTACAGCATCTAAAGGTTCGCTACATTGTATATTATCATCTATTTGAATAGCCGTGTATGTTTTTATTTCTGCTGCCGTTGCTGGTGAAGTATTTATTGCTGCCACCCTGCCAGCCAACTCCTCGATTTGTTGTCTTAACCCCTGCTCTCTTATGTGGTTCTGAACGGCCTGTTCTGTTAGGGCAATATTAACAGCTGCCTGTATAACGGACCTAAGTTGCTCGGGATCCATGACGTTTGTAGGAGGGACGGGGGGCTTGCGTCTTGGGGTTGGGGCGTGGACTTGCCCTATACTCTCGGACTCTGAGTCGCTTGAGTATTGTTTTCTGTTCCTATATTGGAGAAGCAGATCACTCATGGGTAGTCGAATTTAACTGCACAGAAATCCGTGCACGTAAGCAAAAGTGCTGCATGAACAAAGACAAAGTCGAAAGGCTTTGGGGGTCGTATTTCCTTTTAGTTTATCTGCTCCTGTCAAATTGTAAATTATAAAATTCTAAATACGGAAATTCTCCAAAATTCACTTCGCACTCGTTTATTTATTTATTTGATTTTCCTCTTTTCTTTTGTTGTTACAAGAATTAAATGGGCAGAATTAAATGCTTGTTTTTCTTGAGACAGTGGTCCGAATTATATAGATAACTTTGACTGAAGACATAAAAGTTTTGGCCGAAGGGCCCACTTACATATTTGTGAATTTTGTGCTGTTTTGCAGCTACGTTTTTCCCGCGCCGCCGTCACTTTTAATTTCCAAGCTTTAGTTTTTTTTCGGTGGGGTAATCTGTTACCACTAGTTGAGCGCCAGTAAGTTATTTATAGGTTTACTGCAGTTAGTACCTCGCTGCAGTCCCGTGTTGATCGCCGGTTTGGTCGATTTACGTTGGTATGAGGATGGTGATTCCTTGTATCTCCTGTAGGTAGGTGGCCGGTTGGCCGGCGGTCAGCTTTCGTCCACTGAAGAGTTATGACGATTACACTGGAAGGGTAACTGCCCTCCGTTCACTACTGGCCTAGAGACTCAGTCAGTGTTCAAATAATAAATTGTTTAACGGCGGTTGCCGGAGTTCGTTTTATGAGCGATGTGCTCTTTATTGGATTCAAATCAAAACTGAAACTTAAAGCTAACATAATTGAACTTCATAGCGGCCACTCCAATGGGCAGTGCTTGCCGGCTATGCACGAGCATCCGGCCAGACGCTGTGTCAGCAGTTTGGCCGGCGCGATGTTTACGTAAACTGTGGTCAACAACTTTGGTTTTGCTGGCCACAGTTAACTTTTACATTTATAATTACAAAACTTAACATAATACGACGACTAGAATACCAGCTGACATATTCATGTATGCAGGAAGTCCCGAATATAATACACAAGAAAGAAAAACGAAAAAGATTGACAGGCTAAATGAGAAACGACATGATTTGAAATAGATACAAGATTTAGACAATCACCATTAGTAAAGTCGAAAACTACAAACCCATTTAAAAAACAGGAAGTTTGAGGAAAATAGACGATAAACATTTTGAAGAAACTAATAGAGGTAGAAAGATAACTCATTATAAATCAAAGTTTAAAAAGAAAAAAAAAAAAAAAAAAGGAGAAGAAAACCAAAGTGCACAACAATCTGTTTAAGATTATCACTCTGTCGATAATTTTATTGACTATAACTAAAATGGCAATGGGACAAAACATTGAGATAAATCCGATTAAAGCCCAAAATGGATACCTTGTATTCAAAACCAATTTTGAATATCATTATCTAAGCATAAACATAACCAAAACTGAACAAATATTTTAAAGTCTTTTAAAAGAAGCAAATGAATTTAATGACATTTTACAAATTCGTTATTTAGCAGCAAAACTCAAAAGAGAAATAAATGGAATTAAACTAGCCAAACGTAACAAACGAGGATTTTTTAATATTATTGGCACAACTTACAAATATTTATACGGAACATTAGATCAAGATGATAAGGAAGAGTTAGAGCAGAAAATAAGTAACCTATCAGAAAGTAGCATACAAAACACGGATTTAAATATGATTATTGATGTAATAAATAATGGCATTGAAGTTATTAATAAGTTAAAAGAAGATGATAAAAGGGAGCAACAAGCTAGTATTTTAATATTTAACTTACAACATTTTACGGAATACATAAAGGATATTGAGTTGGGAATGCAGTTGAAGAGACTTGGTATATTTAATCCAAAATTATTAAAACATGATTTAAAAAGAATAAGTTAATAAAACAGACACAAATGAAATTTTGATAATTTCCCACATTCCTACAGAAATCATAAAAGCACCAATTTTTGAAATAATTCCGTATCCAGATGATAATAATACCATTCTAACAGAAAATATATTTAATAATAACAGGAAAAGTAGTATTCGATGAATGTATAAATGGAATGTATATACGGACCTGGTTCTTCGATGGGGCAAGGCCGGCTAGCCAGTCCATCTCGTGGTGGGGTTCTTCCCAGCCCTCAGTCCGCACAATAGCCCAGCTGATCGGCCATCTCAGTCCGACGACATCAATAAAATCAAATGTAAACAAAACGAAATGCAAATAAAATAGGATAAATAATGATAAACATTGGACGTACTGGAAACTTTACTTGCACTGAACAATTTGGAGTTTAGGTGATGTACTTCGACACCCCCACCCTGCCTGAGATCCGGCATGCATCCTTCGCCAAATCTTCCGATGGCTATCATCAGCCTACTCCAGGGTCAGTCTCATTTCCCCCTCCCCATAGACGAACACTTAGCACAACATCCTCACGTTACAATTTTATTATTAACCATAAACATTCATCTTAAATTTTGCTTTATATCTCCTGTTAACCTAACGCATATATTTGCATCCCCTTGCTACAGCTGCGATGTCAAATTCATACGGCAACACTTCCTTTGAAATTGATTTAAATTTTTATTTACACCTTTGTTGACCCATATACGAATATATAAATATTGATCAATTCATGATTATTCATTTAAATTACCCTACCTATTTGGAGCTCCAACCAGGGGTTTAATATTGAGATCATTTTTTATCTCGGGGTTTCTAAACTTATTAATATGAGACTTTTCCTTTTTCTACATTCGCATATAGTTGTGTAGGTTATTTACTTTACTTGCTAATTTACATCCCAACTGCTGCGAGACCTCCGCAAATTTACATATGTATATTCTTTTCCTTGTTTCACGAAATTCTGATTATATCAAATTCTTTTTACTTAAAAATACTACTTAAATTATTTAGGAATGTTCTATATAGACATATGTTAATAAACAATATATGATGTATGTATGTTAGGATACATATAAGTTTAGTTGTGCATAAATAATTCAATAAATTAACATATAAACTTAGATTAAGGTGGACGAACGACTTTTATTTAAATTATTGGGACGAAATTTTAAATAATATTAAGAGGGAATGTTTTATTTAATTTACTTAAAAACTATTTTAAGTCTTTCATCAATGCTGCGTTCATATTTTAAGTTTTATAGAGTAATAATGTTTTATAGTCGACAAAAAAATTTCAACGAAAACAAATCCCGTGCCAGTGTGGTGCGACTAATTCAAAAGGTTTTAGGTATGTATGTATATGATTAAAGGAATAATTCTTCCTGTCGTGGTCTGGCCCGGAGCCGGTTGGTTGCACGTGGTCCAGATATCGTATAATTTATCTTTATTTCTTTTATTTATTTATTTACTTCGCCAACGGTGACCTTAACCGGAAAATTTCAGATTTACTCTTCTTTTTTTTTTTCTTTTTATATTAAATTGTTTCTTTGGAACGGACTTACTTCTTCGTTGACGGTGCCTTCTTTTCCCGGTCCCGGTTGCCTGTCCTGTTTCCTCGGCCAAACTCGTCCCGTTTCCTTTTCTGAAGATGTACGTTATATTATCTTGATACTACACTTTAGATTGATGGCCACTACCCCATCATCTAACTCACTTTTAATATTCTATATATTAATTTTCACTTCAAATTTCCCGAACCACTTGCTGCTGTAAAAATTTTTTCGGAACTCGTGGTGGCCTGATCCCTTCCAGCCCTATTTATACCCTCTGCCCAGCACCAGCATCACCCGATTTTTTTCCCTGATCCCTTTCTCGGTTTTTCGCCAACGGCAGAGACCTCTTCCATTTGCATCACGTAGCCGCTCGGCTCTCATTCAGCTATCGGTGTGGGTGCAGTTCCTCATGGTTTGGTGTGGGTGGAGATACTTTTGGGCCAGGGGAGGTGGTGGAATCTAAGAGCGGATTAAGGTTCTCTTTTCTGACCGTCAACCAGAGCGCCTCTTACTCTCCACACTTCCCCTCTCTTTCTTGGCCCTGCTAACCTTTGAAAAACTGGTCACACTACCATCTCTTAGGGCGATATTCCCCTGTCGATAGCTTTCAATTGCAACAAATCAAACAAGAATCCACAAGCTGTAAATATACCAAACACATAAAAATTTCCAAAGTAATTATGTTGAACCAAATATTTTATCGACATGGAATATCCCTAAAACATTTTTAAATCAAAATTGCATTAATAAAGAAATTTCTATATTTGGTAATAATTTTATTAAAATTCTTAATTGTTCAGTACAGTTCGATAAATTCATACTTTCAAATACCAATTTAGAATATACACAAAGCATTTATATAAACAATAATGTAACAAAATTAGAACTGCTGTCCAAACAAAAGAAAATTATAAAAGCACATACAAAATATAATAATGTATTTCAAATAATAACAGCAACTATTTTTGTAATTACAATCATAAGCATATTATTGTATCTATTCTATAAGTTTAAGAAAATACCAAGAAAATTAATTGTAAAATATGTAAAACCAAAGGAAGAAACACCAAAAAGTACAGAAATTGTAAACGATCTACCAAACTCAGTTAAGATAGAAAAAATATAATGTTATATCCACCCCTTTTCACCTGAGTACAGGCCAAATTCAAAGTATGGGGGAGTGACATATCCATAATCCCATATAACTCTTATGCACATGTCCACACACCTACACACACATACACCCTTAGTACCCAAATCAGCCGATATCTAATTGAAAATGTACCCAAGCCTTAGACTAAACATCCAAAACGAATCAGCCGATATCTAATTGCAAATGTACCCAAGCCTTAGACTAAACATCCAGAACGAATCAAATTACGTTATCAGTTCGTTCCCACACTTTCGGATCCCAATGGAAAATTACCATGCGAGCAAAACCCCAAGATTCTAGACTAAACAATCGGATTGAGTGGCTGGTGCATTATCAATCAACAATCCAAAGGGCAATTAGAAAACTCACTCAATTAACGCCAACTCCACTCTTAGAAAGCTCTAAAGCTCAAAACCGAGGTATGATCGTCAAAGATGTTTAAGTTAAGAAGCGAGTTCAGTTTGAGACCTAAAACAATTAGGACGTGTTCTTCCAAATAATAATAATTGTACTAGTTGATAAATAAAATTAAATAAAGTTTTTTTTTATGTAAAACTTATAGTACGAATATTTTATTATATATAATTAAAAGCTTGAACTATAAGTTTAGTTTTTGAAAAATTGTATTCTTATTTCTAAAAACTTTAACTAGTTACAATGTTTTTAATAGATTTTAAGTCTTGGCTAAACTGATTCTTAAATCTAATTATCTTGTGGTTCAAGCCTCGCTTTCCCAACGCTTTAGATCTTTTGAGTGAGTTGTTTTTAATTGAGTGAACTTTGTATTTCGATTGAGTGAGCTTTGATTTAAATTGAGTAAGAGAGAGTTATTTGTCTTATCTTGTTTTCAGGATTAAAGGAGACGCAATTTGAATATGTGGGAACGTGTCGTTGGCATTTATCAGCGGCGCGACAATAAATGTTTAGTCTGGGATTTAACGTTAACAATGAAAATTTCCTAGAGCCTTCTGAGTTTCAAGTTTTTTTTCCTGTTGATAGGGGTGACTCAAAAGCACCCAGTCGGAAATAACACGCTTCCAGGATGTGTTCCTTTCACGCTTTCTTTGCATGCCTTATTTTAGAACCGATCTAATAGGGTATTTGGACAGAGATCCATCCACCTTCCACCATCCGTTGAAGGGATGGTCCATAAGGTTTTGCCGCTCCGAAAACTTCCCAGTTAGTCCGCCGTTAAAATTTGACGAACTTTGACGGAAAAATTATGCGATAGTTAGCAGATGTTTCTGCGGTCCAGCCCTCGTTCCACGCAGTCCATCCCTGAAAAACCGTTGGAACTTTCAACAAATGTGAAACTCCGGTTTCCACAGAGCACATCTTCCGATTTCATCTGATCCTAACAGCTGTGACTCGTCAAAGTCAACAGGTCAGCCATTTTTGTTTATGTTTTGATGAGCTATAGCTGTTAAGATCAGCTGAAATCGGAGGGTGGAAGGTGGATATGCACTGTGGAAACCGGAGTTTCAAATTTGTTGAAAATTCCAACCGTTTCCAATGGGTGGACTGTTTTGGAAAGAGGGCATAAGAACGAATCTTAATACGTTCCTATGGAAGGTAGTTTCAACTTCGAAAACGCTCCTCGGGAACCTTTCTGGACTGCTTCCAAAGCAAGCATTGCGTAACACATCTAAAGAGTGAATACACACAAGAACTCATTTAGAATGATTTCAAAACATGCCTTCTAATAGTCGTACCTATGAATGCAAATGTTATCGTTCCCAAAATCGCTATTGGGAAGCGTTCTATTTTTTAATTTCAATTTTTATTTAATTAAATTTTTTTATATAAACATTTGCTTTTAAATGTATTGTTTTTTTCCGGGTCGTTTTCTTTCTCTCTCATCTTTTTGGACATACTTTTAGCCTTATAAGTTTTATTCTTAGCCCTAGTAAAAGCCAGTCGAAGCTCTTTGATGTGGTCGGTGAATAGGTAGCCGTCTCTCCTTTGAGACTCTGAAAACATATTAATTCCAAATTCCATTTAACACAATATGTTTAAATAAATGCATAAAAAATTAAAAAATTGGACATTTGATTGAGCACAAATTAAACGATATCGCAAATAAGGAAATATGTAATTTTTTTAATATATGATTGTAAGTTTGTAAAATCCTCACCGAATAATGTTATTTTTAAACCTTCTTTAGGACGCAAAACCTTCTTTGTCCCTAGTACCTCCGTAGCTTACCTCTATTATTAAACTGGGACTCAATACCTTACTAATATTCTTGGGCAGATTGACCTTCAAAAGAGTTTGGAATATAGCAATCTGAAAAATAAAGGTGTAGATGTAAGTCCACATAAGACTGAAGGAAAAGTAAGAGAGAATAAAGAGAGCACACAAATAAACGAAACGAGTTCACAAAACACAAAATTTAAATTTATGAATTATATATATAAATTACCTTCTGTTTTGAAATATGTTGTATTTCTGGAGTTAAACGAAAATAATATTTAAAACGAATTAGTAAAATTCACACAAGTTATGTATATGTTTTTATTATGAAATAAAATTCAAATCTTATTGTAGTGTACGCTCAAAAAAAATATTTATTTTTATTTGTTTGATTAACAGCCAAACACGGTTTAAAGAACAATTTGCTTACATTTGTTCTGACCGTAAACTGTTTTTAAGTCTGTTAATAAGTGTTTATAAATTGAATATTTTTTTGGCACAGTTTTGGTTCATGCTTTTTCGTTCACAATAGTAGTATTTGTTATGACCGTACACTGTATATGAGATTGTTAATAAGTGTTTTTTTAAATTGAATAATTTTTTGGAACAGGTACACATTACATATTGTTTAAATTAATCCAGTGTTTCGTTCATGTTATTTTATTAACAGTATTGGAACTCCTTTTTCTTTTTAGTTTGTTTATATCAACACTATACCTACTAAAAAATTAAATTAAAAAAGAATATATTAATTTCACAAATCACAGAGGCACCAGCTATTTCAGTTGAAAATCAAAATGCAAGTGGCGAGAAATGCAAAAAAACAAAAAAGACCGCGCACTTTCTTTCATTTTCCCTTTTCTTCTTGTCGTTTGCTTCCACGAGTACCGATTTGTTGGGTTACTGCTTGTGATTACAGTGGCGGAGGAAAGTATAGCGCCGTCAAATGTAAAATAATAATCTAAAAAAAATCACGCTTTGAAAAGAAATCATGTAATCGTGTATAAATTAATCTTTTAGTATCGCAACGGTGTGCTGTCGTCGTCAATAGATGCTCCTTCAGGTGGTCCCTCGCAGTTGCAGATGATCCACGTAGTACAATTAATATAGATGGCTTTCCAACGGTGAATTGCCGTCGGCAATAGAAGTTCCCTTAGGTGGTCCCTCGCAGTTGCAGATGATCCACGGAGGGCGGGGAGTAAGACTTGCCGCTATCTTTGTAGGCCGGCTGGCCGAATAATCCTCAGGATGAGTTACGATGATTATGGAGGAAGGGTGACTGCCCTTCTTTAACTGCTGGCCTAGAGACTCAGACAGTTTTCAAATGATAAAGATTTAACGACGGTTGTCGGAGTTATATTGTATGAGCAGCGGCTCTTTATTTGCCTGAAGTCAAATCTAAACTAAAACTTAAAGCTACACAAAAGAGACTCATAGCGGCCACTCCAATGGGCAGTGCTTGCCGGCTATGCACGAGCTTCCGGCCAGACGCTGTGTCAGCAATTTGGCCGGAGCGAGCCTTCGGACGATCGGTCATTGCCGTCGCCCGGCTTACTTAGTTAACTACTCCCCCCTCAGAATTAAGGCCGCCCTCGGCCGACCCTATTTTGGCGATCACCTCCTTTAGTTGGGCCGTGGATCTCCTGGCCTGGGTGACTCGCTGATAAGTGAGGCCGATGCAGATCAACGCGCAGCAGATCGCTCCCACGATCAGCAATATCTGGTGTGAACGATAGCCGTTGATATCTTCCCCGAACTTCTTAATGTGTTCCAGGTTACGCTCACTCAAGCGGTGAAGGTACGGAAGGCTAAGTGTGTTGTGCTCCAGGGTGATGTTCAGGATAGGCGAGCTAGCCACTCCTGGTACCCTTTTCTGGGCTACGTCATGATTGACATATCGGGTTTCGTTAACCGTGGCGCTTTCAGTGAAAGTGATGAGGTGTGTGCCTCGTATATGGACGTAAGTGCCATTGTCCACCCTTACGCGAGCCGGACGATCGTTCACAATTAGGATGCCTTCATCTACGTAGGTGACGGGATGTAAATCACTGTGTTGGATGCCGCAATGTGCTGTGCCTCCAGCGTGGAGCTCCTGGGCGCATGACCTTCTTAGCGCCAGTTGGCAAAATGTGGCTCCCGGTGTTATGGAGCAATTTTTTACCGTGAGGATTTCTCCATTACAATCCGCTATTACCTTGTCCTCCAGCCTGAGCATTGTGTCGTGATGTGACACGGGGAAAACGGTGATTTTAATACATTCTAATTTAATTTTAGGAAACTTAATTATAAAATGCAAAATGTTAGTGGATTGCAAAATTTTTACGGACGCAACGGACAAAACATCTTTGATGGCAGTCCCGGTGGGCTCTTCCATCCATACACTTTCCAGGTCTGCATGATCTAATATGCTAGGGCTAACTATGCTAACTTTTGCAAGAGCTATTGCAAGTATGAGGTTCTGCAACTCCATTGTGATCATTCTATTTCGAGTTAATAACATCTCAAAAAGATGTCCCGTGTCGACTTGGGACTCTTTAGCTGACCTCAAGAGTTGATTGACAATGGCGGAAATTTTATTGATTTGTTCCTGTACTTTGTTATTGATACTAATTTGCCTATTGTTTGCATTATTTAATTGAAATTCGTTGAATTTAATTTTTTCGAAGTCCTCCGCGTCTGGCGTTCCCGCCACTACTTTTAACGCCGCTCCCAAGAAGTCTAAACTCCTGGCTACTCTGTGGTGGATGCTCAGTGACTCGAGCAGGTCACGCAGGTGAGCGACATCTACGCTCAAGAGCTTCTGCATGTGTGACTGGGGAAACATGTTAATCATGCCGCCAGTTTCCTCCACCACGCGCCTATACTCCGAGAGATTCGCTGAGTGCCTCAAGGATGCGAATTCTTCCCATACCAAAATCCGTCCGTCAATGACGGGAATGTATTTGGCTTGCGAGTAGTCCATGACGTGCGCCGATGTCAGGGCAAAAAGGAATAGCAGAGGTATGAGCTTGAACCTGTAATTTTGGATTTGTTGTAGTGTTTTATAAACTAGCGGGGTAGCCCTCCACCAAAGCATGACGAATTTAAGCATAATAAAAAATTATCAAATAAAAACCTATGCCAAGTGGCTAGAGATAAAAAATGTAAAAAAATTGTAAAAATTATTAGGCGAATGACAACGTGCTTGTGTTTCGCCTACTTAAGGTTGTCCTTGTGGACCACCCTCCCCTTAATGAGGACTGTGGTCCCCATGTCCGCTTCCACAGTTTTCTCTTCGCATAACGGTGAAAGCTTGTTGCCTAGTCTCCTGTTGGATTTCACTAGGACTTTGTCGCCGACATTGAACACTCTGTTCTGTCGGGATGCATTTTCCCTGCTTCTCAACTTATCCTGGGCACGCCTAATCCTATCCTGTATATCGCATTGCGGGTCACATTGTGTGACTACCACGTCGGCCGGTCTCTTATCGATAACCGAATGGATAGATTTGTTATACTTAGACGTGGCCAGTAAGATCAACTCTACAGTGTCGCTGATGCCTTTGTCGATTTTGAGGCATCTGGCAAGCTCCACTAGAGTGCTGTGGAATCGCTCCACTTGTCCGTTCGAGACGCTGTGGAGTGGCGGTGCATTTGAGATGCTAACTCCGAAGTGATTCTCTAGCATGGTCCGAATGGTGTGCGAGTTCAATGAGGGTTCATTGTCGCAGTAAATGACTCTGGCTTTAGGAAAAACGTTAAGGAGTTGTAGTAAAGCCGGTTTGAGGTCCTCTATGGTTCTAGAGGGAATTGGTTGGACCATTGCAAATTTGGAAAATTTGTCAATGCATGTGAGGAAGTATTTCTTATCAGTGGAGAAAATGTCTATGTGTAGCATTTCTCCCACATGAGACGGGACTGGCGTTTCGCCGAGTTCGTGTTTTCTAGGATGCCTGTCATATTTTGCTTTAGCGCAGGTTTTGCAGTTAGTGACAATTTCATTCGCTAACTTGGCCATTTTTGGGAAATAGTATTCCGAAAGTACCTGCTTGACATTCTCCTGTGCGGATCTGTGAGCCCTATTATGCTCAGTGGTGAGGACTTCTCGTCTCTCAGCGACTGCGAAAATATCTGTGACACGGTTCTTGCAGTGCCAGAACTTGGTGGCTGGGAATTGCCGGATCAATTCGTCCTGTATCATTGCCAGCGTGTGCAGATCGCAATGAATGGCGTTAACGCCTTTGGGGACTATAATGTCCGCAAGCTCCTCAAGCAGTGATTCCTTGCATGTGAAGTCAATATCATGCCGTCTCTTGTTTCCGAAGAGCACGAAGCTGCGTTTAGACGGAAAGCGAGCTTCTCCCAGAGTTATCTGGTTCTGAAAGCAATTCAAAGGCTTATCCGTGGTTTCGATGGTGTGTGTTAGCGACACTTCGCTGTGGATAGTGGCCGCACACGAGTAAGCTTCCTCCGCCTCCACAACGTTAAGTTGCTGTCTGGAGAGGGCATCCGCGACGAGATTCTCTTTGCCGGGCTTATAAAACATTTTAGCGCCGGACTCGTCGATGCGAGCTTTCCATCGTTTGATTTTCGCATTCGGATTGGACTCCGACACTGCGAATGTCAATGGTTGGTGATCAGTATAGATATTTATATCTTTTACTGCATATAAGTAATGGCGTAATTTGGCTAGCGCCCAAACTATGGCTAACAGCTCACGCTCGTTAGTAGCGTAGTTAACCTCTCGGTCCTTTAGGGTCCTAGATATCATAGTTATGGGTCTTCCCTCCTGGGATAGTACTGCGCCTATGCCAGTTGCCGAGGCATCCGTCGTTAGATCGAATGTCTTCTTGTAATCAGGATATCTGAGGATGACATTCTCCGAAGCCAGAATGTTACGCAATTTTCGGAAAGCAAGTCGTTGCTGCTCGCTAAATTGCACCTGCATATTTCTGGATCTGTGCCTGCTGACACTTCCATTCTCTCCTTTAAGGATATCAGAGACGGGCCTAGCTATTGATGCAAAATCTTTGATGAAGCATCGGTAATAACTGGCCAGGCCAAGGAATGATCTCACCTCGAATACATTTTTGGGTTCGGGGAATTCCTGAATGGCCTTGATTTTTTCTGGGTCAGTTGTGGCACCATTGTTGGTGACGATAAAGCCCAAAAAGCTAACGCTTTTTTTAAAAAAAACGCGATTTTTGCGTTGACACCCTCATGTTGGCGTCGTGCAGGCTCTTAAGAACCCAATTTACGTGCCGAATGTGGGCGTTTGCGTCTTCTGAGAAAACGATGACATCATCAACATAGACATAGCAAAATTTGCCAACGTGCTCTCGCAGTATGTCGTCGATGGTTCTTTGGAAGATGCTGGCCGCATTCTTCAAACCGAACGGTAGCCGGCGAAACTCGTATTTTCCTCCGTTAACGGAAAAGGAAGTTTTTTCACGGTCACGCTCTGCCAGATTGATCTGATGGTAGCCCGACTTCAAATCAAGCGTTGTGAAGTATTTGGCTTTGCCTAAATTCCCTAGTATCACAGAGATATTCGGCATGGGATAGCGATCAGGTATTGTCCTCTCGTTTAATTTGCGAAAGTCTAATACGAGCCGCATCTTGCGGTTGCCCGCTTCGTCAGTGCCCTTTTTGTCTACTACCCATATTGGGTTATTGTAGGGGGACTTTGACTTTTGTATTATGCCATTTTTTAGCAACTCTTGGATTTCGCCATTGACGAAATCCGCTGCCCCCATTGGGTATGGGTAAAGTTTGGCATAAATGGGCTCGTCACTAACCGTCCTGATGGTAGCTACCACCGACGTGTTGTAGGGTAGGGCCTCGTTGGGGTTTGCAAAGGCTTTTTTTTGTTCGCCAAGCATTTTGATAAAGGCCTCTCTAGCTAGAGGCGGTGCGTCCGAAAAATCAATGTTGGTAAAATTGACGTCGGGGCACGATTGGAATTCCAATTTTTCTGCTTCGGAGCCCCATTTGAGGTAGCCGGAAGCTAGACACAGCGATGCCCCTGCCTGTTTTAACAGGTCAAGGCCAATTATGGCATCGAAGGAAGACAAATCTGGTAATATGAAGAACGTGGCCTTCAAGTTAAATAGAGAGACAAAGCACTTTTTAGTGATGGTGGTGACGCCATGGATAGAATGTATCGTAAATGGCGATTCTACTGGGCGGACGCCTTTCAACCCTTCGTATGGACGGATGAAATTTTTTGCCGCGCCCGTGTCTACCAAAAGCTTCATATCTATCCCCGCTACTCTTCGTCTGATGACAGGTAGCAGGGACTTTCCCCTAAAAAATTAATGGCGTCCGAATCATATTCATGAATGGCGTCGTCATTGATTTCCTGGGCCGCGCTTGAAGCTGCTGCAGTGTATTGTTCATTAATTTCGCCCGCGCCTTGCGCGATGTGGTTGACCCTCTGCCTCTTATGTGGGCCGGATCGACCGGACTCGGCCGGCTTTCTGTTTTGATAAGCCGGAGCTTGAGATGGCTTGAGCATCCTAGACATTGAAGGGTCAACCTCCATGGGCTCTGGCGTGTTTTCATGACGCCTGTCGTTGTGCGGAGCGGAGTGCACTTGAGCCTTGTGCTGCTTAGTGAAGTGTGGGTTTTTGCCCGCGCTTTCTTGAGGGTGCGCTTGATAGGAATTTTGTTGGCGATCTTGCGCCTTTGGAAATTGCTTTCTATCCCTATCTTCTAGGCTCTTTGCAAACGATGTTGCGAAAGTGTATCTTTCGTGGTTTGATTCCACCTCTTGAGCCAATGCCAATGCAGTTGGCATATCTTTCGGCTTTGCCGAGAAAAGGACATCGGAGAGACTGCGCTTGAGGCCCGAAATAAATATACGGAGCGCGTCACCTCGGAATTTTTCGCATAGAATTCTGGCCGCCGATGCTTCGTACGACATGGTGGCTTTATTTGTGAGCAAGGTGAGCTTTTTCTCAACCTCGTCATAGTATTGTAGGAGAGTGAGGCTTCCCTGTCTAAGGGTGCCCATCTCCTGCTCGATGACGTGAATCTGACGTTTGTCACTGTATGTGAAATCGAGGCGGTCTATGATTGCATCGAAATTCAATACAGTGCCAAACGAGGATAGCACTGCATCGGCAGGGCCTCTTATTTTACTCCTAATAATTACAACCGCCTGATAGTGGCGTGAGCTATCTATGTAATTTTTAAATATATAATATGCGGCTACTGCCGCTTGCCGCCAAGAGACATATGTTTCTTGTGCCCCCGTAAATTCGGGAAGGCATTTGACGGCGTCAAGGGGCTCGTTGCATTGCACATTGTTTTTAATGTCAATGGGTTCGTAAATTTTTATTTGGGGGGTTCCGATTTGAGCGGGTGATACCCGCGTCTCTGCCACCTGCTTAGCTAAGTTTTCTATGGTTTTGCGCATTTCATTTTCCCTGCGCTGGTCCTCACCAGCCTTTTCTATGAGGGCATTGGCGATGGCCGCCTGGATGACAGCTTGGAGTTGATCTGCGTTTATGGCCATGTTTGTATTGGGATCGGCACCGGTAGCCGCCTGCCTCGGTGTAGAAGTAATAGGGAGCCTCTCCGAGTCTGACTCTGAGTCGCTATGTTGTCTTGGATCCCTATAACTTAGGAACGACATGGATAGCAATGCTAAATTCCATTACCCAAGAGTTGCATGCCTAAGCAGCTATAAACAAAATTCAAACGGGACCGTGGCGGCTGAGCTGTCGCTATGATAAACAAAGAGGCGAAGCTAACAGAGTCAAAACGCGAATGAGCGGTGTCGGGTTCGCGGACCGGAGCGGGTCGAGGAAGCAGTAAAAAGATCCCAAGATTGTTGCAAAGCTAATACACAGAATTTTTAGGTATAAGCAAAAAAACAATGACACAAAAGGGCTGAATTAAATCCTATAATTTATATGAGACAGTTTCCGTCGCCAAGAAAATTAATTCAATAAATGCACAATTTATTTATTTTCCAGCAGCGCCTTTGCGCCTAAGGTGTATGATGTTTATAATTTTATGTATGGCCGTAATATCGGTAATATTTTGGCCTTGGGATATTTATTTAAAATAATTATGCAAACAATAAACAAACATAATAAACATTTATGATATGCGTGTAATTACACAAATTAAACTGTCAATCAACTAGTTAGTATGCTAATTTATTAAAATGTTAACACGAAACCATTAATGTGGAGCTGCAGAAAGTATTCTGGCAGTGTGTTTGAATGTTTTACAAATGCAGATTGGGAAAATATATGTATGGAGGTGCTCACTTACATGGTTCCCCAATTTTATAACAATGGGTAATTTACGGTGGGCGCCAATTAATCTTTTAGTATCGCAACGGTGTGCTGTCGTCGTCAATAGATGCTCCTTCAGGTGGTCCCTCGCAGTTGCAGATGATCCACGTAGTACAATTAATATAGATGGCTTTCCAACGGTGAATTGCCGTCGGCAATAGAAGTTCCCTTAGGTGGTCCCTCGCAGTTGCAGATGATCCACGGAGGGCGGGGAGTAAGACTTGCCGCTATCTTTGTAGGCCGGCTGGCCGAATAATCCTCAGGATGAGTTACGATGATTATGGAGGAAGGGTGACTGCCCTTCTTTAACTGCTGGCCTAGAGACTCAGACAGTTTTCAAATGATAAAGATTTAACGACGGTTGTCGGAGTTATATTGTATGAGCAGCGGCTCTTTATTTGCCTGAAGTCAAATCTAAACTAAAACTTAAAGCTACACAAAAGAGACTCATAGCGGCCACTCCAATGGGCAGTGCTTGCCGGCTATGCACGAGCTTCCGGCCAGACGCTGTGTCAGCAATTTGGCCGGAGCGAGCCTTCGGACGATCGGTCATTGCCGTCGCCCGGCTTACTTAGTTAACTTATATATTATTACCTAAAATTAAAATATATAAAAAACTGCTTCAAATGAATAATTTTCTAATATAATATAAAATATGTTCAATATTATTATTAATAAAATTAAATATTTATATTTTTAACAGAATTAATTTAAGGAAAATTTTAACAAATCATTTACCGCCAACATAACAGATCGTTCAGATATTTTTTAAAGATAAAAAGTGAATATATTTACGCCGCTGCTGTTCATTAAGAAAAATATATTAAATTGGTTTCCCATTTTTTTGTCCATTCCGAAACAAGACGAGGTTTTCGATTAAAAACGCGAACTCAAAAGTATTGGACGATCGGCAGCGTTCGGGTTTCAGCTTTTTGTTTACATTGCAAAAGAAGGTTTTTTTCTGCATTATAGTAGAGGGGACGATTTTACAAAAACTCTTGAGAAATAAAATTTTTTTTGGAACGCGTTTTCTAACTTCCGACTGGGTATGCATATGGGTGTATGTGTAGATGTGGATATGTAACTTTATATATACAGTTCATATCGCAATTATAAGACATCTACAAAATGCTTATTGAAATCCCGAAAAATGGTTGACTCCTTAAACTAGAGGCTAAACAAAAATGTATGACGAAAGTGAATGAAGTGCTAGTCGATAACATACCGTTACTTTTTATTTTTAGCTTTGAAGCGAACCGTTACATTTCAAATTAAGCTAACGAAAATATCCTAGTTTCGCCTTAACACAATTATAAGACACATTACAAAAATTAAAGTTGCCGTAACCGCGTTGATTTTGTTTTATCTTAAAATTGGGTTGTTAATAAAATTTAATACTTTTGCATACGCTCTACGCACTTGACAGACCAAGAAAATGGGCAATTCTGGCCTATTCTCGGCTCGGTTTTAATTTGAGCCAAAAATCTAGAAATAGTGGTAGAAGTCGAAGCGTTATTACAAATTTTTTCAGGAATCCAGACAGTTATGGTAAAAAACGAAGCACTAGTCGATAACCAATACTTTCTGACCGCAATATAAGGCGTTTATTACATAAAGCCAGTAATTCTAGCGCGTCGTGATGCCAGCTAACTGCTCTCAGCAGTCGAAAAGTTTCTCAAATAACTGTGTGGAGGACTCTAAAAAACTCGGTACATATTGTCAGAGGTATTTAAAAAAATATCTCAGATTACTAAGTGTCATAATAAGGCTCGAATTAATTTTGATAAACGCAATTTATATACTAACTGCGACTCGGTAAGTTCAATTTAACATAGATCTATAATATTACCCTTTAAATTTTTTTTTTATAAAGGATAATTTTTTCGGATGAAAAAATATGTAATCTCGATGGACCAGATGAATTTAGAAATTATTGGAGAGATTTGAGGAAGAATAAGGGCTTCTTTTTCAAGGAGAAATTTGGGACGCTTTTAATAAGCTTGGAACTTTTAATTTTCATTTCACAAGCTCCAGGATGGACAGCAGTGAGTACATACGGGTACTGAACAATAACCTGCTTCCATATGGAAAATCGGGAAAAGCCACATATATTTATGCAGGATAATGCCCGAATCCATACGAGTCGTCAAACCTCACAATTTTTGCGAGATTGTTCCGTCGAAGTTATGGACTGGCCAGCGTGCTCTTCGGATCTCAACCCTAAAGAAAACTTTTGGGGAGTACCAGCAAGGCGAGTTTATAAAGATAATGCCAAGTATGAGTGCGTTCAGGACTTTAAGCCGCTATTTTGTCTGAATAGAGCCATGATTATTTGAAATAGAAGGTTCTGCAATAAACTATTTAAATTTTGTTTTTTCATAAAAGTAATATAATTATAATAACAGTTTCTTATTTCCCTTATCGGAACCAAAAAAAAAACCAAAAGTGTCTTATAATTATCATAAAGTTAAGAATGCAATTTTAGTCATGGATCTCTGTGGAAATAGGCTATAAGGGTCTCCCTTAGTGTTACATATTTGAATTCTTGTAATGGTGGAGCAAAACAATAACAAATTCTCCATGACTAATGACCTCTTTCCACACAGTCCATCCGTTGGAAACGGTTGGAATTTTCGACAAATGTGAAACTCCTATTTCCACATCCACCTTCCACCTTTCGATGTCAGCTGATCTGAACAGCTGTGGCTCGTCAAAACGTAAACAAAGTCAACAGGTCAACCATCTTTGTTTATGTTTTCATGAGCTACAGCTGTTAAGATCACCTGAAGTCGGATGGCGGAAGGTTGATATGCTCTGTGGAAACCGGAGTTACACTTTTTTTTCCAAAATCCCAACGGTTTTTCAGGGATTGATTACGTGGAATGAAGTTGCACCGCAGAAACATCGGCTAATTAACGCATAAATTAGTCCGTCAAATTTTACGGCGGACTAAATGGAAAGTTTTTGGAACGGCAAAACCTTATGGATTATCACTTCAAAGGATGGTCGAGAATGAATGGATCTCAGTGGAAATACGCTATAGAGATCCACCGCCGTTTTCTAAACCGTCAGCTTAATATCTAAAAATATCTTAATACACTTCGATATTAAAATACCGATATTTCGTTAGTGCTATTTTTACAACAGCTGGCTTTTATTTGCAAGGTTGGCGCAAATTTGGAATTCTTTCGAATTTAAGATTTATTTTGAAAAAAATGACTGAAAACAGCAAACGCATTATTGCTCGATCTCTGTCAGGAAAAAACTCCCACATATACAGGGATCCTTGCTCTTGTCTAGAAACTGTGGCCGTCTCCTTTGCAAACACGTCAAACAACACCGTCAGCACCCCTTCGTTGTCGTCCAAGTTGTTAAATGCCTCGATAGCATTGTGGATGTCCATTTGAGCTTTAAAGATATCCGAGAACTTGGTCAAATTCATAATATTAAAATAATTTCGTTTTGATTTGCGACAATTCCAAAGTGAACAAGCTGGATCAGCTGTTCGTGCCACTCACATGTCGGAGTAACATTAGCTAAATACTATGCGCCAATGGAATCAGGCACATTTAAAATATCTACTAATGCGGCAATGGAATCTGGCTATTACCCACGTACCTTTCGATGTTCTTTTACTTTAGTGAAAAAGGTAAAAACATCGATAGTCGCCAAAAACATCGATGCTCCCAAAACATTGATGCTTCGATGCTTTCATCGATTTTTCTCCAGCTCTACTCTGCACTTGAAAACGTGTTTTATTTCAGAAAATTGTTGTTGGATAAACTTAAATTATAATGCGATTCTTTGCTGAGGACACAGCAAGGCCTATAAGAAGCCTTTCAGTTCAAAAGAAATAGCTTAAAAAGGAAAGAAATATTTCACTGGCTATTTGTTTAAGATTCCCACCATGTCCTTATACACGAGAAAAACAGGTGTGACATCTATTTTAAAGACGTTTTCTGGAGAGGATCGCCAACGAGCCAAAGCAGTGGCTGCCAACAAAGTTCGGTTTTCTACTCCCAAGGAAAAGGGCCTCGCAGAATCCGTGCGCGTGGCAGTCGAGGAAGGGAATTTTCATCTGGTGAAGGAGTTTACATACTTTCTCCGTGAAGCAGAACTGACCGTATGTTCTTAAGGCATAATTTTTAAATGTATTGCTATAAATGACTACAACTTCTTGTGCTTTTTAAGGATGACGAAGTTCTGGTCATCATAAAAGATGCAAAACGAATTGTTTACAATTTGACTTCAGATTTTGTTAACATTGTCGAGGCTTTGTTGTCCCTTAATTGGAAGAAACGAAGTTCTGAGATAATCGAAGCTTATACTGAGTTTTGGATTGATATAATGGTGGCCCACAACAGATATTTACCGGTAGGAGTATCTAAATTGATTATTCACTGGATTCCTGGTGACTTGGACGCATCTGAATGGGTTAATGGATGCCCATCGGAATGTACTCGCTCTGAATTAGAACCCATTCATAACGTACTGAATCGTGTATTAACTGCCGTGCCGATGGCTTTTGATGTAGTAATAGATGTCATATCCACTAAATTTCCATATTTCAAAAAGCCAGCCCATGTAACAGCGGGCTATCTGTATAATGTGCTCTGGCTAATCGAGTACAAGCCAATATTTGAAGAACTAATTTTGAAATTGGTTCTGCAAAAGTAAGTGAATAACTACATGAATGTTTTTACGCGTAACTGGTAGAATAACAAAATATAATATTTCGGCTATGTATATATGTAAAAGTGTCTGTTGAACTGTGAAATGAATTTGAAATTTGTTTCAGACTATTCCAAAATAGGTACCATTTTTGGGTGTTAGGCCCGTGACAATCGTTAAAAAGATAAGAATAAAACCGAATTTAGTATCGGGTTTGGTTAGTGTTACGGTTACAACCAATATAACTTTTCCGGATACATCTCCGACCCTATAAAGTATATGCATTCTTGATCAGCATCACTAGGCGAGTCGATCTAGCCATGTTCGTCTGTCCGTTTCTACGAAAACTAGTCTCTCAGTTTTAAAGCTATCTGCGTATCGGACAACTTAAGCATATAGCTCCAATAGGAACAATCAAAGAAAAAAATATATTTAAAAAAATGTACAACAAAATATAAAAAAATATATATAATAAAAACTTCAAGTTTCCGAAGTTTGCTTCCCTTCTTGTTTTAAGAAAACATCAGCAGAACCGGTACCAATGTTTAGGAATCGGTTCCGGCTATTCCGGTTATTAGGAAATCGTTTGGTTACCCTGTTTAAAAGTATTTGACCTTTTTAAATAATTTTGGAAAAATTTTTACTCTAACAACATCTCTACGATTTTTAGACTTTTAGTATTAGATGTTAACGCTCCACGAGACCAAATCGACGTAGAAACTGACGATGGGAATGACAAAACTGAAGCTGAGGAAATGTTTCATATATACAATATAAACGCCGACAATTTGATTAATGCCAGACAGACGGTGAAAAATCCTGTCGTAAAAGCCTTGGATATATGTCTCTTAATGCTGTATAAGTTCTTGGATGGCAAATGTCGCATTAACCAAAACAGCAGCGAACAAGAAAGCTGGACTGCTAATCGGTTATTTAAGATATTACTTTACTTATTTGATGATGTTCTGTTACCCAGCCATAACACCCATCATGTGCAATTCGTCATATTCTATGTGACTAGCATTCGGTTTGCATACTCGGAGGCTTTTCTTAATTTGCTTTGGCAAAAAGTGAAAAATCCCAATGTGTCTGCAATTATTCGCCATTCTGCGGTGGGGTATATAGCTAGCTTTTTAGCCCGCGCAAAGTTTTTGCCACTTAGGTAAGAAAATGTAAGATCGTATCAAATTATAATTTAATAATAACATTTTCCGTTACCTATTTCTAGCTCTGTAATATTCTATTTAAAAGAGTTAACCAAGTGGGCTCATACCTACATAGACGAGTCGGATGAATATAACCAGACTTCCTCATTAAAGGCCAACTTGGTATTCTACTCTGTATGCCAAGCTGTGTTTTATTTAATTGCGTTTCGGGCCACAGATTTGACTGCCAGTTCAAAAGGTATGGCTTAAAATACTTTGTATCCTTATTGCCTGCTTATGCTGTTTTCAATTTATTTTTTTATGGTGTAGAAGATAACATTAGACTTAGAAACCGCACCACATTTTTTTTTGTAATCGGTTTACAGGTTTGCCAGTTTTAATACAATATACCAAAGAAAAACACCTCTTGACGAGGTAAAATCTTAATCTTAATACAAAACAAGAAAGGAAGTAAACTTCGGCAAGCCGAAGTTAATATACCCTTGCAGCTATTGCAAGAATTAAATATTTTTAAAAACATTAAAATTATGATTTACTTGCGTATATGTCTAAAAACATTGAAGCAATGAAGATTTGCAGCTCAATTATTAGGTAGTTATTTTATATAATTTTATTATTTCTATGGGAGCTATATGATATAGTCGTCCTATTTTGATGAAATTTTACCCGTAATTCTGAAATATTTATCCATTACTATATGTCGAAGAACTTATAGAAAAATTTAAAAACACCAAAGTTATAATTTTTTTTTATTTACTTTTATGATTGTTCCTATGGGAGCTATATGCTATAGTCGTCCGATTTTGATAAAATTTAAACCATAATTCTGAAATATTAAACCATTACTAAATGTCGAAGAACTAAAAAAAAAAATTAAAAAACAGCAAAGTTATAATTTTTTTTCATTTATTTTTCCGATTGTTCCTATGGGAGCTATATGCTATAGTCGTCCGATCCGGCTCGTTCCGACTTATATACTACCTGCAATAGAAAGACAACTTTTGGGAAAGTTTCATGCAGATAGCTTAAAAACTGAGAGACTAGTTTGCATATAAACGGACGGACAGACGGACGGACAGACGGACATGGCTAGATCGACTCTACTAGTGATGCTGATCAAGAATATATATACTTTATAGGGTCGGAAACGTCTCCTTCACTGCGTTGCAAACTTCTGACTGAAATTATAATACCCTCTGCAAGGGTATAATTATATTCAACTAAATAATATGCCTTTTTAAATTTTCTAATTTGACCCGCTTCGGCTAAATATTTAAGGGTCTTGCCGACACAGGCATTTGGTCTTGCAGAGTGCCAAAATATAAATGTTAAAAATTGTAGTTGCTACGTACATACGTACAGCTTATTTGATGCAGAGCCTATTTAAGAATGTATTTGGATGCAACTTTTAAACTAAAAGAGCTATCTTAACAATTTCAATGGCTAAAAATAGATTAATATATCTAGTGTAATAAAGGAACATCGTTTATTTCATACGAATAAATCAATGGGTTTATATAACAAAAAACAAAAATTTTCCAATTCTATTAGGTCACATCTTAAATGATGCACTTCATATTTAGTCTTAAATAACACTAGTTTACATCCGAAATACCCCTTAGCCAAAAATACAAATTACTGGATTAAGTGTAAACCACAAAAAAATTTTTCCTTGGGACAGTTTATTTTTTAAAGATTTTTTAAAGTTTTTGTCAGCTGTCTTTTCAATTTTAATTTTTTATCTCGAGTTGTGGCCAACCGATCTTGGTGCATTTTACAAAATTGTAAAACGGCTAATATACCCTTAAAAACTCAAAAAAAAATCCATTGAAAAATCCATATAAATTCTAACTTATTGTTGGTATCCGACTTAATCGGACAAGCTAATCAAGCCAGAAATTCATTGGAAATTCGATTTATTGTGGATTTTTGAAGTTAGGCGTTTTAGTTTTTTTTTTCTGACATCTATTAACAGTAGAAAGTTTGAAAGGTTGGAAAGTTTATTCGGTATTGACATTCGTTGAACAAATATATATATACCAACCACAAATTTTATTTATTTATATAAACTTTTATTGTGAGTGTAAAAAAACAGTATCGCCAAATTCTACAATTGATTTGGTAAGCCTGCATAAAGGACAAATCAGAGAATGAATAAATATATTAAACAATTGTTATAACTGCAAGGGTATAAAAACTTCGACTCGCCGAAGTTTTTTTTTTTTTTTGATTTATATAAAACTTGCAACTTAGCCAGATGGCCTAAACGTCACAAAACTTAATTCCCTTTTTGCAAAAGATTAGTTGCTCTTTCTGCCGGCTTTAAAGCTAAGACCATTTCATTAAGTTTTTCATTTCTGGCTGAATTAAGGATTCGAGGATTTTGGAAGTTAACATCCAATTTGTGTGTTTTTTTTTTTACTATTCATTAAAACAAATAAGTTATATTCTGGGTTCTTATTTTGTTTTGCCAACATCGTTAACGGCGAATTGTAAACTAGATCGGAAGCTAAAATATTAAAAGTATTATAAATATTATTAACTTAATTACTACACCTCCAAATTGTTTTAAAAATTAAACAACAAAATTCATTGAGAATTGTACATTTCTTAAAAACAGCGAAATAGAGTATATTAAATTAACTATGTTTTCTATGGCAGCTATATAAAACTACGAAAAACCCATTGTTTTAGCAGGTATAGGATTAAGACGTCCGATTAGCAACTCTAACAAAAGTAACTCTATAAGTACTTAATAAAGACGACAAAAATATACTCGCAAACGGTATAAAAACATATATGCTGATCATAGTTATATAAAGGTAGTTTTGGCAATATATTCTATATATTTACAAGTATTAAAATGAGGCAATTTAAAAATTAGTTAAAATGTTTTCTTATATATTTTAGTCCGATTTGTAGATAGCTGGCATATCCGAGCCGACATATCAGCGCGTTTGTTTGTTTTTAAAATAGCAACACGTAAAGCTATCAAAAACATTTTGAAAATTCCTTAGATCAGACGATTTCCAAATTATGTATTTCAGAAAAAACATTTCTGGTTTAAGCAGAAAGGGAATATATATACATACTTCGGCTCGCCGAAACTAGCTTTTTTTTTCTTGTTATTTATGGATTTACAAATATATTTTTCACCAAAGGAAAATTCCTCAAGCGCATTGAAAGTTTAATATCCGACTCGATATATTCGTCATCGTCACATCCAAGAAGCTCTACCATTTTAAGCAAAAATTGATTTGATTTTTGAAAATTCCAAATCGGTTCAAAATGGAAATTACTGTTTTTCAAATTTTCGCCAGTATGACAACCAAACATTTCCTTGAGCCAGGGTTTTTAAAATTACCTTTCCTTCAGCAACGTACCGAATATTGAATCTTGAGAAAATATTTAAAATTAACGCAATTAACTGAAAATAGTGTAAAATCATAGCAATAAAACCCTTCCCAAATATGTAAGTCCATCAATTTTGAGAGAAATCATTTTTCCTTCAAGATCTTTTCCATTTTTTTATATGCATATCTGCCCTTACAATTACGTCGAACAATTATCTCGAACATTCTGTGGGTCTATCAAATGTTCTCAGCCTATACCTCGGATTATGAATTTTCCGAAAACCAATATCGTTCATTAGGGAAAATGGTCGTCCGTATACTGTACATAGTAGAGCACACGCGTCCTTAACGTCAGTTTTAGTTAAAAACTGACGTAGTGAAAAACTGATCAATCCGTGTAACAACAGCTTCCTTTGGCTTTCCCTCGGTTCTAAGAATGTGTGAAATTTTTAGAAACTTCGAATTTCATTATTATTTACTTCCTTTTCACACAAAGTGCACTGACTTAAATTTTGTGTTTTGTCGAACTTGAAAAATTTACGGTACGGGTTTGCTTTTGGCCGTGGCACTGCAACTTTTAATAACGTAACCGAAACGTGAATGAAATGGAGTAAGATGTAAGCGTGTATAAAAAGAAGCAAGAAAATCCGTTGCGCCAATTATCTTAAAAACAACGAAGTTATTCAAATTTTTATGTTTTATATCCTCAAAATGGTATTTTAATATTAGTCAGAAGGACTTGTTCCCTACCCTAACAGCATCATTAGGAGTGTCAACCTAGCCATGTCCGATTGTTTTTCCACTCGTTTCTACGCAAACTAGCCCATTAATTTTAAAACTATTAGTAGAAGTTGAAACGAGTCGGATCTGACGACTATATCATAGAGCTCCCATGGGAACAATCGGAAAAACATATGAATGAACTATAACTCGGCTGTTTTTCGATTGATTTAAATACACTTCGATACAAAGTACTGGTTTATTGTTTCAGAATAACGGTTCTAATTTTGTCAAACAAAAACACCTCTTAGCGAGGTGAAAAGAGTCGTGACGATCGATTCTTCAACATAAAAGATATCAAATTTTGTGACGCAAAATGAAAAAGCATTCGGCTAACTAAATACACTTTTTAGACGTTCCCATTCATCACGCTGAGTAAAAAATACCTGTGTAGGCAAAAACCTGGATGAAGCGGTCCGAATGGAAACATTTAAAAAGTGTATTTATTTAGGTATTGCACACAAAAAAGAATTATCCCTTTATAATTTAAAACATCCGACTTTCCGCTCTTTTTATAGAATGGAATAATAAAAGAATGTTTCCAGATAGTTGGACCAACTGATGTTGAGGTAGACAATTGAAACATTTAAAGAATCGGTTATCAAATAGTTGGGGCACAAAGCCCGTCCGGATGTGGAGAGTATGTTGGTGTTGTGGTCATCAATTCCCTTAGAAGAGAACTTTCTGTTTCTTTGTTTCTTTGTTTCTTTGAAGACTAAAATATGTTCATTAAAGGCAGAGGAGTCAGCGAACAGCCTAGGTAACTTCATATTAAGTCCCCTTACATTTTGATAGGTTAGAAATATAGAAGAGTTCACTTTTTTGGAACAAACTCTAAAATCGGAGGCCTATTATTATTTCTTTACCTGTTAGGAACAAATTCTTTTATTATTAGTTCCTCATCAGGCCAAAGACTTTTATAATTTAAAACATTTAAAGGTTCTGGAGGAACAGATATTTTAAAAGAGGATATCTTGTGAGCGTATGACAATTTTATTTAATTTAATTTTTCCGCTTAGGTGACTCACTTAGCAGTTTTTTACTACTAAATGGTTCACTTACCGCGTTGAACCCTTCAGTAAGTTGTTTTAATACTCCAAAAAGATTGTTAAAACCGCGTGTAAATCCAAAAGCGGGAGAGCGCAAGAGACAATCTTTTCTATTGACTGATCGTGGCTTGTGAAACACTTAGAACTATGTTCTATGTACTATGTACACATAGGCGCGAGAAGTAGAGCGGGAGGAAGAAAATAAAATGTTACAAAAAGTTTCTCGTGCAATGTTAAAAAAACAATCACTAGGAGCACTGGCAAATCATGCACAAGAGAATGAAATTACCATTACAGTGCCCAGGGATAAGACAACTTAAAATAAAAGTCTTAAAACTCTAATAGTAGGGAGAGTAACCGCGGGAGAGCGTCTAGTTCCTCCTTTGGAGGAACTATAGCTCTACACTGGCAGAAATTACTAACGACTTATTGACGTGAACACATATTATTAGGGCATATATTTATATATTATTAGGGTTATATTTATAAATAATAACAATACATAATACTTTAATTTTTTTGTTCGAGTCATAACTATTTATATTTTGTTTAAATGCATTAATAATTTATCACTATTATTTTGCTCAATAAATTGATATAACCTGGTGATTTTATGGCAACGAAAATTTCATTTAGATTGTAGGTAGTGTAGGTAGAATAGTGCTGAATAGCATGGAAAATATTTTTTCCCATACCTCGTATTTTCGTCTGGGCCAAAAAAGTTATTTTAATTACTGGCTTATTTTTTCCGTCTTTAGATTTGGCAATCGTTTCAAAAGACTCCGGGTTTAAAAGATTTCGAAACTATTTGGCATGGGTTCCAGCTGTAAAAGCATAGTGCTTTCCACTTCTAATATTTATGTAGGTTACACCTGCTTTAGGATTTCCCACTTCTCCCGCTTGAATTGTCACTCCCGCATAGACTGAAGAAATAAGCTTATGTATCGACGCAATCACCCAATCGTGATCTGGAAGTTTTACCTTGTGCTCCAAATGCAATAAGAGCGGGGCTTGCTTGGTGACTGTAGTAAGGGCAATTTGAACTTTGGCTTTGTGATCTTGTGACAAGAAAAACACTTAAGTTTGACCGAAAACTGAAGCCAAGCTTTCAAGAAATGGAAAGCTTTCTTATGGAAATCAGTCGAAAACAGTCTTTTTCACTTCATCATTGAGAACTGTCAATGTCTTCACGGTGCTTATTATGTTGGTGCGTCGCAATCCATTCGCAGCACTTCCGAACATAGCTATTTCTTAAATAGTTTTGTGTAAAAGAGGCTGGTCATCTCGTAATGAAAATCTTTGAGACATTTTC
This sequence comes from Drosophila gunungcola, assembly GCF_025200985.1. Lineage (NCBI taxonomy): Eukaryota > Metazoa > Arthropoda > Insecta > Diptera > Drosophilidae > Drosophila > Drosophila gunungcola. Next base: position 211,057 of record NW_026453251.1, read on the forward strand.
AACTGCAGAATTTCAATTCTTTGATCAGAGCAATCAAATTTGCCTTTTTTTTACCCTGTATCGCTCATGGGCTTCGCCACCTTTTTTTTTTTTAAGTGCTTTGTCAATATTTCTTCCTTTGTTTGCAGCAGCTCTTTTTCGATTTCGGTCCTCTGAGCTAATTTGCCTTTTCCTGAGCAGGCTTTGCGTAAACTTTATCCTTTTCGGGCAGTTAAAGGCTTTTTCTGAAAAGTATAGTGAATATACGCGCAAAGTTAACAATTTTCTCAAAAGCGAAATTCAGTTGTCTTGGTGAAATACTTTGTTTAAAGGGCTTCTACACTCTTCTGCAATCTCGATGGGAAAAACTTTGGAAAGGCCTGACACGACGTCTGCAAAAAAGATGAGCTGTGCATAGCTCAAGACGAGGCAAAATTTTCGTCTTGAGGGGAGCTACTTTAGATTTGCCGGTCATGAAAGTCATTTTAAACCTTTAGTACGAACGTAGATGAACGTATTTTAGTCTCAGCGAAACCATATATTTGGATCGGGACTTGCGGATCTATGTGGACGAAAAGCTTTCCTCGATGTTGGCAACTATATCGGTAGCGACTCGTCCCAATCTTACTTTCGAAGTTAAAGTTTCTGCAACACCTTTGCCTTTGTGATAAAATGACACAACAGGCCAAGTGTCCACGTATCCCAGAAAAGGTTAACCACACTGCCTGTAGTGTACCTTCATGTCCACCCTTGATGCGAGATACCTCAACACATGTTTGATGGGTCCTGATTTCACTGAGCCAGTTTAGAAACCGAATGCAAAATGTTTGGCAGCAGATTGATACATTGCTGGGTCAATCTTCTTGCACTGCTCATTTGTGCAAATCAGCTGAAATCCTGCATACAAAGGTGTAGCCGCCTGCCCGCAATTCTCAATACCATGTGCTTGCAATAAATTCTTATATATTGCGAATGGCCCAAAGTATCGTCTACATAGACAAGGATTAGCGAGGCACGGTTCCTTCTCACCAGCAATGATGCCGAGCTTTACCAGGACACTTTTGAGCCTTGAGAAGCAAACTCTTCTCTGGATATCTGTGATCGGTAAATCCCTACAGTAGCTTCATGTATACCGTCTCGTTGAGGTCGCTCTTTAAATGCGTTGTACAAACGTCCATTTCATGTAGATAAAGTTTGAGCTCTGCCGCCAATGCCAATAAAGCTGACACTCTCCAGTCTGCAAACTGGGGAAAAAGATTCCTGGTAGTTGAAACCGTACTGCTGGTGGCATCCTTTTGCAACCAGTCGCGCCTTGAAACGCTCTGTTTGGCCATCGTTGTCTTGATTTACATTGAGAACCCATTTGCATTCGAATCATATCATGATCCGAAGCCTTCGTGGCACTGATGCGTACGAACACTCATTGCTTCCTTGTATGTTCCTGGAATCGGGATGACTCTTGAAACTAAGGACCCTTGGATTTTGAACTGCTTTTTGGAACTACAAGGGTCTCCAGTCTGGATAAGCTTTGGCCGACCTGACCCAACAAGTGTTTCTTTTACATCGTCGTCCGCATCTTTCTTATCCTCGTCCTCATCCTTAGAATCAACATCCTTGACGTCCTAAAACTCGCCCTTTTCTGCATGCATTATCACATTTATCGGTACTCTCACTAGAGCTGTCATCCTCACCAGATTTGCTCGAGCCGTTGCCACCAATCATATCGGTCCCTCAAAAAGGCCGAAAATGGCCTTATTACCGTCAGCGCCACATCACGTTTCTCAACCACAGGCCGAGCAGTTAAACTGCAACTGCAATTAGACGATTACCAGCTTCTTATCGGTCCATGCTTCCATGGGTGTCATGCAATTGACAGCTCTGGTTGGATACCGATTTCGCAAGTACGCTACAGTAAGGAATTTCAGCTTCCTTTCAGCTTGGCGCTCGACCAGACTCTTGAACTCCTTCTTCCTGCGCAAGAAGTACACGAAATTCCTCATGGACTTGTTGTCAATGGAAGTCAGGAAATACTTTGATCCCACCAGTGATTGTGTGGGAAACGGACCGCACAGATATGCATGCATCAGATCTAACAACTCCATGGCTCTGGAGGAGGTGGTGGCTGCTGGAACGGCTGTAAGTGGATCTTTCTGAGCATGCAGGTCTTGGACTTGACAATCTGCGGAAAAATCTTGTTTTCCATGCTATGCTTCATTCCCTTGGAAACAGTTTCCCTCAGATTGGCGAAATTGAAGAAATCTCTTGTGCAATAAAATTCCATTAGCAGCAGTAGCTATTTTTATACCCGCAAGGGTATATAATTTTAGTCATTATATTATAATTTCAGTCAGAATTTTGCAACGCAGTGAAGGAGACATTTCCGACCGTATAAAATATATATATTTTTTATCAGCACCGCTAGGAGAGTCTATCTAGCCATGTCCGTCTGTCCGTCCGTTTCTACGCAAACTAGTCTCTCAGTTTTAGCCTAATGCTATAGTCGTCCGATGTTGATGAAATTTAAACCGTAATTCTGAAATATTTAACCATTACTATATGTCGAAGAACTAAAAAAAAATATATAAAAACGCAAAGCTATAAATTTTTTTTTTTTAATTTTCCGATTGTTCCTATGAGAGATAAATGCTATAGTCGTCCGATCCGGCTCGTTCCGACTTATGTATTAGCTGCAATAGAAAGACAACTTTTGAGAAAGTTTCATGCTGATAGCTTTAAAACTGAGTGACTAGTTTGCGTAGAAACGGACGGACAGACGGACGGACAGTCGGGCATGGCTAGATCGACTCTCCTAGTGATGCTGATCAAGAATATATATACTTTATAGGGTCGGAAATGTCTCCTTCACTGCGTTGCAAACTTCTGACTAAAATTACAATACCCTCTGTCAGGGTATAATAAAAACCTCATACAAAGAACAGGAAATGTTGAAATTTGTGTAGCAAATTCCCCACCTCTGCATAGCCCGTCAAACGGAACGGTAGAACGTTTTCGTTGTACGTTAGCCGAAATAGCTCGTTGCCTAAAAATATACTAAAATCTCCAACGAACTATAAATAGAAATTAAAAAACACAGAAGGCTCAGGAAAGACCCTAATACCACATAAACAAAGACAGGGCTTACAAAAGTTTCCAGGTAGGAGAAACAAATAAACGGTTAGGAAACAAATCAGCACCACTTTGTTCCGAGGAATCCGTTGAGTCGGACCTGGGTACAACGGTTTTAACAAAGGGTAGTGGTCCAAAGGGCAACCTTAGATAGATTGAGAAAAATTAGTATCAACCAATTCTCTAGTACTCTTCGACTTCGAAAAAATTCATACACTAGTAGACACAATAAAAATACAACATAGACAGGGTCGTAGTATTAACAGCGGAGAAGAGAGCAGGGAAGAGAGTAAAGGACTAGAATACATCCGACGCAGTTGCCTAGCAACATTAATATAATAAGCCTAGGCGCAAACAAAAACAAATAGATTACTCGATAAGTAGAAGGGAGGGAGGAGAGCGGAGAAGAGAGCAGGGAAGAGAGTAAAGGACTAGAATACATCCGACGCAGTTGCCTAGCAACATTGCCGAAAGAGCAGTAGAGCCAGAGCGTAGAAGTTGCCAAAAAACGGGGAGCGCGAGAGGGCATCGAAAAGCGAACGTGTCAAGGAGGAGTTGCTGTTGCCAAACAGAGAAAAGAGAGCCCCGCACGCGCCAAGAAGTTCACCACTGCGACTGCGCAGCGAGTAAAATGGTGAGATCGGAAGGGCCAAGGGTACGAGAGAGAAGATGCCAAAAAATAATTTGAGACTTTCAAGCGCGAGCATCGGAGTCGAGTAGCATAGAGTAAGAAATGTACAGAGGCACCATTTGCTCTGCCGCACTCTCGAGTGACTTTTCCAGTGATGCCACCTAGACTAAAACAGGGGAAATTTTCAGTCTCTCACGGTTCGATTCGAACTTGTAATTCGGTCTCGCGTTGAGTTTCTGCATCTGAACTGCTCGCTCCCATTGCTAAGGGCGGGTGCGAGCAGTGCAGTTGCAAGTTCGCTGCGGGACCGAATTGCAAGTTCGAATCAAAAACTGAAAAGTGGGGGGGGGGGGGAAATCAAGGCTAGCTTCGAACATGGCTCTTAGCAGAGCTTGGGTAGAGGTCCGGGCAGAGCAATTGGTGCCTCTATATATTTCTTACTCTAGGCGAGTAGTAGTACGTGGGCATAGAGTAAGAAATGTATAGAGGCACCATTTGCTCTGCCGCTCTCTCGAGTGACTTTTCCAGTGATGCCACCTAGACTAAAACAGGGGAAATTTTCAGTCTCTCACGGTTCGATTCGAACCTTTAATTCGGTCCCGCGGTGAGTTTCTGCATCTGAACTGCTCGCTCCCATTGCCAAGGGCTGGTGCGAGCAGTGCAGTTGCAAATTCACCATGGGACCGAATTGCAAGTTCGATCCAAAAACTGAAAAGTGGGGTGGGAAATCAAGGTTAGCTTCGAACATGGCTCTCAGCAGAGCTTGGGCAGAGGTCCGGGCAGAGCAAATGGTGCCTCTATACATTTCTTACTCTATGACGTGGGACGACGGGAAAAATTTATATTTAAGCGAGACCACGCGGTTCTAGTCGGTAAGCGAAACAGTACAGTCGATCAGAGTTTTTACTGTTGCTGTGAGGAACATTAAAAAATCTAAAAAAAATAGACAACGAATTTTGTGACGTTAATTTGAACGAAACAAGAAGGGCGAAAGAAGCCTGTATAAGATACAAATACTGAATTAAAATTTTGATAGAGAGTGTGTAACTATAACAAACGATAATAATCCTTACCCAAAAATTGGCACACAATTTCAATTAATATACCGGTTGTAAACCAAGCTTTTCGTAGATTATAATCAAGCCCAGCTTTATCGTAGTTATTAACAAAATGCTAGGGCTCTCCCGATTAATATTGCAATTAGTAGTAAAACAAAGGGTTCGCCCGAGTTTTATCGTAATTAGTAGTAAAACACAGGGTTCGCCCGAGTTTTAACATAACTAGTAGCGATCCAGGGTTCGCCCGAGTTTTATCGTAATTAATAATAAAACCCAGGTGCTCGCCCGAGTTTCACCGGTGTTATTAATACACACAGGGTTCGCCGTAACTTTACCGTAATTAGTAGAAAAACCCAGTGACTCGCCAGAATTTATTGTAATTAGTAAAAAAAACCGAGGGGTTCGCCAGAGTTTTACCGTAATTAAACCCTGCCTCGACAGAATTTTATCGTAGTTACTGATAGAGTTTTACCATAGCTGGTTACCAAGCCCAGGGTCCGCCAGAGCTAGTTAACAGACCCTGAGCCTGAACCACGTATCCGGTTTGGTTTCCCCTCCTTAGTCTAAATACCATGCCTAAAAACTCACTCATATCGCCCACTGTAAATTTATAAAAATTTTGTCGAGACCCAAGACAACCCCTGAAACCCCTGGCTGAGAAAACATCCTTACAAATGGCGCCCGAGCATGGACAGATGTGGGTCTGAATCACGTATCCTCCGGCTTGGTTTCCCCTCCTTAGTCAAAAGACCATGCCTAAAAACTTATTCAGTTAACACACATCGTCCACTGTAAATCTATAAATATTTTATGGAGGCCCTAGCCAACCCCTGAACATATCGCGGCTGGACAAATACCCTTCACTGTGAATAAATAAAGTTCAGACAATTGCAGTTAATACAGGATGAACATAATCAGATAGACATCAACAGCAAGAGCCAAACTGAATTTAAGCTTCTGTCCCAGCAAGTAAACCCCATTAGCAAGTCAGTTAAGATAGACTCAGACCACTTGTATGAGTCAGTTCTTGCAAAAAATAGAGCAGTAATAACTGAATTCGAAAATTTAATTACAGCCATAAATTTAGCAAAGATAAATTTGTTGAGCCCGCTAAGAGATATAACGAATAAATCCCTTACAAATGAATAACGCTATGCAATGTCGTAGACCGCGCCCGAAGGATCCCGCTCTCTATCACCCCGACTTCTATGCCCAACCAGCCCCCTGCAGCCACTAGCTTCAAACGTTTCAGAGACCAAGCTGAAGAAAACTACCGCAGTGTTGCGAATTTTAATTATTAAGTTACTACACCTATCAGCTTACAAGCAGCAAGGTGCTACTAGTAGTAATAAAATTAATTGAGCCAACAGTTTCAGTAGCTGATATCACTGAAGGCCCTAAAGAACAAGGTTTCGACGTTAGGTTTCCTATGAATGTAGTCAACAGGGCTAAAATCCCGCTACCTTTACTTAAAATTGATCTAGGGCCTGAGAACACACACTCTAAGAAATATTAAGTTCACCCAATAAACAAACTTCAGTATCATCTTCATCGCAGAATTACCATCACAAAAGAAGCAGACGTGTTTAGCGCGCAAAATGACAGAAATATGGACACTGCCAATTACAGGGTAGGCAAGCGCAATCAACCAGCTACTGCCTAGTATACTACTCAATCCAACTTTTGTATACCTTCTACAACCACCCCTGCCGTCTCCTTTGTCAATTTTCTTCGTTACCTATCAGCCAGGACCTCTCATCCCGAAATAATATGAAATTTCCAACTTTTGCAACTGTTAGCAGATCAACCAACATTTCTATAGTTATTTTATAACTACACACATTGTTTTATTTGGATTGAGATCGTTCGAAAGGAATATTTAGTTTCCCTACATTCTAGCAAGTGTACTTTTTTAGTTTTATGGCCATTTTTGTTAAATCAATTGACTTTTAAAAGGTTTTTTTTCAAATGTATCATATCAGGATTACGATTCCGGGCTTTGCTGTAAGCATTTGCGTAACTGACATATAATTTTTTCTTTATAGATTTGCTCTTTCTTCAGTCCCTTCAACTATCCCGCCTTGCTATGTGTCAATTGAATCCTCTGCGATACTGTTTATCCCCAGTTGCCACTGCCTTCGCTGGCGTAACAAGGACTTACCAGCTTGCGTATTGTCATACTGTTTTAGAACGCAACGCTAGGCGTAAGCTAGCCACAGTTTACGGTCATGACAAATCAATGCCTGAGGAGACAGTCGAAACTTTTTTTCCTTTCGATCCTTATTTGCTAAAAATGTAAGTATTCATCAGAGTGGCCCACAAAAAAAAATTGCGCTTTAATATTGTGTATTTTTCTAATTTTTTTTTATTACATAGCCCCAACATTGCGGTTTTATGTATTTTTAGAACGCGCAATAGGCCGAAGAGCGCTGGTAGAAGATGAGCATTTTTATCGAAAAATCATGTTCTCAGTTGAAGCTCATTTCCGCCTCGGCGGGTACGTCAATAAACAGAATTGCCGCATTTGGGGCTCCGAAACCCCTCATGTCGTCAAGACAATGCATTCACAAGATTGACTGTTTGCTGCGGTATGTGGTCAAGCGGTATCACTGGCCCGTTGTTCTTCACAAACAGATCATGAGTCGCCGTAACCGTCAATTAAGACCGCTAGTGCGAAAGATTTTTTCTAGTTCCAAAAGGAAGACGAAGACATCGCTTCGTGCCACACAGCCTACTTTGCAGTCGAAATTCAGCGTCGTACTTTCGAAAATTGAAGAATACCGCCTCGCGGCTGAGACTTGAACCCGTTGGAATATTTTGTGTGGGGGCCATCAATTTTTAGTGCTGTGCCAACCATCCCGGGAAGTCGCCATTAAGGTCTATACCATCGAAAATGAGCTCAAAAATTGGGTAGGTCGGATAATAAAAATGAAGTGGACATCACCTAAAATAAACCGCACTGTTGGCGCTATTCAATAAACAAAACTTATTTTTATTATAGCCATTTTAAAACGCAACTTGTTCTTGTGCCACCTTGTATAACTTCCTCATAACACTTAAACATCTTTTTTTCTTTTTTAAGATCTAACCAGTATATTGAAGACAACTATATGGCTTACCAGAGTAATGAAACAGAAGACAATGTGGATAGGACCGCCAAAAACCTCCTTTCTCGAAAACGTGGTGACTCAGAATTGTGCGAAGAAGACGATTTTATTACAACGGATAAACGCCAGAAGCATTTGGAAATGTCTAAAACCGAAGAGCTTGACAAACAATTTCATTGCGGGCCTTAACACCTATTTTAAAATGTCCAGCTTTTATTAATTAAAAATACATTTTCATTTTACGTATCATTTCAACTGGGAATTGTTTTTACCTGCGTCATAATTTAAAAAAACATTTTCGTTTAAGCTATCACACTAACTTACAAATTTAAATTGATCGAATCCTCCAAAGCTTGATTTTTCGGTGCAGATCGACTCCCTGATTCAAAAGATTATACACAACATTTTTTGTATGGTACCATTTTTTTTTAAGTGTAAACCTTTTACAACTGTTTTCATGCAAAATTGATTTTTTATTTAGGTTCTGCTTAACTGATTTTCGTCACCGTCATATTATATCATTATTTTATTTTCCAATAAGGATAGGTTTCCTAATATAAATGATAGAGCTCAACAGAGTTTGACAAATTTCTAAAACTGAAGTTCCTACAACATAAATTAATTCTTAAAAAATACACGCATGGCAACCGAAAATAATTTGATCACTTTATTTTGAAGATGGAACATTAACAAATCTAACAAGGGCGGCCTTAACTCAAAACTGGGAGGAGTTAACCTGACTACGGTCACCGGGAATCCGGCCGGCGGAATCCGATCCGGCTGCCTAAAAGTGCGGCATCAGCATCTTGGCCGAACGATGGAGTGTCGAGCCGCAGACTTTTTCTACCCTTGCAGAAGGTATTTTAATTTCAGTCAGAAGTTTACAACGCAGTGAAGGAGACCCTATAAAGTATATATATTCTTGATCAGCATCACTATGAGAGTCGATCTAGCCATGCTCGTCGGTCCGTGCGTTTCTACGCAAACTAGTCTCTCAGTTTTAAAGCTATCAGCATGAAACTTTCTCAAAAGTTGTCTTTCTATTGCAGCTAATACATAAGTCGGAACGAGCCGGATCGGACGACTATAGCATTTATCTCCCATAGGACCAATCGGAAAAATAAATAAAAAAAAATTATAACTTTGCTTTTTATATTTTTTTAGTTCTTCGACATGTAATAATTGTTAAATATTTTAGAATTACGGTTTAAATTTAATCAACATCGGACGACTATAGCATTAGGCTCCCATAGAATCAATAAAAATAAATAAACAATTTATTTTGTAATGTAACTTTTCAATTTTTTAATTTTTTTTTTAATTCTGTTTGACATATTATAAATTTGACAGTTCAGAATCACGCTTTTTATTTTATTAAAATCGGAAAACGGTATCATATAGCTGCCATAGGAAATTTCGAATTTTATGCGTATATGCTTAAAGCATATGATGATTTTTGGCTTAATTATTCAATCGTTCGATATCGTTTTCCGGTTTTAACAAATAAATAAAAGCATAGTTCTGAATAATTAAACTATTATTATATTATATTAAATTTAAAACAAAATTGAAAAATAAAGAATTTAAAATTTGTTTCATACATATTTTCTATTACTACAGTTATTATCGGGTTGTCCGACTTTAACCAAAATTAAACCGTAATTCTAAAATCATATATATATCTCAACCCGACTACGGGCATTTTTTATTACGGAATTCCTAGAAAGAATTCGACAAAAAACTGTTAAAAGTCGTTTCTAAAAACATTACGCAATCGTCGTAAAGTAAACCTGGAATAACTTCAAGTTACAGTAAAAAAATTCAAAATTCAGTAACAAATTCAAAATATTAACTTCCAGTTATAGTGAAAAAAATAGAAAAATTCCAGTTAAATGCTACAAAATTAACTTGAAAAAACTTCACTTACGTAAAATTAAAAAAAAAAAAACTTGGAAGGACTTTCAATGAGACAGTCGGTCTGGATTTCCTAAAGGAGATAAAAGCTACAATTAGTTTAGTAAAAAATATAGAATATAAGAACGGAGACCCCTTCAATTTGCTGAATTTAAGGATGTACATTTTGTTTAAGTTAATATGTACCGAAGGTCATTAAAAATGATTTTCTAAATGTTATCCGCATTGCGGACCCCCAGTCCCTGCCGTATAACATAAACATGGTTGGCACAATCCCAACGGATGAGAAACCTATTTTTTCAAAAATATACCCCTACCCTCAGGTATTATAGGATTTAATCAATGCGGAAGTTAAACAACTCTTGCTGATGGCATTATCGAGACCATCAAATCACACTACAAAAAAAATCTATCTGGGTTGTAGATAAAAAGGGTTGTTGACAAAGATGGCAAAAAAAGGCTGGTTATTGATTTTAGGAAACTAAATAAACAAGAAAGGAAGCAAACTTCGGCAAGCCGAAGTCCATATACCCTTGCAAAAACTAAATATTCTTGAAAACTTTAAATTATGATTTACTTGCGTATATGTTTAAAAACATTGATGCTATTATGATTGCAGCTTAATTATTCGATAGTTCCTATGGCAGCTATAGATATCGTTTTCCGATTTTAATAAAGTTCAGAAACAACTGTCAAATTAATAATAAGTCAAACAGAATTTAAAAAAATTACAAAATTGAAAAGTTACATTACAAAATAAAATTGTTTATGTATTTTTATTGATTCTATGGGAGCCTAATGCTATAGTCGTCCGATGTTGATGAAATTTAAACCGTAATTCTGAAATATTTAACCATTACTATATGTCGAAGAACTAAAAAAAAATATATAAAAACGCAAAGCTATAAATTTTTTTTTTTTAATTTTCCGATTGTTCCTATGAGAGATAAATGCTATAGTCGTCCGATCCGGCTCGTTCCGACTTATGTATTAGCTGCAATAGAAAGACAACTTTGAGAAAGTTTCATGCTGATAGCTTTAAAACTGAGTGACTAGTTTGCGTAGAAACGGACGGACAGACGACGGACAGTCGGGCATGGCTAGATCGACTCTCCTAGTGATGCTGATCAAGATATATATACTTTATAGGGTCGGAAATGTCTCCTTCACTGCGTTGCAAACTTCTGACTAAAATTACAAATACCCTCTGTCAGGGTATAATAAAAACCTCATACAAAGAACAGGAAATGTTGAAATTTGTGTAGCAAATTCCCCACCTCTGCATAGCCCGTCAAACGGAACGGTAGAACGTTTCGTTGTACGTTAGCCGAAATAGCTCGTTGCCTAAAAATATACTAAAATCTCCAACGAACAATAAATAGAAATTAAAAAACACAGAAGGCTCAGGAAAGACCCTAATACCACATAACAAAGACAGGGCTTACAAAAGTTTCCAGGTAGGAGAAACAAATAAACGGTTAGGAAACAAATCAGCACCACTTTGTTCCGAGGAATCCGTTGAGTCGGACCTGGGTACAACGGTTTTAACAAAGGGTAGTGGTCCAAAGGGCAACCTTAGATAGATTGAGAAAAATTAGTATCAACCAATTCTCTAGTACTCTTCGACTTCGAAAAAATTCATACACTAGTAGACACAATAAAAATACAACATAGACAGGGTCGTAGTATTAACAGCGGAGAAGAGAGCAGGGAAGAGAGTAAAGGACTAGAATACATCCGACGCAGTTGCCTAGCAACATTAATATAATAAGCCTAGGCGCAAACAAAAACAATAGATTACTCGATAAGTAGAAGGGAGGGAGAGAGCGGAGAAGAGAGCAGGGAAGAGAGTAAAGGACTAGAATACATCCGACGCAGTTGCCTAGCAACATTGCCGAAAGAGCAGTAGAGCCAGAGCGTAGAAGTTGCCAAAAACGGGGAGCGCGAGAGGGCATCGAAAAGCGAACGTGTCAAGGAGGAGTTGCTGTTTGCCAAACAGAGAAAGAGAGCCCCGCACGCGCCAAGAAGTTCACCACTGCGACTGCGCAGCGAGTAAAATGGTGAGATCGGAAGGGCCAAGGGTACGAGAGAGAAGATGCCAAAAAATAATTTGAGACTTTCAAGCGCGAGCATCGGAGTCGAGTAGCATAGAGTAAGAAATGTACAGAGGCACCATTTGCTCTGCCGCACTCTCGAGTGACTTTTCCAGTGATGCCACCTAGACTAAAACAGGGGAAATTTTCAGTCTCTCACGGTTCGATTCGAACTTGTAATTCGCTCTCGCGTTGAGTTTTCTGCATCTGAACTGCTCGCTCCCATTGCTAAGGGCGGGTGCGAGCAGTGCAGTTGCAAGTTCGCTGCGGGACCGATTGCAAGTTCGAATCAAAAACTGAAAAGTGGGGGGGGGGGAAAATCAAGGCTAGCTTCGAACATGGCTCTTAGCAGAGCTTGGGTAGAGGTCCGGGCAGAGCAATTGGTGCCTCTATATATTCTTACTCTAGGCGAGTAGTAGTACGTGGGACGACGGGCATAGAGTAAGAAATGTATAGAGGCACCATTTGCTCTGCCGCTCTCTCGAGTGACTTTTCCAGTGATGCCACCTAGACTAAAACAGGGGAAATTTTCAGTCTCTCACGGTTCGATTCGAACCTTTAATTCGGTCCCGCGGTGAGTTTCTGCATCTGAACTGCTCGCTCCCATTGCCAAGGGCTGGTGCGAGCAGTGCAGTTGCAAATTCACCATGGGACCGAATTGCAAGTTCGATCCAAAAACTGAAAAGTGGGGTGGGAAATCAAGGTTAGCTTCGAACATGGCTCTCAGCAGAGCTTGGGCAGAGGTCCGGGCAGAGCAAATGGTGCCTCTATACATTTCTTACTCTATGCGACGGGAAAAATTTATATTTAAGCGAGACCAACGCGGTTCTAGTCGTAAGCGAAACAGTACAGTCGATCGAGTTTTTACTGTTGCTGTGAGGAACATTAAAAAATCTAAAAAAATAGACAACGAATTTGTGACGTTAATTTGAACGAAACAGAAGGGCGAAAGAAGCCTGTATAAGATACAAATACTGAATTAAATTTTGATAGAGAGTGTGTAACTAGAACAAACGATAATAATCCTTACCCAAAAATGTGCACACAATTTCATTAATATACCGGTTGTAAACCAAGCTTTCGTAATTATAATCAAGCCAGCTTTATCGTAGTTATTAACAAAATGCTAGGGCTCTCCCGATTAATATTGCAATTATTAGTAAACAAGGGTTCGCCCGCAGTTTATCGTAATTAGTAGTAAAACACAGGGTTCGCCCGAGTTTTAACATAACTAGTAGCGATCCAGGGTTCGCCCGAGTTTTATCGTAATTAATAATAAAACCCAGGTGCTCGCCCGGTTTTCACCGGTGTTATTAATACACACGGTTCGCCGTAACTTTACCGTAATTAGTAGAAAAAACCCAGTGACTCGCCAGAATTTATTGTAATTAGTAAAAAAACCGAGGGGTTCGCCAGAGTTTTACCGTAATTAAACCCTGCCTCGACAGAATTTTATCGTAGTTACTGATAGAGTTTTACCATAGCTGGTTACCAAGCCCAGGGTCCGCCAGAGCTAGTTAACAGACCCTGAGCCTGAACCACGTAATCCGGTTTGGTTTCCCCTCCTTAGTCTAAATACCATGCCTAAAAACTCACTCATATCGCCCACTGTAAATTTATAAAAGTTTGTCGAGACCCAAGACAACCCCTGAAACCCCTGGCTGAGAAAACATCCGTACAAATGGCGCCCGAGCATGGACAGATGTGGGTCTGAATCACGTATCCTCCGGCTTGGTTTCCCCTCCTTAGTCAAAAGACCATGCCTAAAAACTTATTCAGTTAACACACATCGTCCACTGTAAATCTAATAAATATTTTATGGAGGCCCTAGCCAACCCCTGAACATATCGCGGCTGGACAAATACCCTTCACTGTGAATAAATAAAGTTCAGACAATTGCAGTTAATACAGGATGAACATAATCAGATAGACATCAACAGCAAGAGCCAAACTGAATTAAGCTTCTGTCCCAGCAAGTAAACCCATTAGCAAGTCAGTTAAGATAGACTCAGACCCACTTGTATGAGTCAGTTCTTGCAAAAAATAGAGCAGTAATACTGAATTCGAAAATTTAATTACAGCCATAAATTAGCAAAGATAAATTGTTGAGCCCGTTAAGAGATATAACGAATAAATCCCTTACAATGAATAAACGCTATGCAATGTCGTAGACCGCGCCCCGAAGGATCCCGCTCTCTATCACCCCGACTTCTATGCCCAACCAGCCCCCTGCAGCCACTAGCTTCCAAACGTTTCAGAGACCAAGCTGAAGAAAACTACCGCAGTGTTGCGACATTTTAATTATTAAGTTACTACACCTATCAGCTTACAAGCAGCAAGGTGCTACTAAGTAGTAATAAAATTAATTGAGCCAACAGTTTCAGTAGGCTATATCACTGAATGGCCCTAAAGAACAAGGTTCGACGTTAGGTTTCCTATGAATGTAGTCAACAGGGCTAAAATCCCGCTACCTTTACTTAAAATTGATCTAGGGCCTGAGAACACACACTCTAAGAAATATTAAGTTCACCCAATAAACAAACTTCAGTATCATCTTCATCGCAGAATTACCATCACAAAGAAGCAGACGTGTTTAGCGCGCAAAATGACAGAAATATGGACACTGCCAATTACAGGGTAGGCAAGCGCAATCAACCAGCTACTGCCTAGTATACTACTCAATCCAACTTTTGTATACCTTCTACAACCACCCCTGCCGTCGTCCTTTGTCAATTTTCCTTCGTTACCTATCAGCCAGGACCTCTCATCCCGAAATAATATGAAATTCCAACTTTTGCAACTGTTAGCAGATCAACCACCATTTTCTATAGTTATTTATAACTACACACAGTGTTTTATTTGGATTGAGATCGTTCGGAAAGGAATATTTAGTTTCCCTACATTCTAGCAGAGTGGACTTTTTATTTCAATGCCATTTTGTTAAATCAATTGACTTTAAAGGTTTTTTTCACAATGTATCATATCAGATTACGATTCCGGGCTTTGCTGTAACATTTGCGTAACTGACATATAATTTTTTCTTTATAGATTTGCTCTTTCTTCAGTCCCTTCAACTATCCGCCGCCTTGCTATGTGTCAATTGAATCCTCTTGCGATACTGTTTATCCCCAGTTGCCACTGCCTTCGCTGGCGTAACAAGGACTGTAACCAGCTTGCGTATTGTCCATACGTTTTAGAACGCAACGCTAGGCGTAAGCTAGCCACAGTTTACGGTCATGACAAAATCAATGCCTGAGGACAGTCGAAACTATTTTTTCCTTTCGATCCTTATTGCTAAAAATGTAAGTATTCATCAGAGTGGCCCACAAAAAAAAATTGCGCTTTAATATTGTGTATGTTTCCTAAGTTTTTTTTATTACACACTAGCCCCAACATTGCGGTTTTATGTATTTTAGAACGCGCAATAGGCCGAAGAGCGCTGGTAGAAGATGAGCATTTTTATCGAAAAATCATGTTCTCGAGTTGAAGCTCATTTTCCGCCTCGGCGGGTACGTCAATAAACAGAATTGCCGCATTTGGGGCTCCGAAACCCCTCATGTGTCGTCAAGACAATGCATTCACAAGATGACTGTTTGCTGCGGTATGTGTCAAGCGGTATCACTGGCCCGTTGTTCTTCACAAACAGTCGCCGTAACCGTCAATTAAGACCGCTAGTGCGAAAGATTTTTTCTAGTTCCAAAAGGAAACGAAGACATCGCTTCGTGCCACACAGCCTACTTTGCAGTCGAAATTCAGCGTCGTACTTCGAAAATTGAAGAATACCGCCTCGCGGCTGAGACTTGAACCCGTTGGGAATATTTTGTGTGGGGGCCATCATTTTTAGGCTGTGCCAACCATCCCGGAAGTGCGCCATTAAGGTCTATAGCCATCGAAATGAGCTCAAAAATTGGTTAGGTCGGATATAGAAAAAATGAAGGTGGACATCACCTAAATAAACCGCACTGGTTGGCGCTAGTTCAATAAACAAACTTATTTTTATTATACCATTTTAAGACGCAACTTGTTCTTGTGCCACCGTGTATAACTTCCGTCATAACACTTAAACATCTTTTTTCTTTTTTAAGATCTAACCAGTAATTGAAGACAACTAGATGGCTTACCAGAGTAATGAAAACAGAAGACGAATGTGGATAGGACCGCCAAAAACCTCCTTTCTCGAAAACGTGAGTGACTCAGAATTGTGAGCGAAGAAGACGATTTGATTACAACGGATAAACGCCAGAAGCATTTGGAAATGTCTAAAGACCGAAGAGCTGACAAACAATTTCATTGCGGGGCCTGTAACACCTATTTTAGTAAAATGTCCAGCTTTTATTAATTAAAAAATACATTTTCATTTTACGTATCAGTTCAACTGGAAGTGTTTTAACCTGCGTCATAATTTAAAAAAAACATTTTCGTTTAAGCTATCACACTAACTTACAAATTTAAATTGATCGAATCCTCCAAAGCTTGATTTTTCGGTGCAGATCGACTCCCTGATTCAAAAGATTATACACAACATTTTTTGTATGGTACCATTTTTTTTAAGTGTAAACCTTTTACAACTGTTTCATGCAAAATTGATTTTTTATTTAGGTTCTGCTTAACTGATTTTCGTCACCGTCATATTATATCATTATTTTATTTTCCAATAAGGATAGGTTTCCTAATATAAATGATAGAGCTCAACAGAGTTGACAAATTTCTAAAACTGAAGTTCCTACAACATAAATTAATTCTTAAAAATACACGCATGGCAACCGAAAATAATTTGATCACTTTATTTTGAAGATGGAACATTAACAAATCTAACAAGGGCGCCTTAACTCAAAACTGGGAGGAGTTAACCGTGACTACGGTCACCGGGAATCCGGCCGGCGGAATCCGATCCGGCTGCCTAAAAGTGCGGACATCAGCATCTTGGCCGAACGATGGAGTGTCGAGCCGCAAGACTTTTTACTACCCTTGCAGAAGGTATTTTAATTTCAGTCAGAAGTTTACAACGCAGTGAAGGAGACCCTATAAAGTATATATATTCTTGATCAGCATCACTATGAGAGTCGATCTAGCCATGCTCGTCGGTCCGTGCGTTTCTACGCAAACTAGTCTCTCAGTTTTAAAGCTATCAGCATGAAACTTTCTCAAAAGTTGTCTTCTATTGCAGCTAATACATAGTCGGAACGAGCCGGATCGGACGACTATAGCATTTATCTCCCATAGGACCAATCGGAAAAATAAATAAAAAAAAATTATAACTTTGCTTTTTTATATTTTTTTTAGTTCTTCGACATGTAATAATTGTTAAATATTTTAGAATTACGGTTTAAATTTAATCAACATCGGACGACTATAGCATTAGGCTCCCATAGAATCAATAAAAATAAATAAACAATTTTATTTGTAATGTAACTTTTCAATTTTTAATTTTTTTTTAATTCTGTTTGACATATTATAATTTGACCAGTTTCAGAATCACGCTTTTTATTTTATTAAAATCGGAAAACGGTATCATATAGCTGCCATAGGAAATTTCGAATTTTATGCGTATATGCTTAAAAGCATATGAGATTTTTGGCTTAATTATTCAATCGTTCGATATCGTTTTCCGGTTTTAACAAAATAATAAAAGCATAGTTCTGAATAATTAAACTATTATTATTATATTTAAATTTTAAAACAAATTGAAAAATAAAGAATTTAAAATTTGTTTCATACATATTTTCTATTACTACAGTTATTATCGGGTTGTCCGACTTTACCAAAATTAAACCGTAATTCTAAATCTATATATATATCTCAACCCGACTACGGGCATTTTTATTACGTAATTCTAGAAAGAATTCGAAAAAAACTGTTTAAAAGTCGTTTCTAAAAACATTAACGCAATCGTCGTAAGTAAACCTGGAATAACTTCAAGTTACAGTAAAAAATTCAAATCAGTAACAAATTCAAATATTAACTTCCAGTTATAGTGAAAAAAATAGAAAAATTCCAGTTAAATGCTACAAAATTAACTTGAAAAAACTTCAACTTACTGTAAAATTAAAAAAAAAAAACTTGGAAGGACTTTCAATGAGACAGTCGGTCTGGATTTCCTAAAGGAGATAAAAGCTACAATTAGTTTAGTAAAAAATATAGAATATAAGAACGGAGACCCTTCAATTTGCTGAATTTAAGGATGTACATTTGTTTAAGTTAATATGTACCGAAGGTCATTAAAAATGATTTTCTAAATGTTATCCGCATTTGCGGACCCCAGTCCCTGCCGTATAACATAAACATGGTTGGCACAATCCCAACGGATGAGAAACCCTATTTTTTCAAAAATATACCCCTACCCTCAGGTATTATAGGATTTAATCAATGCGGAAGTTAAACAACTTCTTGCTGATGGCATTATCAGACCATCAAAATCACACTACAAAAAATCTATCTGGGTTGTAGATAAAAAGGGTGTTGACAAAGATGGCAAAAAAAGGCTGGTTATTGATTTTAGGAAACTAAATAAAACAAGAAAGGAAGCAAACTTCGGCAAGCCGAAGTCCATATACCCTTGCAAAAACTAAATATTCTTGAAAACTTTAAAATTATGATTTACTTGCGTATATGTTTAAAAACATTGATGCTATTATGATTTGCAGCTTAATTATTCGATAGTTCCTATGGCAGCTATATGATATCGTTTTCCGATTTTATAAAGTTCAGAAACAACTGTCAAATTAATAATAAGTCAAACAGAATTTAAAAAATTACAAAATTGAAAAGTTACATTACAAAATAAAATTGTTTATGTATTTTTATTGATTCTATGGGAGCCTAATGCTATAGTCGTCCGATGTTGATGAAATTTAAACCGTAATTCTGAAATATTAACCATTACTATATGTCGAAGAACTAAAAAAAAAATATATAAAAACGCAAAGCTATAAATTTTTTTTTTTTAATTTTCCGATTGTTTCCTATGAGAGATAAATGCTATAGGTCGTCCGATCGGCTCGTTCCGACTTATGTATTAGCTGCAATAGAAAGACAACTTTTGAGAAAGTTCATGCTGATAGCTTTAAAACTGAGTGACTAGTTTGCGTAGAAACGGACGGACAGACGGACGGACAGTCGGGCATGGCTAGATCGACTCTCCTAGTGATGCTGATCAAGAATATATATACTTTATAGGGTCGGAAATGTCTCCTTCACTGCGTTGCAAACTTCTGACTAAAATTACAATACCCTCTGTCAGGGTATAATAAAAACCTCATACAAAGAACAGGAAATGTTGAAATTTGTGTAGCAAATTCCCACCTCTGCATAGCCCGTCAAACGGAACGGTAGAACGTTTTCGTTGTACGTTAGCCGAAATAGCTCGTTGCCTAAAAATATACTAAAATCTCCAACGAACAATAAATAGAAATTAAAAAACACAGAAGGCTCAGGAAGACCCTAATACCACATAAACAAAGACAGGGCTTACAAAAGTTTCCAGGTAGGAGAAACAAATAAACGGTTAGGAAACAAATCAGCACCACTTTGTTCCGAGGAATCCGTTGAGTCGGACCTGGGTACAACGGTTTTAACAAAGGGTAGTGGTCCAAAGGGCAACCTTAGATAGATGAGAAAAATTAGTATCAACCAATTCTCTAGTACTCTTCGACTTCGAAAAAATTCATACACTAGTAGACACAATAAAAATACAACATAGACAGGGTCGTAGTATTAACAGCGGAGAAGAGAGCAGGGAAGAGAGTAAAGGACTAGAATACATCCGACGCAGTTGCCTAGCAACATTAATATAATAAGCCTAGGCGCAAACAAAACAAATAGATTACTCGATAAGTAGAAGGGAGGGAGGAGAGCGGAGAAGAGAGCAGGGAAGAGAGTAAAGGACTAGAATACATCCGACGCAGTTGCCTAGCAACATTGCCGAAAGAGCAGTAGAGCCAGAGCGTAGAAGTTGCCAAAAAACGGGGAGCGCGAGAGGGCATCGAAAGCGAACGTGTCAAGGAGGAGTTGCTGTTGCCAAACAGAGAAAAGAGAGCCCCGCACGCGCCAAGAAGTTCACCACTGCGACTGCGCAGCGAGTAAAATGGTGAGATCGGAAGGGCCAAGGGTACGAGAGAGAAGATGCCAAAAAATAATTTGAGACTTTCAAGCGCGAGCATCGGAGTCGAGTAGCATAGAGTAAGAAATGTACAGAGGCACCATTTGCTCTGCCGCACTCTCGAGTGACTTTTCCAGTGATGCCACCTAGACTAAAACAGGGGAAATTTTCAGTCTCTCACGGTTCGATTCGAACTTGTAATTCGCTCTCGCGTTGAGTTTCTGCATCTGAACTGCTCGCTCCCATTGCTAAGGGCGGGTGCGAGCAGTGCAGTTGCAAGTTCGCTGCGGGACCGAATTGCAAGTTCGAATCAAAAACTGAAAAGTGGGGGGGGGGGAAAATCAAGGCTAGCTTCGAACATGGCTCTTAGCAGAGCTTGGGTAGAGGTCCGGGCAGAGCAATTGGTGCCTCTATATATTTCTTACTCTAGGCGAGTAGTAGTACGTGGGACGACGGGCATAGAGTAAGAAATGTATAGAGGCACCATTTGCTCTGCCGCTCTCTCGAGTGACTTTTCCAGTGATGCCACCTAGACTAAACAGGGGAAATTTTCAGTCTCTCACGGTTCGATTCGAACCTTTAATTCGGTCCCGCGGTGAGTTTCTGCATCTGAACTGCTCGCTCCCATTGCCAAGGGCTGGTGCGAGCAGTGCAGTTGCAAATTCACCATGGGACCGAATTGCAAGTTCGATCCAAAAACTGAAAAGTGGGGTGGGAAATCAAGGTTAGCTTCGAACATGGCTCTCAGCAGAGCTTGGGCAGAGGTCCGGGCAGAGCAAATGGTGCCTCTATACATTTCTTACTCTATGCGACGGGAAAAATTTATATTTAAGCGAGACCACGCGGTTCTAGTCGGTAAGCGAAACAGTACAGTCGATCAGAGTTTTTACTGTTGCTGTGAGGAACATTAAAAAATCTAAAAAAAATAGACAACGAATTTTGTGACGTTAATTTGAACGAAACAAGAAGGGCGAAAGAAGCCTGTATAAGATACAAATACTGAATTAAAATTTTGATAGAGAGTGTGTAACTATAACAAACGATAATAATCCTTACCCAAAAATTGGCACACAATTTCAATTAATATACCGGTTGTAAACCAAGCTTTTCGTAGATTATAATCAAGCCCAGCTTTATCGTAGTTATTAACAAAATGCTAGGGCTCTCCCGATTAATATTGCAATTAGTAGTAAAACAAAGGGTTCGCCCGAGTTTTATCGTAATTAGTAGTAAAACACAGGGTTCGCCCGAGTTTTAACATAACTAGTAGCGATCCAGGGTTCGCCCGAGTTTTATCGTAATTAATAATAAACCCAGGTGCTCGCCCGAGTTTCACCGGTGTTATTAATACACACAGGGTTCGCCGTAACTTTACCGTAATTAGTAGAAAAACCCAGTGACTCGCCAGAATTTATTGTAATTAGTAAAAAAAACCGAGGGGTTCGCCAGAGTTTTACCGTAATTAAACCCTGCCTCGACAGAATTTTATCGTAGTTACTGATAGAGTTTTACCATAGCTGGTTACCAAGCCCAGGGTCCGCCAGAGCTAGTTAACAGACCCTGAGCCTGAACCACGTATCCGGTTTGGTTTCCCCTCCTTAGTCTAAATACCATGCCTAAAAACTCACTCATATCGCCCACTGTAAATTTATAAAAATTTTGTCGAGACCCAAGACAACCCCTGAAACCCCTGGCTGAGAAAACATCCTTACAATGGCGCCCGAGCATGGACAGATGTGGGTCTGAATCACGTATCCTCCGGCTTGGTTTCCCCTCCTTAGTCAAAAGACCATGCCTAAAAACTTATTCAGTTAACACACATCGTCCACTGTAAATCTATAAATATTTTATGGAGGCCCTAGCCAACCCCTGAACATATCGCGGCTGGACAAATACCCTTCACTGTGAATAAATAAAGTTCAGACAATTGCAGTTAATACAGGATGAACATAATCAGATAGACATCAACAGCAAGAGCCAAACTGAATTTAAGCTTCTGTCCCAGCAAGTAAACCCCATTAGCAAGTCAGTTAAGATAGACTCAGACCACTTGTATGAGTCAGTTCTTGCAAAAAATAGAGCAGTAATAACTGAATTCGAAAATTTAATTACAGCCATAAATTTAGCAAAGATAAATTTGTTGAGCCCGTTAAGAGATATAACGAATAAATCCCTTACAAATGAATAACGCTATGCAATGTCGTAGACCGCGCCCGAAGGATCCCGCTCTCTATCACCCCGACTTCTATGCCCAACCAGCCCCCTGCAGCCACTAGCTTCAAACGTTTCAGAGACCAAGCTGAAGAAAACTACCGCAGTGTTGCGAATTTTAATTATTAAGTTACTACACCTATCAGCTTACAAGCAGCAAGGTGCTACTAGTAGTAATAAAATTAATTGAGCCAACAGTTTCAGTAGCTGATATCACTGAAGGCCCTAAAGAACAAGGTTTCGACGTTAGGTTTCCTATGAATGTAGTCAACAGGGCTAAAATCCCGCTACCTTTACTTAAAATTGATCTAGGGCCTGAGAACACACACTCTAAGAAATATTAAGTTCACCCAATAAACAAACTTCAGTATCATCTTCATCGCAGAATTACCATCACAAAAGAAGCAGACGTGTTTAGCGCGCAAAATGACAGAAATATGGACACTGCCAATTACAGGGTAGGCAAGCGCAATCAACCAGCTACTGCCTAGTATACTACTCAATCCAACTTTTGTATACCTTCTACAACCACCCCTGCCGTCTCCTTTGTCAATTTTCTTCGTTACCTATCAGCCAGGACCTCTCATCCCGAAATAATATGAAATTTCCAACTTTTGCAACTGTTAGCAGATCAACCAACATTTCTATAGTTATTTTATAACTACACACATTGTTTTATTTGGATTGAGATCGTTCGAAAGGAATATTTAGTTTCCCTACATTCTAGCAAGTGTACTTTTTTAGTTTTATGGCCATTTTTGTTAAATCAATTGACTTTTAAAAGGTTTTTTTCAAATGTATCATATCAGGATTACGATTCCGGGCTTTGCTGTAAGCATTTGCGTAACTGACATATAATTTTTTCTTTATAGATTTGCTCTTTCTTCAGTCCCTTCAACTATCCCGCCTTGCTATGTGTCAATTGAATCCTCTGCGATACTGTTTATCCCCAGTTGCCACTGCCTTCGCTGGCGTAACAAGGACTTACCAGCTTGCGTATTGTCATACTGTTTAGAACGCAACGCTAGGCGTAAGCTAGCCACAGTTTACGGTCATGACAAATCAATGCCTGAGGAGACAGTCGAAACTTTTTTTCCTTTCGATCCTTATTTGCTAAAAATGTAAGTATTCATCAGAGTGGCCCACAAAAAAAAATTGCGCTTTAATATTGTGTATTTTCTAATTTTTTTTTATTACATAGCCCCAACATTGCGGTTTTATGTATTTTTAGAACGCGCAATAGGCCGAAGAGCGCTGGTAGAAGATGAGCATTTTTATCGAAAAATCATGTTCTCAGTTGAAGCTCATTTCCGCCTCGGCGGGTACGTCAATAAACAGAATTGCCGCATTTGGGGCTCCGAAACCCCTCATGTCGTCAAGACAATGCATTCACAAGATTGACTGTTTGCTGCGGTATGTGGTCAAGCGGTATCACTGGCCCGTTGTTCTTCACAAACAGTCGCCGTAACCGTCAATTAAGACCGCTAGTGCGAAAGATTTTTTCTAGTTCCAAAAGGAAGACGAAGACATCGCTTCGTGCCACACAGCCTACTTTGCAGTCGAAATTCAGCGTCGTACTTTCGAAAATTGAAGAATACCGCCTCGCGGCTGAGACTTGAACCCGTTGGAATATTTTGTGTGGGGGCCATCAATTTTTAGTGCTGTGCCAACCATCCCGGGAAGTCGCCATTAAGGTCTATACCATCGAAAATGAGCTCAAAAATTGGGTAGGTCGGATAATAAAAATGAAGTGGACATCACCTAAAATAAACCGCACTGTTGGCGCTATTCAATAAACAAAACTTATTTTTATTATAGCCATTTTAAAACGCAACTTGTTCTTGTGCCACCTTGTATAACTTCCTCATAACACTTAAACATCTTTTTTTCTTTTTTAAGATCTAACCAGTATATTGAAGACAACTATATGGCTTACCAGAGTAATGAAACAGAAGACGATGTGGATAGGACCGCCAAAAACCTCCTTTCTCGAAAACGTGGTGACTCAGAATTGTGCGAAGAAGACGATTTTATTACAACGGATAAACGCCAGAAGCATTTGGAAATGTCTAAAACCGAAGAGCTTGACAAACAATTTCATTGCGGGCCTTAACACCTATTTTAAAATGTCCAGCTTTTATTAATTAAAAATACATTTTCATTTTACGTATCATTTCAACTGGGAGTTGTTTTTACCTGCGTCATAATTTAAAAAAACATTTTCGTTTTAGCTATCACACTAACTTACAAATTTAAATTGATCGAATCCTCCAAAGCTTGATTTTTCGGTGCAGATCGACTCCCTGATTCAAAAGATTATACACAACATTTTTTGTATGGTACCATTTTTTTTTAAGTGTAAACCTTTTACAACTGTTTTCATGCAAAATTGATTTTTTATTTAGGTTCTGCTTAACTGATTTTCGTCACCGTCATATTATATCATTATTTTATTTTCCAATAAGGATAGGTTTCCTAATATAAATGATAGAGCTCAACAGAGTTTGACAAATTTCTAAAACTGAAGTTCCTACAACATAAATTAATTCTTAAAAAATACACGCATGGCAACCGAAAATAATTTGATCACTTTATTTTGAAGATGGAACATTAACAAATCTAACAAGGGCGGCCTTAACTCAAAACTGGGAGGAGTTAACCTGACTACGGTCACCGGGAATCCGGCCGGCGGAATCCGATCCGGCTGCCTAAAAGTGCGGCATCAGCATCTTGGCCGAACGATGGAGTGTCGAGCCGCAGACTTTTTCTACCCTTGCAGAAGGTATTTTAATTTCAGTCAGAAGTTTACAACGCAGTGAAGGAGACCCTATAAAGTATATATATTCTTGATCAGCATCACTATGAGAGTCGATCTAGCCATGCTCGTCGGTCCGTGCGTTTCTACGCAAACTAGTCTCTCAGTTTTAAAGCTATCAGCATGAAACTTTCTCAAAAGTTGTCTTTCTATTGCAGCTAATACATAAGTCGGAACGAGCCGGATCGGACGACTATAGCATTTATCTCCCATAGGACCAATCGGAAAAATAAATAAAAAAAAATTATAACTTTGCTTTTTTATATTTTTTTTAGTTCTTCGACATGTAATAATTGTTAAATATTTTAGAATTACGGTTTAAATTTAATCAACATCGGACGACTATAGCATTAGGCTCCCATAGAATCAATAAAAATAAATAAACAATTTTATTTTGTAATGTAACTTTTCAATTTTTTAATTTTTTTTTTAATTCTGTTTGACATATTATTAATTTGACAGTTCAGAATCACGCTTTTTATTTTATTAAAATCGGAAAACGGTATCATATAGCTGCCATAGGAAATTTCGAATTTATGCGTATATGCTTAAAGCATATGATGATTTTTGGCTTAATTATTCAATCGTTCGATATCGTTTTCCGGTTTTAACAAAATAAATAAAAGCATAGTTCTGAATAATTAAACTATTATTATATTATATTAAATTTAAAACAAAATTGAAAAATAAAGAATTTAAAATTTGTTTCATACATATTTTCTATTACTACAGTTATTATCGGGTTGTCCGACTTTAACCAAAATTAAACCGTAATTCTAAAATCATATATATATCTCAACCCGACTACGGGCATTTTTTATTACGGAATTCCTAGAAAGAATTCGACAAAAAACTGTTAAAAGTCGTTTCTAAAAACATTAACGCAATCGTCGTAAAGTAAACCTGGAATAACTTCAAGTTACAGTAAAAAAATTCAAAATTCAGTAACAAATTCAAAATATTAACTTCCAGTTATAGTGAAAAAAATAGAAAAATTCCAGTTAAATGCTACAAAATTAACTTGAAAAAACTTCGACTTACTGTAAAATTAAAAAAAAAAAACTTGGAAGGACTTTCAATGAGACAGTCGGTCTGGATTTCCTAAAGGAGATAAAAGCTACAGTTAGTTTAGTAAAAAATATAGAATATAAGAACGGAGACCCCTTCAATTTGCTGAATTTAAGGATGTACATTTTGTTAAAGTTAATATGTACCGAGGTCATTAAAAATGATTTTCTAAATGTTATTATCCGCATTTGCGGTCCCCCAGTCCCTGCCGTATAACATAAACATGGTTGGCACAATCCCAACGGATGAGAAACCTATTTTTTCAAAAATGTACCCCTACCCTCAGGTATTATAGGATTTAATCAATGCGGAAGTTAAACAACTTCTTGCTGATGGCATTATCAAACCATCAAAATCACACTAAAAAAATATCTGGGTTGTAGATAAAAAGGGTGTTGACAAAGATGGCCAAAAAAGGCTGGTTATTGATTTTAGGAAACTAAATAAAACAAGAAAGGAAGCAAACTTCGGCAAGCCGAAGTCCATATACCCTTGCAAAAACTAAATGTTCTTGAAAACTTTAAAATTATGATTTACTTGCGTTTATTTTTAAGAACATAGAAGCTATGATGTTTTGCATCTTAATTATTCGATAGTTCCTATGGCAGCTATAAATAATCGTTTTCCGATTTTAATAAAATTAAAAGCGTGATTCTGAACTGTCAAATTAATAATATGTCAAACAGAATTAAAAAAAAAATTAAAAAATTGAAAAGTTACATTACAAAATAAAATTGTTTATGTATTTTTATTGATTCTATGGGAGCCTAATGCTATAGTCGTCCGGTGTTGATGAAATTTAAACCGTAATTCTGAAATATTTAACCATTACTATATGTCGAAAAACTAAAAAAAATATATAAAAAAGCAAAGTTATAATTTTGTTTATTTATTTTTCCGATTGTTCCTATGAGAGATAAATGCTATAGTCGTCCGATCCGGCTCGTTCCGACTTATGTATTAGCTGCAAAAGAAAGACAACTTTTGAGAAAGTTTCATGCTGATAGCTTTAAAACTGAGTGACTAGTTTGCGTAGAAACGGACGGACAGACGGACGGACAGTCGGGCATGGCTAGATCGACCATAGAGTAAGAAATGTATAGAGGCACCATTTGCTCTGCCGCACTCTCGAGTGACTTTTCCAGTGATGCCACCTAGACTAAAACAGGGGAAATTTTCAGTCTCTCACGGTTCGATTCGAACCTGTAATTTGGTCTCGCGTTGAGTTTCTGCATCTGAACTGCTCGCTCCCATTGCTAAGGGCGGGTGCGAGCAGTGCAGTTGCAAGTTCGCTGCGGGACCGAATTGCAAGTTCGAATCAAAAACTGAAAAGTGGGGGGGGGGGGAAATCAAGGTTAGCTTCGAACATGGCTCTTAGCAGAGCTTGGGTAGAGGTCCGGGCAGAGCAATTGGTGCCTCTATATATTTCTTACTCTATGCGAGTAGTAGTACGTGGGACGACGGGAAAAATTTATATTTAAGCGAGACCACGCGGTTCTAGTCGGTAAGCGAAACAGTACAGTCGATCAGTGTTTTTACTGTTGCAGTGAGGAACATAAAAAGATCTAAAAAAAATAGACAACGAATTTTGTGACGTTAATTTGAACGAAACAAGAAGGGCGAAAGAAGCCTGTGAATATAAGATACAAATACTGAATTAAAATTTTGATAGAGAGTGTGTAACTATAACAAACGATAATAATCCTTACCTAAAAATTGGCACACAATTTCAATTAATATACCGGTTGTAAACCAAGCTTTTCGTAGATTATAATCAAGCCCAGCTTTATCGTAGTTATTAACAAAATGCTAGGGCTCTCCCGATTTATGTTGCAATTAGTAGTAAAACAAAGGGTTCGCACGAGTTTTATCGTAATTAGTAGTAAAACACAGGGTTCGGCCGAGTTTTAACATAACTAGTAGCGAAATCCAGGGTTCGCCCGAGTTTTATCGTAATTAATAATAAAACCCAGGTGCTCGCCCGAGTTTCACCGGTGTTATTAATACACACAGGGTTCGCCGTAACTTTACCGTAATTAGTAGAAAAACCCAGTGACTCGCCAGAATTTATTGTAATTAGTAAAAAAAACCGAGGGGTTCGCCAGAGTTTTACCGTAATTAAACCCTGCCTCGACAGAATTTTATCGTAGTTACTGATAGAGTTTTACCATAGCTGGTTACCAAGCCCAGGGTCCGCCAGAGCTAGTTAACAGACCCTGGGCCTGAACCACGTATCCGGTTTGGTTTCCCCTCCTTAGTCTAAATACCATGCCTAAAAACTCACTCATATCGCCTACTGTAAATTTATAAAAATTTTGTCGAGACCCTAGACAACCCCTGAAACCCCTGGCTGAGAAAACATCCTTACAAATGGCGCCCAAGCATGGACAGATGTGGGTCTGAATCACGTATCCTCCGGCTTGGTTTCCCTTCCTTAGTCAAAAGACCATGCCTAAAAACTTATTCAGTTAACACACATCGTCCACTGTAAATCTATAAATATTTTATGGAGGCCCTAGCCAACCCCTGAACATATCGCGGCTGGACAAATATCCTTACACTGTGAATAAATAAAGTTCAGACAATTGCAGTTAATACAGGATGAACATAATCAGATAGACATCAACAGCAAGAGCCAAACTGAATTTAAGCTTCTGTCCCAGCAAGTAAACCCCATTAGCAAGTCAGTTAAGATAGACTCAGACCACTTGTATGAGTCAGTTCTTGCAAAAAATAGAGCAGTAATAACTGAATTCGAAAATTTAATTACAGCCATAAATTTAGCAAAGATAAATTTGTTGAGCCCGTTAAGAGATATAACGAATAAATCCCTTACAAATGAATAACGCAATGCAATGTCGTAGACCGCGCCCGAAGGATCCCGCTCTATATCACCGCGACTTCTATGCCCAACCAGCCCCCTGCAGCCAATTAACAATAAACAAACTTCAGTATCATCTTCATCGCAGAATTACCATCACAAAAGAAGCAGACGTGTTTAGCGCGCAAAATGACAGAAATATGGACACTGCCAATTACAGGGTAGGCAAGCGCAATCAACCAGCTACTGCCTAGTATACTACTCAATCCAACTTTTGTATACCTTCTACAACCACCCCTGCCGTCTCCTTTGTCAATTTTCTTCGTTACCTATCAGCCAGGACCTCTCATCCCGAAATAATATGAAATTTCCAACTTTTGCAACTGTTAGCAGATCAACCAACATTTCTATAGTTATTTTATAACTACACACATTGTTTTATTTGGATTGAGATCGTTCGAAAGGAATATTTAGTTTCCCTACATTCTAGCAAGTGTAATTTTTTTTTAGTTTTATGGCCATTTTTGTTAAATCAATTGACTTTTAAAAGGTTTTTTTCAAATGTATCATATCAGGATTACGATTCCGGGGCTATGTATAATTCGGCTTTGCTGTAAGCATTTGCGTAAATGACATTTAATTTTTTCTTTATAGATTTGCTCTTTCTTCAGTCCCTTCAACTATCACGCCTTGCTATGTGTCAATTGAATCCTTTGCGATACTGTTTATCCCCAGTTGCCACTGCCTTCGCTGGCGTAACAAGGACTTACCAGCTTGCGTATTGTCATACTGTTTTAGAACGCAACGCTAGGCGTAAGCTAGCCACAGTTTACGGTCATGACAAATCAATGCCTGAGGAGACAGTCGAAACTTTTTTTCCTTTCGATCCTTATTTGCTAAAAATGTATGTATTCATCAGAGTGGCCCACAAAAAAAAATTGCGCTTTAAGATTGTGTATTTTTCTAATTTTTTTTTTATTACATAGCCCCAACATTGCGGTTTTATGTATTTTTAGAACGCGCAAAATGGTACCATTTTTTTTTAAGTGTAAACCTTTTACAACTGTTTTCATGCAAAATTGATTTTTTATTTCGGTTCTGCTTAACTGATTTTCGTCACCGTCATATTATATCATTATTTAATTTTCCAATAAGGATAGGGTTCCTAATATAAATGATAGAGCTCAACAGAGTTTGACAAATTGCTAAAACTGAAGTTCCTACAACATAAATTAATTCTTAAAAAATACACGCATGGCAACCGAAAATAATTTGATCACTTTATTTTGAAGATGGAACATTAAAAAATCTAACAAGGGCGGCCTTAACTCAAAACTGGGAGGAGTTAACCTGACTACGGTCACCGGGAATCCGGCCGGCGGAATCCGATCCGACCCATGCAAGCGCTGAGTGTTTAGCTCACTAAGCGCAGCGTTGACCAAACTCGGCCAACAACAGAGTTGCGGGCCGCCCGCAGCGACTGCCTAAAAGTGCGGCATCAGCATCTTGGCCGAACGATGGAGTGTCAAGCCGCAGACTTTTTCTACCCTTGCAGAAGGTATTTTAATTTCAGTCAGAAGTTTACAACGCAGTGAAGGAGACCCTATAAAGTATATATATTCTTGATCAGCATCACTATGAGAGTCGATCTAGCCATGCTCGTCGGTCCGTGCGTTTCTACGCAAACTAGTCTCTCAGTTTTAAAGCTATCAGCATGAAACTTTCTCAAAAGTTGTCTTTCTATTGCAGCTAATACATAAGTCGGAACGAGCCGGATCGGACGACTATAGCATTTATCTCCCATAGGAACAATCGGAAAAATAAATAAAAAAAAATTATAACTTTGCATTTTTATATTTTTTTTAGTTCTTCGACATATAGTAATTGTTAAATATTTCAGAATTACGGTTTAAATTTAATCAACATCGGACGACTATAGCATTAGGCTCCCATAGAATCAATAAAAATAAATAAACAATTTTATTTTGTAATGTAATTTTTCAATTTTTTAATTTTTTTTTTAAATTCTGTTTGACATATTATTAATTTGACAGTTCAGAATCACGCTCTTTATTTTATTAAAATCGGAAAACGGTATCATTTAGCTGCCATAGGAAATTTCGAATTTTATGCGTATATGCTTAAAGCATATGATGATTTTTGGCTTAATTATTCAATCGTTCGATATCGTTTTCCGGTTTTAATAAAATAAATAAAAGCATAGTTCTGAATAATTAAACTATTATTATATTATATTAAATTTAAAACAAAATTGAAAAATAAAGAATTTAAAATTTGTTTCATACATTTTTTCTATTACTACAGTTATTATCGGGTTGTCCGATTTTAACCAAAATTAAACCGTAATTCTAAAATCATATATATATCTTAACCCGACTACGGGCATTTTTTATTACTGAATTCCTAGAAAGAATTTGACAAAAAAACTGTTAAAAGTCGTTTTTAAAAACATTAACGCAATCGTCGTAAAGTTAACCTGGAATAACTTCAAGTTACAGTAAAAAAATTCAAAATTCAGTAACAAATTCAAAATATTAACTTCCAGTTATAGTGAAAAAAATAGAAAAATTCCAGTTAATGCTAAAAAATTAACTTAAAAAAACTTCGACTTACTGTAAAATTAAAAAAAAAAACTTGGAAGGACTTTCAATGAGACAGTCGGTCTGGATTTCCTAAAGGAGATAAAAGCTACAGTTAGTTTAGTAAAAAATATAGAATATAAGAACGGAGACCCCTTCAATTTGCTGAATTTAAGGATGTACATTTTGTTTAAGTTAATATGTACCGAGGTCATTAAAAATGATTTTCTAAATGTTATTATCCGCATTTGCGGTCCCCCAGTCCCTGCCGTATAACATAAACATGGTTGGCACAATCCCAACGGATGAGAAACCAATTTTTTCAAAAATGTACCCCTACCCTCAGGTATTATAGGATTTAATCAATGCGGAAGTTAAACAACTTCTTGCTGATGGCATTATCAGACCATCAAAATCACACTAAAAAAATATCTGGGTTGTAGATAAAAAGGGTGTTGACAAAGATGGCCAAAAAAGGCTGGTTATTGATTTTAGGAAACTAAATAAAACAAGAAAGGAAGCAAACTTCGGCAAGCCGAAGTCCATATACCCTTGCAAAAACTAAATATTCTTGAAAACTTTAAAATTATGATTTACTTGCGTTTATTTTTAAGAACATAGAAGCTATGATGTTTTGCATCTTAATTATTCGATAGTTCCTATGGCAGCTATAAATAATCGTTTTCCGATTTTAATAAAATTAAAAGCGTGATTCTGAACTGTCAAATTAATAATATGTCAAACAGAATTCAAAAAAAAATTAAAAAATTGAAAAGTTACATTACAAAATAAAATTGTTTATGTATTTTTATTGATTCTATGGGAGCCTAATGCTATAGTCGTCCGGTGTTGATGAAATTTAAACCGTAATTCTGAAATATTTAACCATTACTATATGTCGAAAAACTAAAAAAAATATATAAAAAGCAAAGTTATAATTTTGTTTATTTATTTTTCCGATTGTTCCTATGAGAGATAAATGCTATAGTCGTCCGATCCGGCTCGTTCCGACTTATGTATTAGCTGCAAAAGAAAGACAACTTTTGAGAAAGTTTCATGCTGATAGCTTTAAAACTGAGTGACTAGTTTGCGTAGAAACGGACGGACAGACGGACGGACGGGCATGGCTAGATCGAATCTCCTAGTGATGCTGATCAAGAATATATATACTTTATAGGGTCGGAAATGTCTCCTTCACTGCGTTGCAAACTTCTGACTAAAATTACAATACCCTCTGTCAGGGTATAATAAAAACCTCATACAAAGAACAGGAAATTTTGAAATTTGTGTAGCAAATTCCCAACCTCTGCATAGCCCGTCAAACGGAACGGTAGAACGTTTTCGGTGTACGTTAGCCGAAATAGCTCGTTGCCTAAAAATAGACAGAAAACTTGACGATACCATTCACATTATGCTATACTAAAATCTGTCGTAATTATTCATTCAATCTCCAACGAACTAGAAATTAAAAAACACAGAAGGCTCAGGAAAGACCCTGATACCACATAAACAAAGACAGGGCTTACAAAAGTTTCCAGGTAGGAGAAACAAATAAACGGCTAGGAAACAAATCAGCACCACTTTGTTCCGAGGAATCCGTTGAGTCGGACCTGGGTACAACGGTTTTAACAAAGGGTAGTGGTCCAAAGGGCAACCTAAGATAGATTGAGAAAAATTAGTATCAACCAATTCTCTATTATTTCTTTTAGGCTAGTAGTAGTAGTACTCTTCGACGTCGAAAAAATACAACATAGACAGGGTCGTAGTATTAACATGCTAGGGTCCGCATTAAAATAGTGTAAAATAACAGGGACTCCAGATTTTGAAGACTGGTGTAACGATGATTCCGATGCCGCCACAACTATTCCTGATCCCCACGGAGGGGAGGCGGAAAAAATTGTTATTTAACTTAATATTTGATTGTTATTTGTTTGTCAGTTCAATCTTGTTACTTTTTAGATTTATATAATAAGCCTAGGCGTAAACAAAAACAAATAGATTACTCGATAAGTAGAAGGGAGGGAGGAGAGCGGAGAAGAGAGCAGGGAAGAGAGTAAAGGCCTAGAATACACCCGACGCAGTTGCCTAGCAATTCACCGCATAAGAGCGCGAGAGAGCAGTAAAACGAACGAGCCAAACTGAACGCAAAGCCAACCTCAGCGACTTCGCGGTCGCCGACAACTGAGATTGAGAGAGAGTATCAGAAAGCCAACAAGCCAGAGCGTAGAAGCTGCCAAAAAACGGGGAGCGCGAGAGGGCATCGAAAAGCGAACGTGTCAAGGAGGAGTTGCTGTTGCCAAACGGAGAAAAGAGAGCCCCGAACGCGCCAAGAAGTTCACCACTGCGACTGCGCGGCGAGTAAAATGGTGAGATCGGAGGGGCCTAGGGTACGAGAGTCGGTAAGCGAAACAGTACAGTCGATCAGAGTTTTTACTGTTGCAGTGAGGAACATAAAAAGATCTAACGTTAATGTGAACGAAACAAGAAGGGCGAAAGAAGCCAACTGTGAATATAAGATACATAGACTGAATTATAATTTTGATAGAGAGTGTGTAACTATAACAAACGATAATAATCCTTACCCAAAAATTGACACAATATCAATTTATATACCGGTTGTAAACCAAGCTTTTCGTAGATTATAATCAAGCCCAGCTTTATCGTAGTTATTAACAAAATGCTAGGGTTCGCCCGATTTATATTGCAATTAGTAGTAAAACAAAGTGTTCGCCCGAGTTTTATCGTAATTAGTAGTAAAACACAGGGTACGCCCGTGTTTTAACATAACTAGTAGCGAAATCCAGGGTTCGCCCGAGTTTTATCGTAATTAATAATAAAACCCAGGTGCTCGCCCGAGTTTCACCGGAGTTATTAATACGCACAGGGTTCGCCGAAACTTTACCGTAATTAGTAGAAAAACCCAGTGACTCGCCAGAATTTATTGTAATTAGTAATAAAACCGAGGGGTTCGCCAGAGTCTTACCGTAATTAAACCCTGCCTCGACAGAATTTTATCGTAGTTACTGATAGAGTTTTACCATAGCTGGTTACCAAGCGCAGGGTCCGCCCGAGCTAGTTAACAGACACTGGGCCTGAACCACGTATCCGGTTTGGTTTCCCCTCCTCAGTTTAAATACAATGCCTAAAATTTCACTCATATCGCCCACTGTAAATTTATAAAAATTTTGTCGAGACCCTTGACAACCCCTGAAACCCCTGGCTGAGAAAACATCCTTACAAATGGCGCCCGAGCATGGACAGATGTGGGTCTGAATCACGTATCCTCTGGCTTGGTTTCCCCTCCTTAGTCAAAAGACCATGCCTAAAAACTTATTCACACATCATCCACTGTAAATCTATAAATATTTTATGGAGGCCCTAGACAACCCCTGAACATATCGCGGCTGGACAAATATCCTTACACAGTGAATAAATAAAGTTCAGACAATTGCAGTTAATACAGGATGAACATAATCAGATAGACATCAACAGCAAGAGCCAAACTGAATTTAAGCTTCTGCCCCAGCAAGTAAACCCCATTAACAAGTCAGTTAAGATAGACTCAGACCACTTGTATGAGTCAGTTCTTGCAAAAAATAGAGCAGTAATAACTGAATTCGAAAATTTAATTACAGCCATAAATTTAGCAAAGATAAATTTTTTGAGCCCGCTAATAGATATAACGAATAAATCCCTTACAAATGAATAACGCAATGCAATGTCGTAGACCGCGCCCGAAGGATCCCGCTCTCTGTCACCCCGACTTCTATGCCCAACCAGCCCCCTGCAGCCACTAGCTTCAAACGTTTCAGAGACCAAGCTGAAGAAAACTACCGCAGTGTTGCGAATTTTAATTATTAAGTTACTACACCTATCAGCTTACAAGCAGCAAGGTGCTACTAGTAGTAATAAAATTAATTGAGCCAACAGTTTCAGTAGCTGATATCACTGAAGGCCCTAAAGAACAAGGTTTCGACGTTAGGTTTCTTATGAATGTAGTCAACAGGGCTAAAATTCCACTACCTTTATTTAAAATTGATCTAGGGCCTGAGAACACACACTCTTAGAAATATTAAGTTCACCCAATAAACAAACTTCAGTATCATCTTCATCCCAGAATTACCATCACAAAAGAAGCAGACGTGTTTAGCGCGCAAAATGACAGAAATATGGACACTGCCAATTACAGGGTAGGCAAGCGCAATCAACCAGCTACTGCCTAGTATACTACTCAATCCAACTTTTGTATACCTTCTAAAACCACCCCTGCCGTCTCCTTTGTCAATTTTCTTCGTTACCTATCAGCCAGGACCTCTCATCCCGAAATAATATGAAATTTTCAACTTTTGCAACTGTTAGCAGATCAACCAACATTTCTCTAATTATTTTATTGAGATCGTTCGAAAGGAATATTTAGTTTCCCTACATTCTAGCAAGTGTAATTTTTTAGTTTTATGGCCATTTTTGGTAAATCAATTGACTTTTAAAACGTTTTTCTCAAATGTATCATATCAGGATTACGATTCCGGGGCTATGTATAGTGCGATTTGTACTACAGTGATATTTTTAGATAACACAACATTGTTTTTTGCGGCTATGTTAGTTTATATATATAATTAGGCTTTGCTGTAAGCATTTGCGTAATTGACATTTAATATTTTCTTTATAGATTTGCTCTTTCTTCAGTCCCTTCAACTATCCCGCCTTGCTATGTGTCAATTGAATCCTCTGCGATACTGTTTATCCCCAGTTGCCACTGCCTTCGCTGGCGTAACAAGGACTTACCAGCTTGCGTATTGTCATACTGTTTTAGAACGCAACGCTAGGCGTAAGCTAGCCTCAGTTTACGGTCATGACAAATCAATGCCTGAGGAGACAGTCGAAACTTTTTTTCCTTTCGATCCTTATTTGCTAAAAATGTAGGTATTCATCAGAGTGGCCCACAAAAAAAAATGGCGCTTTAAGATTGTGTATTTTTCTAATTTTTTTTTTATTACATAGCCCCAACATTGCGGTTTTATGTATTTTTAGAACGCGCAATCGGCCGAAGAGCGCTGGTAGAAGATCAGCATTTTTATCGCAAAATCATGTTCTCAGTTGAAGCTCATTTCCGTCTCGGCGGGTGAGTCAATAAACAGAATTGCCGCATTTGGGGCTCCGAAACCCCGCATGTCGTCAAGACAATGCATTCACAGGATTGACTGTTTGATGCGGTATGTGGTCAAGCGGTATCACTGGCCCGTTGTTCTTCACAAACAGATCATGAGTCGCCGTAACCGTCAATTAAGACCGCTATCGAGAAAGATTGGAAGATTTTTCCTAGTTCCAAAAGGAAGACGAAGACATCGACGACATATGGTTCCAGCAGAAAAGCGCTTGGTGCCACACAGCCTACTTTGCAGTCGAAATTCAGCGTCGTACTTTCGAAAATCGAAGAATACCGCCTCGCGGCTGAGATTTGACCCCGTTGGAATATTTTGTGTGGGGGTCATCAATTTTTAGTGCTGTGCCAACCATCCCGGGAAGTCGCCATTAAGGTCCATACCATCGAAAATGAGCTCAAAAATAGGGTAGGTCGGATGATAAAATTGAAGTGGACATCACCTAAAATAAACCGCACTGTTGGCGCTATTCAATAAAAAAAAATTATTTTTATTATAGCCATTTCAAAACGCAACTTGTTCTTGTGCCACCTTGTATAACTTCCTCATAACACTTAAACAGCTTTATTCTTTTTTAAGATCAAACCAGTATATTGAAGACAACTATATGGCTTACCAGAGTAATGAAACAGAAGACAATATGGATAGGTCTGCCGAAAACCTCCTTTCTCGAAAACGTGGAGACTCAGAATTGGGCGAAGAAGACGATTTTATTACAACGGTTAAACGCCAGAAGCATTTGGAAATGTCTAAAACCGAAGAGCTTGACAAACAATTTCATTGCGGGACTTAAATCCTAGGTCATATTTTAAAGTGTCCAGCTTTTAGTAATTAAAAATATATTTTCATTTTACGTATCATTTCAACTAGGAATAGTTTTTACCTGCGTCAGAATTTAAAAAAACATTTTCGTTTTAGCTGTCACACTAACTTACAAGTTTAAATTGATCGAATCCTCCAGAGATCAAAGCTTGATTTGTCGGTGCAGATCGACTCCCTGATTCAAAAGATTGTATACAACATTTTTAGTATGGTACCATTTTTTTAAGTGTAAACCTTTTACAACTGTTTTCATGCAAAATTGATTTTTTATTTCGGTTCTGCTTAACTGATTTTCGTCACCGTCATATTATATCATTATTTAATTTTCCAATAAGGATAGGTTTCCTAATATAAATGATAGAGCTCAACAGAGTTTGACAAATTGCTAAAACTGAAGTTCCTACAACATAAATTAATTCTAAAAAAATACACGCATGGCAACCGAAAATAATTTGATCACTTTATTTTGAAGATGGAACATTAAAAAATCTAACAAGGGCGGCCTTAACTCAAAACTGGGAGGAGTTAACCTGACTACGGTCACCTGGAATCCGGCCGGCGGAATCCGATCCGGCCCATGCAAGCGCTGAGTGTTTAGCTCACGAAGCGCAGCGTTGACCATACTCGGCCAACATCAGAGTTGCGGGCCGCCAGCAGCGGCTGCCTAAAAGTGCGGCGTCAGCATCTTGGCCGAAAGATGGATTGTCGAGCCGAAGACTTTTTCTACCCTTGCAGTGGGTATTATAATTTCAGTCAAAAGTTTACAACGCAGTGAAGGAGACCCTATAAAGTATATTTATTCTTGATCAGCATCACTAGGAGAGTCGATCTAGCCATGCTCGTCTGTCCGTCCGTCTGTCCGTGCGTTTCTACGCAAACTAGTCTCTCAGTTTTAAAGCTATCTGCAAGAAAATTTTATTAAAAGTTGTCTTTCTATTGCAGGTAGTATATAAGTCGGAACGAGACGGATCGGACGACTATAGCATATAGCTCCCATAGGAACAATCGTTTTTAATTTTTTTTAGTTCTTCGACATATAGTAATGGTTAAACATTTCTGAACTACGGTTTAAATTTCATTAAAATCGGACGAATATATCATATAGCTCCCATGGAAGCAATAAAAATATATAAACATTTTTTTTTAATGTATGTTACGGGAGCGGGGTAAGAAAAAAAACAAGAAAGAAATAGATACAATAACCAGAGACAGAAGACACTGTGAGTGCAGGTGGCGAAACACCAAAATTGGCCAATACAGTAACCAGCAACTAATTGGTCAGAGTAAGCAATTCATAAAAACATAAAGCAGGCAATAGGTGTACGCAGCAATTAATATGAAACCTAGCAGAATCCAGAAGTGGGCCATTGAGCCATTCCTACAACATAAATTAATTCTAAAAAAATACACGCATGGCAACCGAAAATAATTTGATCACTTTATTTTGAAGATGGAACATTAAAAATCTAACAAGGGCGGCCTTAACTCAAAACTGGGAGGAGTTAACCTGACTACGGTCACCTGGAATCCGGCCGGCGGAATCCGATCCGGCCCATGCAAGCGCTGAGTGTTTAGCTCACGAAGCGCAGCGTTGACCATACTCGGCCAACATCAGAGTTGCGGGCCGCCAGCAGCGGCTGCCTAAAAGTGCGGCGTCAGCATCTTGGCCGAAAGATGGATTGTCGAGCCGAAGACTTTTTCTACCCTTGCAGTGGGTATTATAATTTCAGTCAAAAGTTTACAACGCAGTGAAGGAGACCCTATAAAGTATATTTATTCTTGATCAGCATCACTAGGAGAGTCGATCTAGCCATGCTCGTCTGTCCGTCCGTCTGTCCGTGCGTTTCTACGCAAACTAGTCTCTCAGTTTTAAAGCTATCTGCAAGAAAATTTTATTAAAAGTTGTCTTTCTATTGCAGGTAGTATATAAGTCGGAACGAGACGGATCGGACGACTATAGCATATAGCTCCCATAGGAACAATCGTTTTTAATTTTTTTTAGTTCTTCGACATATAGTAATGGTTAAACATTTCTGAACTACGGTTTAAATTTCATTAAAATCGGACGAATATATCATATAGCTCCCATGGAAGCAATAAAAATATATAAACATTTTTTTTAATGTATGTTACGGGAGCGGGGTAAGAAAAAAAACAAGAAAGAAATAGATACAATAACCAGAGACAGAAGACACTGTGAGTGCAGGTGGCGAAACACCAAAATTGGCCAATACAGTAACCAGCAACTAATTGGTCAGAGTAAGCAATTCATAAAAACATAAAGCAGGCAATAGGTGTACGCAGCAATTAATATGAAACCTAGCAGAATCCAGAAGTGGGCCATTGAGCCAGAAAAAGGGGAAATTATGTACCTAAGTGGAAACACTTAGATGACCCAGAAGCAATACCACCGGTATAAAAGAGCCCCCACCTTAGGTTCGAGTAGAGACAGTTCAAGATAATTGCGAATCGGGTAGTCACAGTCCAAGATAATTAAGAATCGGGATTCGAGACAGAAACGACCGCGGAACCGCGTTTAGTCCACTACTGGCAAAAGCAATAATCGCGGAGGACCTATCCGAGTGATCGAATTTAGAACCCGATAGAAATATAACTTATATATCATGGGATCTACAACCTCGACGGCATCCCACAACCCGGCAAACGTGGTGAACAACGTCAAAATGGTAGACCACAAGGAGAACATAACCAAAGTCTACAATGTTTTGTGCCTCATTAATGGACTCTTCCTCCGGATGTACAAGCGATCTGTGCAGAGTCGTCGGGACCACGGACACGAGCTGGAGAAAATCATAGCTGCCACCGCCAATTGGCCAGAAAGGAGCCAGCACTAACATATCAACCCGTGCAAAAATAACAATTACTTCATTATTATTATTTCAATTTCGGTAAAACAATCAACAACACCCATAAAAATAAACAAACAATTAAATGCAAGCAAAAGATCAAAGTTTTATTTGTAATTGGAACCACCAGAAGAAACCTCAGCTAGAAGTGCTACCGTCAACCGTCGCGAGTACCGTTTTCACTCTTCTCTTCCTTGCAATTCGTATCGCAATAAAGCTAATAACTTATTTTTTTCTCTTTGTGAAAAAAGACCAACATCGCTCAATTGCCCAAGATAATATAAACTCAATATAAACTAATCCAACACTTTAGTCATAATGTTAAGTGAATTTGCACTAATATAAATATATTTATGCATATGTGTATAACTAATTTTCCAAACCCAGAATACTACAATGAGAGCTCTCGTCGATGGAAATAAAAAGGGGTAAGTGAGTTGTGTTCGACTTACTGTCAAGCAAACCTTTTTAAAATATATATATATATATTTACACATATGCGTATATACCTAGCTCTATAGTCAATTTAAACATTTATATATATATATATATATATATATATATATATATACATATATATATATATGAATATGTATATATATATATATATTTAGAGTCATTTAATATTCATATTATTATTCTTATAAATTAACTCCAAATATTATTCTTAAATTTATATTCAGTCCTATTAGTTTTATTACCCGTTAATACAAATATTATATACACCGCGTAGAATATTTCTCAGTTTAATTTGGCACCTTAAATTACTAATTAAATGTGCACCTTTTTAAATGAAAAATCTTTTCAATAAATTATAATATGAAGCAGAACTCAATAATGTCTTGGTAAACGTCTAAAAAAGTGGGGAGCTGGCGCAAATGGAAAAACTCGGGTCAAGAACAATGACGTTACTTTCGACTGACGACATTGACAATAGGGGATCGCATTGCAGTGGCCGGCGGCGATCCATCGGCATACGGGACGTATGAAGGGGCAGGGTAAAACAGCCACACGCTGCCGATCGAAATTCGGTCAAGCGCTCGAACTAGCTACTTGCGAAGTTTGTGGGCAGCGACGACAAATGACAAAACGAACTGGACGATCTCTATCATTTTTTCTAAGGCACGATAAATTTATTCTCGTTATGTAGGGGAGGGAGTGGTTTCCAAAGAACCCACCCCGTCCGGCGAGCTGAGCGGGCACCCAGCGTGCCTACCCAGGACGCAACTCCCTCGGCCCAAGTCGTTTGGACTGGGCACTAATACACCGACGTAACAGAATTGGCAACCAACGCAGCATTCTTTGCATCCTAGGAACTAGGACTTTTAACATCTGAAGATGTCTTTTTTACGTTATTAAAGGTTACGATTTCAAAATCGGAGTACCGGATGTTGGGCATATCTGAAAAAATTGGGAGGGGGCGAACAGACCAGATCCGTACAAACCGACGCTATCCGTTTGAGCCAGGCAAGAACCAGGTCGCTCGAGAGGTTCGAGTCTGTACGGATTCCACCAATACAAGGGCGGGAGGACTGAATCTATCTCTCTGGCCGACGCTATCCGCTTGTACTAGGCATGAACCAGGTCGCTCGAGAGGTTCGAGTCCAGAGAGAGAGAGGAAACAGGGAGGCAATTTCTTTAGTCTGTCTGAAATAAAGCTCTATTTGTCTGTCTGTGAGCAAGTCTACCTGTTTCCGACGACTATGAGGGAGGGGGTTTCGGACAGTTCCTTCTACGGGGAATCACCACTCCGGTGGAGGCTGTAGTCCTGGGAAGAGGTCAGAAGGACATCAATGGAACAGGTGTCTCCGGTGGATAATCCTATCATAAAATTCACTTACTTAGGGACCTTTTTTTATAACTTCTTGGGGGCTTAATTTCGAACGGTTTCTTGACCCATAAACAACTTCCAATGCCAGCGAACCCGATTTAAAAATTTTTGTATTCTTTTCATAATATAATTGTCAAATAAAACTGCTGTTGTATGCAAAAACAATCAAGCAGCATAAAAAGTGAACGAACACACACATATTTTTGTCCAGTCTTTTTGAGTCGCGTCTTGGCTCAAGTGTCTTTATCGTCGTCATTCAAATTGGTAATTTGAAGATTTAACAAAAAACAAGAAAGGAAGCAAACTTCGGCAAGCCGAAGTTTATATACCCTTGTAGCTATTGCTAGAATTAAATTTTTGAAAAGATTAAAATTATGATTTACTTGCGTATATGCTTAAAAACATTGATGCTATGATGATTTTCAGCTCAATTATTAGATAGTTATTTTATATATTTTTATTAGTTCTATGGTAGCTATATGATATAGTCGTCTGATTTTGATGAAATTTAAACCGTAATTCTGAAATATTTAACCATTACTATATGTCGAAGAACTAATAGAAAAATTTAAAAACAGCAAAGTTATCATTTTTTTTGTATTTTTTTTTCCGATTATTCCTATGGGAGCTATATGATATAGTCGTCCGATTTTGATGAAATTTAAACCGTAATTCTGAAATATTTAACCATTACTATATGTCGAAGAAATAAAAAAAAATTTAAAAACAGCAAAGTTATAATTTTTTTTTATTTTTTTTCGATTGTTCCTATGGGAGCTATATGCTATAGTCGTCCGATCCGGCTCGTTCCGACTTATATACTACCTGCAATAGAAAGCAGATACTAGTTTGCGTAGAAACGGACGGACAGACGGACATGGCTAGATCGACTCGCCTAGTGATGCTGATCAAGAATATATATACTTTATAGGGTCGGAGATGTCTCCTTCACTGCGTTGCAAACTTCTGACTGAAATTATAATACCCTCTGCAAGGGTATAAAATGTGTGGCAGGCGTGTGCCACTATCAAGGTTGATTATTGTTTATTTATTATTTAATTACTTCGGCACGAGCCAAAACCTTGAAATATTAAGATTGTTCAGTAAATGGCAGGGAAGAGGAAGAAGGTAAAGTTGACAATACCGCATACTAGGACT
This sequence comes from Drosophila gunungcola, assembly GCF_025200985.1. Taxonomy (NCBI): domain Eukaryota; kingdom Metazoa; phylum Arthropoda; class Insecta; order Diptera; family Drosophilidae; genus Drosophila; species Drosophila gunungcola. The sequence continues at coordinate 254,418 of NW_026453251.1, forward strand.
GCAGAGGCTTCAACCTTAGCCGCAAGACAGGCTCGGAGAGCAAGGCAAATCGTGACAACTAGTGATCAACAGGCACCGGAACAGTCGGTCAGCTTTGGCAGCAAGATAGATAATTTAGGAAGCCTGGCAGATTACCACCATGGAGGAGTCGTCAGGAGCTGTAGGGGGTGAAAACTATTACTTAGGACAGCCACAAGGAAGGTCCAGCGTGCTACTTAATACAGGAGCACGGCCGCGGCAGTCGGAGAAAGAAAGCAGGCTGGAGCGAATGATGTCTGCGCTGATCATGCAAGGCAACAAGTTAAGGGCTACAGTCGCAACCCAGATAACGGAATTAAATACCCAGATAATTAATCTAGAAACAAAGGTGGCAGAAATAAGTTAATCACAATCAGGTAATTCACAGACAGCCGGAGACACGTCTGTACAAAACAGCACTTCTCGGCCGGCACCTTCGAGCCGCTGTGAGCGTCAACTTTACACCGAAACAGGAGTTTCGGGACCAGCCGAGGGATGTCAATAGAAAGTTTTCTCTTCCGAGTAGATCGCATGAAAGCACTGTATGGGTATACAGATGAACAGGTATTCCGAGAATTTCACTGTTTACTCACTGGATCCACCAGCAAATGGTATTGGCAAATGCTGGAAGACAAAGCGGACGACCATTATTTTGGCTTCCACTCGGGTTAGCAATGACCAGAGCCTTTTCGACATCGGAGAACAACTATGTCACCATAAAAGAATTAATGGAACGACGACAGGGATATAACGAAGTTTGGAGGATTATATTTCTGCGATGCACAATTTGCAGTTTAAACTAAGAAATAAGATTCCAGAATCCAACCTTCTGGAGATATTGAAGAAGAACCTAAATTCTCAAATGGGAGCCTTTTTGTTGGCGTCAAGCATATCTACATTAGCCGAGCTTAAGAGGGAAGGAATACGTGTCAAAAAAATGGTTGAAGGACAAGAGGTCAGGCCCGCGGCACGTTAACGGGATCATAAATGAATCGGAAGAAGGATATGAGGCCGATTACTACCAGGTGGCCAAAGCCACCATATCCGTAGAACAGGTGGGTCATTGACAGCCGATCGCACTTTCACTTGGCCCGATCATAAGCATGGCATCATCGTCTCCATCCCCAGCTGCAGGCCATCACCGTGGACCCGCCATCATCATCATCATCATCGTCATCATCATCATCATCATCATCATCATCTTCTTCATTACCATCGTCATTGTTACCATCGGCTAGCGATTGTTGTTGCTGGTTGAGTAATCCCCACCTAGATCCGATGAAGACGACTTAACTTGGACTTCTTGGCAGCTGATATAATAGGCGAACCTGGTAAGGTGTCTTTTAAGAATAGTTTAACTACGAATAGGAAAACAGAAGGGCCCAAAGGGGATACTTTTAAAGCATTATATTGTTTTCATTTTGATATAAGCGACTTACAAATTTTTTTTATTATATTTATAATGTTTGGTGAATAGTGGCAAAAAGATTAACAAAATATATTTTTGATTTCACTTACACATTTTAGTATCTTGCCATTAAAATTTAACTCACCTTAAAAACCCCTTTATTAAGTAAATAATGTAGGATAACGAAATGATTATGATGTTCATATACCCTTGCAGCTATTGCAAGAATTAAATATTTTTGAAAACATTAAAATTATGATTTACTTGCGTATATGTTTAAAAACATTAAAGCTATGATGATTCTCAGCTCAATTATGTAGCGCTTGGTGCAGCTGCAGATAGTCCAACGCCATCTAGATACAAAGTAAAAAGAAAAAAAATCGGTGGCGCCATCTAGATCTCGATGGGGAGAATTGGTGGCCTGGCAGGGTTAGATCATTTGGGGTAACAGGGCGAAATGTCAGACTTTCTCTGAGTGAGAGAATTTCTCCAATTAGGGGGAGAGATAGGTTGCCGCCTTTATTGCGGCGTCACTAGCCGCCATTCCTAATTGGGCATCCAAAGTGGTCGGTTGAGTAAAAAGTGTGAAATCAGTTAACCAGCGAAAGTGCTCGAAAAGCAGAGGCGGCTACCAACAGCCGCACAGTTACCACGGCAAGGAAGTTACCCAGAAGGAAGACCCCAGCGGGATTCCGACCAAGTTCAGGGGTGAGTGAGAAGGGAATGAGGTCTTTTAGATTTTCTAAGGGGGCTCATCTTGTTGCATAGGTGTTGGCCAAAAGGTGCCGCCCCCAAGTCCAAGACGCAACCCGTGAGGTTAGAAGCAGGCACCAGTTTTTTTCGCAGTGCTGTGAAGCCACCACAGCGCAAAAAGCCACCAGTGATCGGCGCTCCAAAGAGGAGAAGGAGGAGACCACGGATGGACGGCCGGCAGAAAACATAAAAAGAAATCAGCGGTCAAGTCAGCGTCCGGCGGGAGAGCGAGAGTGTCGCAAAATTCGTCGGTGGTGTTAAAAGTCTCATCATATTAAGAAAAATGGCATATTAATTGCCACAAGTTTTATCGTCAGCCCAACTAAAAAAGTTAAGCAGCAAAAAGCTGCAATGATGTGCGGAAATAAGTAAAGTTAATTTAGTCTAAGTTTTTTTTTCTAATAATTTTTTTTTGGTATTCAAATGGAGTGAGTGATTATGTGAGTGAGAGAATATGGAATGTGTGGCTATCGTGGTGTTGTTTTATTGGTAGCTTAAAGGAAAAAGAAAAGCGAATTAGGCTTATATTACAAAAAAAAAAAAAAAAAAATAACTCAAACAAACCAAAAAAAAAAAAAAAAAAAAGGAATAAGAATCAAAAGTACTAACGTTCATTTAGTGGCATCGGGTAGTGTTCAAATAAATAATATTTCTAGTTCCTCCCAAACAGCAGACTACCGTCGCCGAAAGCGCTTTCATCGATGGATGTTTAAAGAAAATTGGTGAGTGATATTAATTCCATAAATCCCGATATTACCCCTACAAGAATGTTCCTACATTGCGTATAGTTATGCTGTTACAAAAAGAAAAGAAATAAATCATACGCTACCGTTCGCTAGGGCCTCTTGAAAAAGAAAACGTAAACAAAGGCAAAAAACCCAAAAGAAATTTAAATGCATTTATATGTTTGCGCGAACGCAACCCAGTCGCCGTTTAAAAGTATTCCTATCCTCACGTACGTTGTCAATCAAATACTCTGCCTTAAGCAACTAATCTGCCCGAAATAAGTTTCATTGTATTAGGACTTACCATTAATTTCATTAGTCGCACTTTTGATCATTAATATATTTTTAATTATTATTTATATTAACCGTTATATACGTTCATACATGTCAATTTCAATATTTATTCATTTATTCACCATAATTTTTATGTCTATTTATAAGAGTATTATTTCGTCTTAGTTTTAATAAATATGTTTATAATGTTCTGAACATCAATATTTTTTGCCGCAGCTAGCATGAAGCCTCTGTAGAGTAAGTTACTTGGGCCTAATAAGGGGTCATCAATAATTAAGAAAATAAAAGGGTATGATGGCCATAGGTAGGGCGGGCAGAAGACCTTATCAGTCATCGGAGGTGAACTGAGACTTGTTTGGGCTAGAAGAAACCAATGTCCCTCTCCTCTATTCTTATATGAGTTCTCTACTTCCGGATATAGTAAGCTTGTCTTTCACGCGAAAATAAGTTTTAGGATCAAAAAAAGGCATCTATGGAATCTGAAGCAAGACCACCACCCCCTCATTGCCGACAAGCAGCAGCCGGACCAACGCTCGCGTGCGCTCAGTTCCATGTATTTCATCTCGCCTGAACCCGGAATTATTCGTGATTCGTTACAATTATAAATAATTCAGTTAATAATGATTATTAATTCTTTGGCGCCCATCGTTTCGGCCACATTTAAAATGTGCTCTCAAACTCATACATCATTTCTTTTCTCCATCTAGGGTGTCAGCAATTCGGCAGTGTGCTAAACCAGAGTCTTTGGTAGTAACACAGCTGCTGGCGTTCACTTTCAAAACAAAAATTCTCTCAGTTCCGCTGCACTTCCGATCTGGCGATTTGGAAGAACGACTAACCGAATTATCAGTAGTAGGTCAGTCGGCCACGTCAAACGGAAGCAGCAGAGGAGCATTAGCTTTCCTATACACTATTTTCCAGGGTAGCCCCCAAAGCACGGCATATCAGTACGCTTAGGAGAAGCAGGCTAACAATCATTTTAGTAATGATTTGTCTGACCACGTATGATTTGTTGTAGTAAAGGGTTAAGTCTTTATGAACTAAATCATAATCTTTTGTCAAGCATCTGCATAGGATTTATTGCAACAACCTTTTACAAGGGAATTGCAAGCCACAGATGATGGCAAAAGTGTAATACTTTACCCTTCGCAAAGAAGAGCGCGGTAGCAGTCGCTTGGACATCAGTCGTCGCTTATCTCTTAAGAGCGGTAACTGACCACGGCTGACCACCCGCGCAGCAGCGCTGTTTGTTGTTGTTTAGCGCGATTTTTTTTGCTGTTTATGTTTTCTTTGGTTTCTTTTACATTGTCAAATTTGGATCAGTTCAAGGCCAGTACTTATTCGCAGGGGAATAAGCTATGCTTGTTGGCAAAATATTTTATGATATATTTTTTTTGTTTATTAATTCAAGTTTCTTGTTACGTTTTTAGGTTTTACAATTATTTCAGCTAATTAACTGGTGGGATTTCAGAACCAATTATTTTAGCAAAACATTTTGTTCTTCTCATTGTTCTTTCGCCTTTCGCCTACTGTAGTCGGCTGCTGATAAAAGGGAAGCGCGACGAGCGAACATCTGATCGAGCTGAGGAGGTCATTGATCTCTAAGTTTGAAGGTGCGATAAGCAGTAGAACAATAACAGTCACGGGTATCTAACTAGGAGTAATTTAAAATTTTGGGGACTCAGTGTTTTAAATTTAGAAAGAATAATAATGTCGGACGATGAGAAAGGCGCTGGGTCTGCACCCAAATGCGTTTTATGCGAAAAGACCTTGGCTTCGGCACCGACGCTGCAAATTAAATGTGGTCATAAATTCCACAAAGTCTGTTTCGAGTCGTATGCCAAGACCGGAAATTCTTGTCCGATCTGCAAAGAGACTCCTCACGATACCAGACAGCGTAAACGGCAAAATACGCCGGCAGGTGCAGGGTCATCAAGCTTAGAAGAAGCGGAGCAGGTAGCTATATCCCAGCACGCTATAGGGAACATTGTGGCACAACAAGTCAAAGCCATGCAAAATGATCTGCTAGCACAGCTATCGGAAAAGATGGCCCAGCTGATTCAAGTTAACTTAGCGGCTCATATGCCGCCACAATCTAACGTCCCTCCCGCAATAAATGCGAGGCGGTTATCAGAGTCGGTAAACTTTCAGGTTGGATGCCCAACAAGCATAGTGCACGGTTCAGGCCTAGCAACACCGAGGACCGAAGTCAACGAGCTTGCCCACAGGCCAGATAAAGTTTGCCAAATTGTTAACAGTTGGAAGCTAAGGTTTAGTGGCAGCAAAGAGGGCTTGAGTGTAGATAATTATATATACAGAGTACAAGCACTCACAGAGCAGACACTAGATTCGAATTATGAGGCTTTGTGTGGCAATGCTAGCATTTTATTTGAGGGAAAGGCTAGGGATTTCTATTGGAGATTTCATAAATCGGTCATAGTAGTCAACTGGGATGGACTCTGCTGTGCTTTACGGAAGCAATTCCGGGACACGCGCAGCGATGTTGATATTAGAGAAGCGATCCGAGATAGGAAGCAAAAAGATAAAGAAGATTTCGATACATTTCATGACGCTGTCGTTCAGCTTATGGACAATTTAGAGTATCCAATGCCAGAACGCGATATTGTAGATACTTTGAGCAGAAATTTAAGACCTGAAATCCGTCATGAGCTGTTAAATATCAGAATCAGCTCAGTAGATAGCTTGCGCGAAATTTGTCGGCGTAGAGAAAGGTTCTTAGAGGATGTAAAGCGAAATTATAGCTACCAAAAGACGATTCCGTTCCGTAAAAATGTGGCAGAACTGGTAGAGGAAGCCCAATCTGATGATGCGACCGAATTTTCAGACGTCGAAGTCGACGGTGAAATAGGTGCCATGGCTCTAATTTGCTGGAACTGCCGCCAAGAGGGCCACAGGTACCACGACTGCGAGGGAAAACGCAAAATCTTTTGTTTTGGATGTGGTCGTCCAAATACATATAAACCTTCCTGCGTAAAATGTCAAAAAAACGCCAAGATGAACACACAGCCTCGTCAGCCGTTGTGTGTTCAGCGCCAGAAGCCGACGAATCCAGAGACGAACCAGTAGAAACGCTAAGTTCAACAGACGTACTAAATTTGTCCGAAAAAAATCATAGTCCGCTTACATTTTGGCCCCAATTAGTTAAATCTAATCAGCGTTTGCCAAGTCCGAATCCCGTCTGTCCGAAGAAAAGATCAAGGAATGCAAGCAGAATAAGAGCGTTTTGGAGTGCGGCTAAAACCATTAATGCCATTCGTTACAAAAAATACGATAAACGACCTTATGCTGAGGTACGGGTGTTAGATCGAGTGGTATTAGGGCTTCTTGATACAGGAGCGGCCATGAGTGCGTTAGGAGGAAAATTGGCTGAGCAAGTGGTCTTGAGTCGAATTCCTTTTAAAAGAGTGGCAACGGTGGCAAGTACAGCGGATGGAAAGAGACAAGAAATAATAGGCCGTTTAAAAATTCCGGTGCAGTATAAGAAAATCACTAAGGATTTAGAACTGCATATAATTCCAAGCCTCAGTCAGGATCTTTACTTAGGAATAGATTTTTGGCAGGCTTTCGATCTTTTGCCAGCCAGTATGAATATAGCAGAAATAGCTCCGGAGTCGCATGATCTTACAACTAGCCAACAGGAAATACTCAAGTCTGTAGTGGCGCTGTTTCCATCATTCGCTATTTCTGGTTTAGGTAAAACCAGCCTTATTTCTCACACGATTGATATAGGAGACGCGAAGCCGGTGAAGCAAAGGCATTTTCCCGTTTCCCCAGCAGTCGAAAAACTTCTATATGAAGAGGTAGATCGGATGTTAAGTTTGGGGGTGATAGAGGAGTCAGATAGTGCCTGGTCATCGCCGGTGGTTTTGGTACAGAAGCCAGGGAAAATTCGTCTCTGCTTAGACAGTCGAAAAGTCAACGCAGTTACCAAGAAGGATGCATATCCGCTGCCGCAAATAGATGGCATTTTGGGACGACTTCCCAAGGCGATGTTTATATCCAGTCTCGACCTTAAAGATGCATATTGGCAGATTCCCCTTGATAAGGCATCGCGAGATAAGACTGCTTTCACTATTCCGGGGAAGCCCCTTTATCAATATAAAGTTATGCCTTTTGGTCTCACTAATGCTTCTCAGACAATGACCAGATTAATGGACAAGGTAATTCCAGCCAGTCTAAGGAACGAGGTTTTCGTGTACTTGGACGATTTGCTTATCATATCTGAGAGTTTTGAGGCCCATATGAGAGTGTTGAGTTTAGTAGCAGGCTTTGTCAAAACAGCTGGTTTGACCCTAAATGTCGAAAAAAGCAAGTTTTGCATGCGAAGTGTAAAATACTTGGGCCATATTGTTGGTGAGGGCGTTATACGTACTGACCCAGAGAAAATATCGGCCATGAAAGATTTTCCTCTGCCGCAGTCGCTCAAGGCTCTGCGTCGTTTTCTTGGAATGGCTGGGTGGTACAGGAAATTCATTAAAAATTTTTCCTCTGTCACAGCCGCTCTCACTGATCTTTTAAAGCCGAGAAAAAAGTTTGTAATGTCAGAGGAGGGAGAAAGAGCTTTCGAGCAGCTGAAGGAAATGTTGTGTTCGGCCCCAGTTTTGCACAGCCCAGATTTTAGTAGACCATTCTTTATACACTGCGATGCAAGCAAGACCGGTGTGGGAGGCGTTTTAGTGCAAAAATCCGATGAAGGGGATGAATATCCAATAGCATTTGTTTCAAAAAAATTGAATTCCGCCCAGAAAAGTTACACGGTAAGTGAACAAGAGTGTCTGGCTGCCATCATTTGTATAAAACGGTTCCGAGCTTACGTAGAAGGTCACGCATTTACGGTTATAACAGATCATGCCACTTTAAAGTGGCTAATGTCACAGACGGACTTGCATTCCCGGCTAGCTCGATGGGCATTAAAGCTCCAGAGTTTCGATTTTAAAATCGAGCATCGTAGTGGAAAATTGAATGTAGTGCCAGATGCGTTGTCTAGAGTAAATGAGTCGGAGTTAGCTGTTTTAGATGCAAGTCAGGGTTTACTAGTGGAATTAGATTCACCTGAATTTAAAAGTGTAGAATACTTGGAGTTATTGGAAAAGGTCAAAGCCAATGCTGAGAAACTTCCAGATCTGACAGTATCTGATAATTTGGTATATCGCAGAACAGAGCATGCCACAGGCGAACCCTTACACGATGTGTTTAATTGGAAACTTTGGATTCCGCCCAAATTAGTACCAGAAGTGCTGAAAAAGGCTCATGATGATCCACTGGCTTCCCAAGGAGGTATTCATAAAACATTAGAAAGGGTGCGACGGTATTATTTCTGGCCAGGATTGGTAAACGATGTAAAGAGATATATTCAGGCTTGCGATACTTGCAAGATGGCAAAAGCGCCAAATTGTATACAACGACCGCTAATGGGTACTTCTCCGGAATCCCAGAGATTCTTCCAGAGGTTGTTTGTAGATTTTCTCGGACCATACCCCCGGTCAAGGAGTGGGCATATAGGGATTTTTATAGTCCTGGATCACTACACGAAGTTTGTGTTTTTGAAAGCTGTGAAGAAACTCACAGCGGATGTGGTGATCAAATATATGCAGCAGGATCTTTTTCATACTTTCGGAGTGCCAGAAACTATTGTATCTGACAATGGTAGCCAGTTTAAATCCGAGGCATTTCAAAAGTTTCTGCGGGAAAATAAGGTAGGCCATACTCTTACCGCTGTTTATTCGCCGCAAGCCAATGCGTCTGAAAGGGTGAATCGGTCTGTTATAGCGGCAATCCGTTCTTATGTTCGACCGGATCAGAAAGATTGGGATGAGCAGCTTAGCAGCATTTGTTGTGCATTGCGGTCGGCTGTCCATTCAAGTATTGGCACTTCACCTTATTATATGGTTTTCGGACAGCATTATATATCTTCCGGTTCGACTTTTAAACTATTGAGGAATTTGCAAATGTTGGAAGATAGGTCAGCGATGTTTACCCGAGAGGATTCATTGGATATAATTCGTAGTAAGGCCTGCGACGTAATGAAGATGCTAAATGAAAAGAACTCGCGCCAGTATAATCTGCGTTCCAGGGATATATCTTACGCGGAAGGGCAAGAGGTGTATAGACGTAATTTTAAACAAAGTAATTTTGTGGCGGGATACAATGCCAAGTTAGCTCCAACGTACTTAAAGGCCAGAGTCAAAAAGAGAGTTGGCCAATCATATTACGATCTAGAGGACCTGCAAGGGAAGTATGTTGGCCGGTATCATGCAAAGGATATGAAGCAGTAGTAATGCTGCCCTTTGCTTTGGTTTATCTGTCTTGGATGTGTAACCCCCAAGACAGATCTTTAGCGGGGGGTATTTGTAGCGCTTGGTGCAGCTGCAGATAGTCCAACGCCATCTAGATACAAAGTAAAAAGAAAAAAAATCGGTGGCGCCATCTAGATCTCGATGGGGAGAATTGGTGGCCTGGCAGGGTTAGATCATTTGGGGTAACAGGGCGAAATGTCAGACTTTCTCTGAGTGAGAGAATTTCTCCAATTAGGGGGAGAGATAGGTTGCCGCCTTTATTGCGGCGTCACTAGCCGCCATTCCTAATTGGGCATCCAAAGTGGTCGGTTGAGTAAAAAGTGTGAAATCAGTTAACCAGCGAAAGTGCTCGAAAAGCAGAGGCGGCTACCAACAGCCGCACAGTTACCACGGCAAGGAAGTTACCCAGAAGGAAGACCCCAGCGGGATTCCGACCAAGTTCAGGGGTGAGTGAGAAGGGAATGAGGTCTTTTAGATTTTCTAAGGGGGCTCATCTTGTTGCATAGGTGTTGGCCAAAAGGTGCCGCCCCCAAGTCCAAGACGCAACCCGTGAGGTTAGAAGCAGGCACCAGTTTTTTTCGCAGTGCTGTGAAGCCACCACAGCGCAAAAAGCCACCAGTGATCGGCGCTCCAAAGAGGAGAAGGAGGAGACCACGGATGGACGGCCGGCAGAAAACATAAAAAGAAATCAGCGGTCAAGTCAGCGTCCGGCGGGAGAGCGAGAGTGTCTCAAAATTCGTCGGTGGTGTTAAAAGTCTCATCATATTAAGAAAAATGGCATATTAATTGCCACAAGTTTTATCGTCAGCCCAACTAAAAAAGTTAAGCAGCAAAAAGCTGCAATGATGTGCGGAAATAAGTAAAGTTAATTTAGTCTAAGTTTTTTTTTCTAATAATTTTTTTTTGGTATTCAAATGGAGTGAGTGATTATGTGAGTGAGAGAATATGGAATGTGTGGCTATCGTGGTGTTGTTTTATTGGTAGCTTAAAGGAAAAAGAAAAGCGAATTAGGCTTATATTACAAAATAAAATATAAATATAAAAAAATAACTCAAACAAACCAAAAAAAAAAAAAAAAAAAGGAATAAGAATCAAAAGTACTAACGTTCATTTAGTGGCATCGGGTAGTGTTCAAATAAATAATATTTCTAGTTCCTCCCAAACAGCAGACTACCGTCGCCGAAAGCGCTTTCATCGATGGATGTTTAAAGAAAATTGGTGAGTGATATTAATTCCATAAATCCCGATATTACCCCTACAAGAATGTTCCTACATTGCGTATAGTTATGCTGATACAAAAAGAAAAGAAATAAATCATACGCTACCGTTCGCTAGGGCCTCTTGAAAAAGAAAACGTAAACAAAGGCAAAAAACCCAAAAGAAATTTAAATGCATTTATATGTTTGCGCGAACGCAACCCAGTCGCCGTTTAAAAGTATTCCTATCCTCACGCACGTTGTCAATCAAATACTCTGCCTTAAGCAACTAATCTGCCCGAAATAAGTTTCATTGTATTAGGACTTACCATTAATTTCATTAGTCGCACTTTTGATCATTAATATATTTTTAATTATTATTTATATTAACCGTTATATACGTTCATACATGTCAATTTCAATATTTATTCATTTATTCACCATAATTTTTATGTCTATTTATAAGAGTATTATTTCGTCTTAGTTTTAATAAATATGTTTATAATGTTCTGAACATCAATATTTTTTGCCGCAGCTAGCATGAAGCCTCTGTAGAGTAAGTTACTTGGGCCTAATAAGGGGTCATCAATAATTAAGAAAATAAAAGGGTATGATGGCCATAGGTAGGGCGGGCAGAAGACCTCCTCAGTCATCGGAGGTGAACTGAGACTTGTTTGGGCTAGAAGAAACCAATGTCCCTCTCCTCTATTCTTATATGAGTTCTCTACTTCCGGATATAGTAAGCTTGTCTTTCACGCGAAAATAAGTTTTAGGATCAAAAAAAGGCATCTATGGAATCTGAAGCAAGACCACCACCCCCTCATTGCCGACAAGCAGCAGCCGGACCAACGCTCGCGTGCGCTCAGTTCCATGTATTTCATCTCGCCTGAACTCGGAATTATTCGTGATTCGTTATAATTATTAGATAGTTATTTTATATATTTTTATTATTTCTATGGGAGCTGTATGATATAGTCGTCCGATTTTGATGAAATTTAAACCATAATTCTGAAATATTTAACCATTACTATATGTCGAAGAACTAATAGAAAAATTTAAAAACAGCAAAGTTTTAATTTTTTTTTGTATTTTTTTTTCCGATTGTTCCTATGGGAGCTATATGATATAGTCGTCCGATTTTGATGAAATTTAAACCGTAATTCTGAAATATTTAACCATTACTATATGTCGATGAAAAAAAAAATTAAAAAACAGCAAAGTTATAATTTTTTTTTATTTTTTTTTTTCGATTGTTCCTATGGGAGCTATATGCTATAGTCGTCCGATCCGCCTCGTTCCGACTTATATACTACCTGCAATAGAACGACAACTATTGGGAAAGTTTCATGCAGATAGCTTTAAAACTGAGAGACTAGTTTGCGTAGAAACGGACGGACAGACGAACAGACGGATGATGCTGATCAAGAATATATATACTTTATAGGGTCGGAGATGTCTCCTTCAATGCGTTGCAAACTTCTGACTGAAATTATAATACCCTCTGCAAGGGTATAAAAAGTGTGGCAGGCGTGTGCCACTATCAAGGTTGATTATTGTTTATTTATTATTTAATTACTTCGGCACGAGCCAAACCTTGAAATACTAAGATAGTTCAGTAAATGGCAGGGAAGAGGAAGAAGGTAAAGTTGACAATACCCCATCCTAGGACTGCAAGGGCTTCAACCTTAGCCGCAAGACAGGCTCGGAGAGCAAGGCAAATCGTGACAACTAGTGATCAACAGGCACAGGAACAGTCGGTCAGCTTTGGCAGCAAGATAGATAATTTAGGATGCCTGGCAGATTACCACCATGAAGGAGTCGTCAGGAGCTGCAAGGGGTAAAAACTATTACTTAGGACCGACACAAGGAAGGTCCAGCATGCTACTTAATACAGGAGCACGGTCGCGGCAGTCGGAGGCAAAAAGCAGGCTGGAGCGAATGATGTCTGCGCTGATCATGCAAGGCAACAAGTTAAGGGCTACAGTCGCAACCCAGATTACGGAATTAAATACCCAGATAATTAATCTAGAAACAAAAGTGGCAGAAATAAGTTAATCACAATCAGGTAATTCACAGACAGCCGGAGAGACGCCTGTACAAAACGGCACTTCTCGGCTGTGAGCGTCAACTTTACACCGAAACAGGAGTTTCGGGACCAGCCGAGGGATGTCAATAGAAAGTTTTCTCTTCCGAGTAGATCGCATGAAAGCACTGTATCGGTATTGTGAGGAGTTGAATAACTCCCCACAAGTTAAGAAGCAAGCAGAGTAAGCGCATGCAAGCAGTGGCCTACCAGTAGTAACGGTAGTGCGGCGAGAGAGAGTGGTGCACTGAGCACCAGACAAGAACAAGGAGAGTCCGAGAGGGACAGCAGTACAAGAGAGCGGCGAAGGGCCGTGGGCAGAAGGAAGTAACGGGACGGCACCGGACTTTGGACCCTGATATTGGTGCCGTGCGCAGAGGGCGAAAGGTCGAACGGTAAAACCGTGGACTTTGGACCGGGAGGCAAGGAGACGCCGATAATTAGCGGTAAATGGAGGCCTATATAAACCGGCCGAGCGCAGGAAGCCGGATCAGTCGATTTCTACCATGTCAACCAGTAACAGTCGTCAAGTGAACCAGTAACCAGTGGAACAACGTGAAGGAGCAAGTAAAGCTGTGCGGAGTCATCAAGGAAACAAGATCGCTACGTCGAGACGTTCGGGACTTAGAGCTAAAATCTCCGAATTGAGACACAGTTAGCTGAGGTCCTTACGGCATCACACGGCTAAGTCCAGGCGCTTTGTCCCAACTTCTGTCGCGATTTGAGCTTGGCATCCCACCCGGCGTGTCCGGCAGAGTTGAACAAATAGAGTCCTTCGACAAAGAACCGGGGGCTCAAAAGGAAAGTTGTCTAGAACTAGCTGCCTGCCTACAAGGACCGCATTGGCGAACTCCGGCGTATGCCTGATCGTCCTGCAGGAGCTGTACAAGGTCCTGGTGCGACTGGCCCGGAAGGAAGCGCGTTTGTTCAGCTGGTGTCTCGAAAGGCGTATGCGTTAAGAACACAGCAGTGCACCGCTAGAGTCCCAGAACGGCAGCTTACCGAGTCGCCAACAAGAAGGGGAGCCTGCCTACAAGGACTGCATTGGCGAACTCCGGCGTATGCCTGATCGTCCTGCAGGAACTGTATAAGGTCCTGCTGCGAATAGCCCGGAAGGACGCGCGTTTGTTCAGCTGGTGTCTCGAAAGGCGTATGCCTTGAGAGCACAGCGGTCCACCGCTAGAGTCCCAGAACGGCAGCTTACCGAGTCGCCAACAAGGAGCGGAGCTGGTCGAGATACCTGGAGGCAGAACAAGGACAGCGAGGACCCCAGGACGACGAACAACGAGCGTCGAGCGAGCAGCCTATACGTCGAATTCTTAAGCCTGCGGCAGAGAGGGTAGGGTGGAAGCGTTCGTCTAGAACCTGGCGTTTGACCCAGGGACTGCGTTGGCGGCTTCCGGCGTGCGCCTGAACCGTCAAGTAGAGACTGAGCCGAAGTCCGGTGCGACCGGCCGGGACAGAGCAATGGACAGGAGGCTGCGGCTGCGAAAGGCGTACGCCTTGAGAGCACAGTGCCTGTGCACCCTAGTCTGGGAACGGTGCCGCGTCCCTAATCCCTATAACCCAGCCGAGCCAAGGGCAGCAGAGGACATCGCAAGCCAAACCGGCGAGAGAGACACCATTCCCGGCGAGCCAGCACGATCCAGCGAGGCGTTCAACGTGGGAAGGCGACGACGGAAGAACGTAGTTCTACATTATCATTACATCACCCCGGCCGATGGTCAAGTCGGCGAATAAAAGACCACTGTGTACTCCCAATCTTCTGTGCGCTTTTCACTGATCAACAGGGCGGTCACGTAAATATAAATTTGGTGGGACGAACACTTTCATCTTCTGAGCTAGCCGCACGACATTCGTAGCGAGCAGATAATAAATAAAATTAGTTCGTTACAGCATACAGATGAACAGGTATTCACTGTTTACTCACTGGATCCGCCAGCAAATGGTATTGGCAAATGCTCGAAGACATAGCGGACGACCATTATTTTGGCTACTACTCGGGTTAGCAATGACCAGAGCCTTTTCGACATCGGAGAACGACTATGTCACCATAAAAGAATTAATGGAACGACGACAGGGATATAACGAGAGTTTGGAGGATTATATTTCTGCGATGCACAATTTGCAGTTTAAACTAAGAAATAAGATTCCAGAATCCAACCTTGTGGAGATATTGAAGAAGAACCTAAATTCTCAAATGGGAGCCTTTTTGTTGGCGTCAAGCATATCTACATTAGCCGAGCTTAACGTGCCCGCGGCACGTTAACGGGATCATAAATGTATCGGAAGAAGGATATGAGGCCGATTACTACCAGGTGGCCAAAGCCACCATATCCGTAGAACAGGTGGGTCATTGACAGCCGATCGCACTTTCACTTGGCCCGATCATAAGCATGGCATCATCGTCTCCATCCCCAGCTGCAGGCCATCACCGTGGCCCCGCCATCATCATCATCGTCATCATCATCATCATCATCATCATCATCATCATCGTCATCATCATCATCATCATCATCATCATCATCATCATCATCATCATCATCATCATCATCATCATCATCATCATCATCTTCTTCATTACCATCGTCTAGCGATTGTTGTTGCTGGTTGAGTAACCCCCACCTAGATCCGATGAAGACGACTTAACTTGGACTTCTTGGCAGCTGATATAATAGGCGAACCTGGTAAGGTGTCTTTTAAGAATAGTTTAACTACGAATAGGAAAATAGAAGGGCCCAAAGGGGATACTTTTAAAGCATTATGTTGTATTCATTTTGATATAAGCGTCTTACAAATTTTTTGTATTATATTTATAATGTTTGGTGTATAGTGGCAAAAAGATTAACAAAATATATTTTTGATTTCACTTACACATTTTAGTATCTTGCCATTTAAATTTAACACACCTAAAAAACCCCTTTATTAAGTAAATAATGTAGGATAACGAAATGATTAAAAACAAGAAAGGAAGCAAACTTCGGCAAGCCGATGTTCATATACCCTTGCAGCTATTGCAAGAATAAAATATTTTTGAATACATTAAAATTATGATGATTTCAGCTGAATTATTAGATAGTTATTTTATATATTTTTATTATTTCTATGGGAGCTGTATGATATAGTCGTCCGATTTTGTTGTAATATAAACCGTAATTCTAAAATATTTAAATATTACTATATGTCGAAGAACTAAAAAAAAATTGATTAATTTAATTAAAAATTAAAAAAGCGCAAAGCTATAATTTTTATACCCTTGCAGAGGGTATTATAATTTCAGTCAGAAGTTTGCAACGCAGTGAAGGAGACATCTCCGACCCTATAAAGTATATATTCTTGATCAGCATCACTAGGCGAGTCGATCTAGCCATGTCCGTCTGTCCGTCCGTTTCTACGCAAACTAGTCTCTCAGTTTTAAAGCTATCTGCATTAAACTTTCCCAATAGTTGTCTTTCTATTGCAGGTAGTATATAAGTCGGAACGAGTCGGATCGGACGACTATAGCATATAGCTCCCATAGGAACAATCGAAAAAAAAAAACAAAAAAAAATTATAACTTTGCTGTTTTTAAATTTTATTTTTATTTCTTTGACATATAGTAATGGTTAAATAATTAAGAACGACGGTTTAAATATTATCAAAATCGGACGATTATATCATATAGCTCCATAGGAACAATCGGAAAAAAATACAATTAAATTATAACTTTACTGGTTTTTATTTTTTTTAGTTCTTCGACATATAGTAATTGTTAAATATTTCAGAATTACGGTTTAAATTTCATCAAAATCGGACGAATATATCATATAGCTCCCATAGGAATAATCGGAAAAAAAATTATAACTTTGCTGTTTTTTAATTTTTCTATTAGTTCTTGGACATATAGCTTTATGATATAGACGTCCGATTTTGATGAAATTTAAAACGTAATTCTGAAATATTTAACCATTACTATATATCCAAGAACTAATAGAAAAATAAAAAAACAGCAAAGTTATAATTTTATTTTATTTATTTTTTCGATTGTTCCTATGGGAGCTATATGCTATAGTCGTCCGATCTGGCTCGTTCCGACTTATATACTACCTGCAATAGAAAGACAACTTTTGGGAAAGTTTTATTCAGATAGCTTTAAAACTAAGAGACTAGTTTGCGTAGAAACGGACGGACAGAAGGACAGACGGACATGGCCACCACCGAAGGGTGCTGGAATGATAAAGCAAGCAAGAGGAAATCCATTTCGTCAAAACTTGGACAAGAAAACCTTGGAGTCAATGGGGACAGAACCCGGAGGAGATTGCACGTAATAAGCCGGCGGACTTTTATCGCCACCGTAAAATTGTAGACGGAACAGGGTGCCAAGCCCGGTTCCATGCAACGCAGTGTCACTTTTGTGATAAAAACCGACTCTTATCACTCTACTCACTCTTCTATTTTACGGAAAGGTCTGATCGGAGAGCCGGGGACGACATTAAAAGTGGCGACCTCAAGCCCCGCACAGATATCGTCTCATAAGACATGGTATCAGCGTATCTTTAATACGGCACAAGAGGAAGAAGACGAAAGGGGTAACCGGAAGAATAAGAAACTTCGACACCTACACCAGACCCTGGAGACTGCACGGGAAATTAAAAGAAAATATGTTGCGTCTATCATCAGCCTGAAACATGACAACCGCCTTTTTGTCAAGACGAAAGTAGACGGCGAAGAGATTGTAGCCTTATTAGATACAGGGGCGAGTACCAACTGCATTGGCAAAGGAGCAGTGCTGTTTTTATGCGTATGGTGCAGAGGTTAACCAGACAAAACGTATAAACGGCCAGTGGGGGGAAAACTCAAGTTACAGGCATGATCACTCCGCCAGTGGAATGGGAAGGCGAAACAAGAGAAATGGAATTTTTAATAGTGCCCGCTCTACAGAAACACTTTTATTTCGGAATAGAATTCTGGGAGGAATTTAAGTTGCCTTTACCGGGGAAACGCCTATTAGAAAAGAATCCCGAACGCCACGAAACTGCATACACCCCACACAAACTTACCGAGCAACAGGAAGGCACCCTTAAAAAGGTAGTCAACACCTTTCCATCCTGTACAGATATGGGCTTAGGGAAAACCGAGTTAGAAGAACATGTCATAGAAGTTACACAGGAGAATTTACCTATCAAGCAGAGGCATTATCCCATCTCACCAGCAAAACAGAAACTGGTATTTGCCGAACTCGGCCGAATGATAAAATTAGGGGTAATAGAGGAAAGTAATAGTAGTTGGAGTTCCCCTTTGACCTTAGTGCAAAAGGGCCCCAAAAATCGCCTTTGCTTAGACGCCCGCAAAGTTAATGCCCGGACTGAAAAGGACGCATACCCGTTACCACACATAGGGGGTCTACTAAGTCGTCTACAAGAAACGTTCTTTATATCCGGAGTCGACCTGAAAGATGCATTTTGGCAAATAGCGCTGGAAGCTAAAAGTAGAGAAAAAAAAGCTTTCACAGTGCCAGGACGACCTTTGTACCAATTTATGGTCATGCCGTTCGGCCTATGTAATGCTGCCCAGCGAATGTGCAGACTGATGGATAAAGTAATTCCAGCAGCATTAAGAGAATTCGTCTTTGTGTATCTGGATGATTTACTGGTCTGTTCTCCAACTTTTGAAGAACATTTGGAAATATTGCGGCAGGTCAGTGATTGCTTGAGGAGACCAAAATTAACAATCAATGTGGCAAAAAGTAAGTTCTGTTACAGCCAAGCTAAATACCTGGGATATGTAGTAGGTGGGGGTTGCATAAAAATTGATCCAGCAAAAATAAAGGCTATTCAAGAATTCCCCCAGCCAATATCCGCTAAGCAGATGCGGAGATTTTTGGGAATGACAGGGTGGTACTGGCGTTTTATACAAAACTACGCTCAAACAGCAGCACCGCCTTATGAAAGTCTCAAAAAGCACCGAGTCAGGAAATATGAGCTCGATGAAGATGGCATTAAAGCCTTTGAGGCACTGAAGACCAGCCTGGTATCAGCACCTGTATTAACAACACCGAATTTTTCAAAACCTTTCACGATTCAGTTCGATGCATCGACGACCGGAGTCGGAGGGGTGTTGTTCCAGACAGATGAAGAGGGTGGCGAGCATCCTATCGCATACATGTCCTCGAAGCTGGACAAAGCCCAAAGGAACCACAGCATCACTGAACTTGAATGTTTATCGGCAGTATTGAGCATCAGAAAGTTCCGCCCATACGTTGAAGGAATGCCATTCAAGGTCATAACAGATCATGCTAGTTAAAAGTGGTTCATGGGCCAGAAAGATTTATCGGGCAGACTAGCAAGGTGGAGTTTGAAACTACAGGCCTTTGATTTTGAAATCAAACATCGAAAAGGGTCACAAAATGTGGTCCCAGATGCGCTTTCAAGGGTACATATGCATGAAGTAACCGTATCCCCGGACCAAATCCGGAAACACCGTGATCTTTGTTTTGACCATTTCACCAAATTCGTCTGGCTAGAGGCAATGCGAAAAGCAACCGCAACTGCCGTAGTAACCTTTCTCGAAAGAAAAATTTTTCATCAATTCGGAGTGCCAGAATACATTCACTCCGATAACGGTAAGCAATTTGTGTCGTCAACATTTGCCGAATTTGTCAGCCAATATGGAATCCGACACGTTCGAACGGGCTTTTGTTCGCCACAAGCGAATGCAGCAGAACGAGTAAACCGATCCGTGCTACAAATGCTCAGGTCAGCTACGGACAATGACCAGCGGCATTGGGACACACACCTGAGTCGAATTGCGTGTACACTACGAAGTGGCTATTACGAAGCTTTGGGACTGTAACCATATTATGCAATGTTTGGGACCAACATGGTCACACACGCAAGTGCGTATCCGATCATGAGACGTATCGGCGGCCTATCAGCAACAGATCAAGCTCTATGCTTGGCGGATAAGATGGAACTAGTACACAGTGTAGTTAAGCAAGGATTAGCTCGGGCCCACGAAAAAGCTGAAAGAACGTATAATATCCGCAGTAAGGAAATATAATTTACAGTAGGTCAGGTGGTATACCGAAAAAACTGCAACAGTGTAACGGAATGGAAGGGTATAATGCAAAGCTAGGGCCCAATCGGGTACGGTGTCTCATACTTGGACGCAAGGGAGGGTCGCTGTACGAATTAGGAAATTTGGTTGGAAAAAGTATTGGAGTATATCATGGCAATGACCTTTTCGCTGTTTGAAACTGGTTGAAAACCAACAGCGATCAGTGCAATTGTACTACTCAGCGAAGAAGGAACGTTTTGCCTGAGCCAGTAAAAAGAAGAAGAAGATAAACGGCAGTATGAAAGTTATGCAGGAAATCGAAATCACGAGAGAGGCCGTGAAGAAGCATCTTGAAAGGTGCGAGGCTGAGGGAAGACCCCTCCCCTCAGAAGCCGACGCTCGGGACCGCAGAGACATAGCGGTGGACGAGTGGGAGAGACTCGCCTGGGCGGATACTGCCCTAGAAGATACGCTGCAGTCAATGCAGCGCGAAATCGAGAAAACCATGGCAAGGATAAAGGCCGACTACATACGTCTCAACGAACTAGTACGGTTGTGGGTCGCCACACAGCGGGACCTGCCGATATGGGAGGAGGACTAGAGACTCCGCACTTCGAAGCTATGTTTGAATACATCCACGCGAAGAATGAGCGGATCCGGCGAGAAAGCCAATTTGCAATTCGCCGGCGGCAGAGGAGGCAAAGTCTGCCTCCAGACTACCGTATTTATACTGATGATGAAGACGACTACGAGCCCACTCCGGCAAGACGGCGTTTGTCAATGTAAAAAGAAAAAAATAAATCATATCTTATCTTATCAAATAAATAAAAACAAACAAAATATTTTTATATATCACCTGACCTTTTTCTATTTTTTTGTTGAGGGCAAATTAATGATGACAATAGCCCGGATATCTCAGACAATAGAGCGTGAGACTCCTAAATTTTAGGGTATGGGTCGAGGCCACACGTTAGGGCAATAACAACCTAATTACAATCGCTCCTCGTACTTTTTTTTGCGAGTGTATTCCATGCTGAATTAGCATCGAAGACCCTCGAGCGTGTTACGGGAGCGGGGTAAGAAATAAAACAAGAATGAAGTAGATACAATAACCAGAGACAGAAGACACAGAAGTGCAGGTGGCGAAATACCGAAATTGGCCAATACAGTAACCAGCAACGAATTGGTCAGAGTAAGCAATTCATAGGAACATACAGCAGGCAATATGTGTACGCAGCAATTAATATGAAACCTAGCAGAATCCAGAAGTGGGCCATTAAGCCAGAAAAAGGGGAAATGATGATTCTGAACTTCCTCCGGATGTACAAGTGATCTGTGCAGAGTCGTCGGGACCACCGACACGAGCTGGAGAAAATCATAGCTGCCACCGCCAATAGGCCAGAAAGGAGCCAGCACTAACATATCAACCCGTTCAAAAATAACAATTACTTCATTCAATTTCGGTAAAACAATCAACAACACCCATCAATAATAAACAAACAATTAAATGCAAGCAAAAAATCAAAGTTTTATTTGTAATTGGAACCACCAGAAGAAACCTCAGCTAGAAGTGCTACAGTCAACCATCGCGAGTACCGCTTTCACTCTTCTCTTCCTCGCAATTCGTATCGCAATCAAGCTAATAACTTCTTTTTTTCTCTTTGTGAAAAAAGACCAACATCGCTCAATTGCCCAAGAAATGACAATTAACATAATTTCTTTTTTATATAAACTAATCCAACACTTTATTAATAATGTTAAGTGAACTTGCTTTAATATAAATATTTTTATGCATATGTATATAATTAATTTTGCAAACCCAGAATACCACAATAAAAAGGGGTAAGTGAGTTGTGTTCGACTTACTGTCAAGCAAACCTTTATAAAATATATATATATATATATATTTACACATATGCGTATATACCTACCTCTATGGTCAATTTAAACATTTAGATATATATATATATAATATTTAATATTCATGTTATTATTCTTATAAATTAACTCCAAATATTATTCTTAAATTTATATTCATTCTTATTATATATTAATATTATATACACCGCGTAGAATATTTCTCAGTTTGATTTTTATTAAATCAATTGACTTTTAAAAGGTTTTTTTAAATGTATCATATCAGAATTCCGATTCCGGGGCTATGTATAGTGCGATTTGTACTACAGTGATATTTTTAGATAAGACAAGTTTGTTTTTTGCGGCTATGTAAGTTTATATATATAATTAGGCTTTGCTGTAAGCATTTGCGTAATTGACATTTAATACTTACCATGACAAACCAATGCCTGTGGAGACAGTCGAAACTTTTTTTCCTTTCGATCCTTATTTGCTAAAAATGTAAGTATTCATCAGAGTGGCCCACAAAAAAAAATTGCGCTTTAAGATTGTCTATTTTTCTAATTTTTTATTACATAGCCCCAACATTGCGGTTTTGTGTATTTTTAGAACGCGCAATCGGCAGAAGAGCGCTGGTAGAAGATGAGCATTTTTACCGAAAAATCATGTTCAGATTGACTGTTTGATGCAGTTTGTGGTCAAGCGGTATCACTGGTCCGGTGATCTTCAATCAGGAGTCGCCGTAACCGTCAATTAAGACCGCAATCGCGAAAGTTTGGAAGATTTTTTCTTGCCCCAAAGGGAATATAGACATCGACGACAGATGGTTCCAGGAGAAAGGCGCTTCGTGCCACACAGTCTACTTTGCAGTCGAAATTTAGCGTCATATTTTCAAAAATCGAAGAATCAGCCGAAAGGCCGTTGACCCGGTTGGACTTTTTTTTGTGGGGTGCCGTCAATTTCTAGTGCTGTGGCAGCCATCCCGGGAAGGCGCCATTCAGGCCATTAAGGACCATACTATTGAAAATGAACTCAAAGATTGGGTAGATCGGAGTACCTACTGTAGGGCCTCCCGGGACGGACATAAAAATGAAGTGGACATCACCAAAAATAAACCGCAATTTTGGCTGCTTGATGGCCAACTTTTATAACATCCTCATAACACTTAACCAGCTTTATTATTTTTTTAGACGATTATATGGTTTACAAGAGCAATGGAACAGAAGTCTATTTGGATAGGTCCGCCGAAAAACTTCTTTCCCGACGTGGTGATTATATTTGGTTTTCAGGCGTGTATTTTTTAAGAATTAATTTATGTTGTCGGAACTTCAGTTTTAGCACTTGTTCGAACTTTGCCGAGCTCTAGCATCTATATTAGGAAACCTAACCTTATAACATTTATAGAAAAGTTGAAGAACGATCTTTTTCTAGTAATATAAGGTATCGATGGCGAAAATCGGTTAAGCAAAACTGGAGATCAGACATTCGCATGAAAACAGGAGAAAACGTTTAGTTTTATTTAAACAAAAAAATAATGGTACACTACAAAAAATGTTGGCGCCGCGGTGAATTCCTGCATCTGAATTGCTCGCTCTCATTGTTAAGGTCTGGTGCAGTGCAGTTGCAAATTGACCGCGGGACCGAATTGCAAGTTCGAACCAAAAACTTAAAAGTGGAGTGGGATATAAAATTTAACTTCGAACATGGCTTTCAGCAGAGCTGAGAACAGGCAAAGTTACAGCCATAGAGTAAGAACTAGGCAAAATTTGCTCTGCCCGAGCTTCTGCCCAAGCTCAACCACTCTTCAAGATTGAATTCAAACCAGACGCGACTACCCTGAAAAAAAAGCAGTGCACCCCATATACAAACTGCATTACCTACTCCATCGAAGAATAACCGTAAAGGAGCCGCATAAACGAAACGGCCCGGTACAGTGTACAAATTGCCAGGAGTTTGGACACACAAAAAGTTATTGCACTTTGCGACCAGTCTGTGTTGCCTGTGGCGACCTGCACTGTATGGAAGCTTGCAAGGGTAACAAAGAAGACTCAGCGCTGAGAAAATGTAGCAACTGTGGTGGAAACCACACTGCTTATTACAGGGGATGCCCCGTCTATAAAGGGATCAAGAGTCGGCTCAACCAGAGGCGTCAATAACCAACCTCCGCCCAACAGATTTCTCAGCCAAATCTTTATATTCCTTCGCAAACCACTCCTGGAGTTACTTTTGCGGCTGCACTTCGATACCCTGGGTTGTCGCCTTCAAGAACCGGTCAGCCCTAAGCATTACAGCCCCACTCGCCTATACCAAAACCGAAATATACTCCGCTTCCAGAGCAAAACGCTCAAAGACCAACTCAACCTTATAACCAATAAAACCAGACTTACACTCCACAAATACAAAACAGCATCGAAGCTACTTTAGCTACACTCACGAGCATCATGCTTTTAAAGCAAAGTTACCTTCCAGGAAATAGTGCGAAACCAGAAAAACCTTATGGAACTCCTAATCAAACAAAAGTCAACTTAAATGGATCCCTTAAGAATATGCTTTTGGAACGCTAACGGTGCTTCGAAGCACAGACTTGAACTTGTACAGTTCTTAAACACCCAGGACATCGATATTATGCTCCTCTCAGAGACGCAACTAGCCAATAAAAACCATTTCTATTTCACTGGCTACATCTTGTATGCGAGCAACCACCCAGAAGGCAAAGCTCACAGAGGAATCCTTATCAAACAGCGCATTAGGTATCACCCTCTAGAGGCGTTTGCTTACAACCACATACAGGCCACATCCGTACGGCTGTGTACTGTCCCCCAAGATTTAATATTTAAGAGAGTACATTTTTAGGCTTTTACAACTCATTGGGCAACTGGTTTATAGCTGCCGGTGACTATAATGCGAAACACCACTACTGGGGCTCTCGTCTTATTAACCCCAAAAGACGCCAATTATACAACGCTATTATCAAACCCGGTGATAATCTAGATTTTGTTTCACCAGGTACTCCCACATACTGGCCAGCAGATCCGAACAGAAAACCAGACATTATCGATTTTGCTGTAACTAAAAGATTGCCGTCCAGGCTGATACATGTTGAAACCCTGGCGGAACTGTCATCTGACCACTCGCCTGTTTTACTCTGTCTATCTGAACATCCACAGTTTGTAGAACGACCACAATTTCTATGATCCAATACAACAAACTGGCTAAAGTATAAAAAATATATAAGCTCACACTTTGAAATCGAACCTAAATTCTCCTTTGAAGCTGATATTGAAGACTCACTTAAACGGATGTAATGTCCTTGCTTCCAAACACTCTACACCCGAACTTTCACCCTCATCCCCCCAAAAAATGCACGTACAACACACATATCTAGTCGCTCCTTCAAGAAACGACAAGCGACTTCGCCGAGACTGGCAGGTACACCGCTCCCCAGCCACTAAACAAAGGTTTAAAGAAGCTTGTCGGTAGTTGTCTAAAGCTTTACTAACTGAAAAGAATCAGACTCAACGTGTCTATATAGCGCAACTTTTGACCACCAGCAACAAATTTCCACTCTGGAGAGCGCACCCAAACATTCAACCACAAATAGAACCCGATTTTCCAATTCGATCTCCAACAGGTGGGTGGGCCGGTAGTGACGAGGAAAAGGCAAACATATTCGCCTCTTACTTAAAAAATGTCTTCCAACCTCATCCGCAAACAAACCATTTCATTTTACCAAACATCTCACCAGTGTAGCCTTCCTCCTCAGTTATTTTTGAAACAAGCACAATCATAAAAGCCATTGCAGAACAGATGAATCCAAAAAAAGCCCCTGGCCATGATTTAATTTCGCCTAAAATGATAATTGAATTGCCTCTATGCGCAGTCAAAAGCATAACTACCATATTCAACTCAATTCTTAAATGGGGCTATTTTCCAACACAATGGAAAAAGTCTGTTATTACAATGATACCAAAACAAGGCAAAGACAAATCCCAACCATCATCCTACAGGCCCATTAACCTCCTTCCGTGCCTATCAAAGCTATTTGAAAAACTGCTCCACCTCAGAACACACCTCAAAAATGACAGAGCGATCAGTTCGGCTTCAGGGAAAAGCACGGAACTACCGAACAGGTAAATCGCATAACAGCTGAAATACACACAGCGTTTGAATGCAGGGAATACTGCAGTGCCTTATTCCTAGACGTATCTCAAGCCTTCGACCGCGTTTGGATTGACGGTTTGGTTCATAAAATAAAGACTGTCCTACCACAAAACACCTACAAATTACTTGTATCTTACCTCAAAGACAGAGTATTTACTGTCAGATGCAAAAATTTCTTCTCCGCTAACCACAAAATCGAAGCTGGAGTACCCCAAGGAAGTGTGCTTGGACCGATCTTGTATGTCCTATACACGGCTGACATTCCCACAAGCAGTCAGACAGCTCTATCCACCTATCCAAAAACAGCAACATCGTATTTAAAAAACCACCTAGGGGCCGTAGAAAAATGGCTAGCAGATTGGCACATACAAGTCAACGAACAAAAATGCAACCATATTACGTTTAAACTCAATCGGGCAACCTGCCCACCCCTGGCCCTAAACAACAAACAAATCCCCCGAGTCGACGAAGTCACATACCTGGGCATCCACATAGACAGGCGGCTTACCTGGAGAAAGCACATTGTAGCGAAGAAGATTTCCCTAAAACTCAAGGCCAACAGTTTCCACTGGCTCATCAATTCCCGCTCACCACTTCCACTGGAACTCAAAGTACTTAATTACAACTCTTGTTTAAAGCCGACCTGAATGTACGGGTCTGAACTCTGGGGAAACGCAAGCAGTAGCAACATAGAAATCATCCAACGAATACAGTCGAAGATACTGCGAACAATAACTGGGGCCTCCTGGTATATTCGCAACGCAAATATCCACAGTAATGATAATGATAGTAATGTCTCGAAGTACGAAGCTAGACTATCAATACATCCAAACCAACTAGCCAGGCAGCTCAGGCGGATCAGTAACCACTCTTGGTTACAGCGCAACGACCGCCCACTCCTGCCCAACTTAGGGCCATTAACCAATTAACAATTATAATACAGTATAGGTTAAGATTTGAATACTTATTGTAAGTCTCTTCTAGAGAAGATTCAATAAACAAATAAAAACGTAAAAAAAAAAAATGATTTACCTCGACTCACACCGTGGTTTATAAAATAATTGTAAAACTGGTCAGTTATTCAAGTCTTTAGTTTTTTTTTGTTAGCAAAGTTTGGTTTGCCGGGTTGACCTGGTTGTGTGTTTTGGTTGCCAAGTAGTCGTACACAAGCCGCAGAAATTACTTCGTCCCCTTTTTGACTTTGAAAATCTGCTTATAAACTTTCTATCGCCAAGTTGAAAGCAGTAAAAAAAAAGCTCGCAAAGAGAACTTCTACTTTATGGTCTGTCGCCTAGTTGAAGTATCAATTTAAACAAATTTTTTCTGTCTGTACGAATTTAAATGAATTCAGAATGCTGAAATATATTTTTTTGCGTGCCGCAAGTACAATACCAGTGGCAAAAGTCGCCGCAATAAATACAATACCAATTGGGCTGCGGAGAAGTGAATACATCAAGAGATCTTTTCGTACTGGTTTTATTGGGCATAACTTGGGGCTTATATACATGTTCCTGGGTCAATTAACAGTTACATGGCTTATGCTAATAAAACAATACAATTTAGATAATGATATCGTAGGTAAAATATTCTCAAATATTCTGCATGCAGATGGTGTGAAAACGTGACCAATCGTGGGTTTTCTTTTATGATGGGTCAGAATTGAAACATATGTGGACACAGGCATACGTAATCCTGTGTTGGTTTAGGTAGGCCGACATCACTAATGACCCTTGCCTATTTAACCCATAAATATCAATCCGGCTGCGAACAATTTTCTTTTTGACGAAAATCGTACAGTATTTTTGTATGCACACCTTGATCAGGGTAAAAGCGCGTGCCTATCGGACGTTTATATCCTATTGCTCCCATAGGAACAATCGGATCTAACTTATAAGTTCCATAGGAACAAAAAAAATCGGTTAAAATTTGATGTTTTTCAGCATATTTCGTGCAGTATATAAGCTGTTGACATGAATCTTTTCAATTCGTATTTTTGTATGTGTCGGAGATGGCTCATTTATTTCCATTTTTCGGACGCAGCAAGTTCTGTTCGTATCAGTGGCGCGATCGTAACTGAACTCGCTACGCACATTTCACAAGTTTTGCAAATCATAATGCTATCTCTTTTCTACGCCCCTACGAACAGACCTTACTCAACAGCAGAGTATGTCTCTTTTCCTGAGCTGTTGTGCGTTCTGAAAACCACCGTTAGCGACATCGTGTCGCCACTCAAAATGTACATGCATGCACAATGGTCAAACTAACCATTCTATGCCACACATATACAGTGGGCAAATTAATCATTCTACGACACGGCCTTCCTGACAAATTACACGTCCTCGTGTGTTTGATCTACGATTTTCTCAATTATCGTCAAATTTTATTTACCATTTAATTAACTTTTATTTATATAAAGTTTCAACTTTTATACCAAACAATCAAATTGGTTTTACAATGACATCACTTAGACGTTTTCATAACATTTTGTCTTAAGTCAAACTTAACAATTCTTCTTTTCTGTAATTCCATTATGTTGTGTAGTTATTCTAACTGATCCTGGCCATAACAAGTCCTTCTGTCATGGTGATATCAACACTGACCCCCGCCACAGCAAGTCCTTCTACTATGGTGCGATCGATTGACCCCCGCCATAACAATTCCATCTGTTATGGTGCGGTCGATTGACCCCCGCCATAACAATTCCATCTGTTATGGTGCGGTCCCTATATCCCCTCTTGGGATTCCAAGGCAACTGCTGTGCCATCTTTATCTCTATTTCTCATTTGAGAGTCAGATGCATCTCCTCTTGAGTCATCTAGTTCTTCATCAATTTCTTTACTTAATTCTCTATTGGGCAATGCCCTCAAAAACTCATGTGCATACTTATAAGTTATTTTGCTTGTTAAAGACTTTAAAACATATCTATCGCCATCTAGTTGTTCGATTATTTCGAACGGACCTTTAAATTTCGGATCAAGCTTAGTTTGGTGACGCTCTTCGTTTTTTAGTAAAACATGGTCTCCCACATTATATTTTATTATCTTTGCTTTATTCTTATCATATCTATGTTTATCATAACGAGCACTAGCCTCCATATTTTCCTTGGCTTGTTTTCTTATAGACTCTCTATCAATTAAATTATCCTCTTTTTCACCTATTGGTAACAAACAAAGAGGTCTAGATTCTCTACCAATTAGCATTTCTAATGGAGTAAACTTTGTAACTCGATTGGTGGTACAATTAATTGCCAATTGTACTTCGGTTAGAGCATCTTGCCACGACCTCTGACTGGTTTCGACTGCTGTCAACATACTTCTAAGCGTGCTCATTGTACGCTCTACCTGGCCGTTTGCCCTACTCGCGCCTGTAGCAATTAAGTGTAGCTCAATCTTTTGGGAGGAACAAAATTCACGGAATCCTGAGCTTGCAAAATTACGTCCCTGATCCGCTATAATGCGTGTAGGCGCACCAAACAAACACATGATGGCCTTAACAGCTTTGCTTGAACATTCAGTATCAATATTTAAGGTGTGATGTAAGTAAACAAATTTCGTGAATGCATCTACTAAGACAATGACGTACTCCTTTAGGTCATTCTTTCCACTCATCTTTCCTGTTATATCAATATGCACTGTGTGCCACGGGATGTCTACCTTAGGAATCGAATGTAATAATTACATTACATTGTAATTCAGATTGAATTTTTCCAACTGGTGGCTTAGCTAATTTGCAAGTAATGCAATTTTCAACAAATCTACGAACGTACTTTCAAACCAGTAAAATCCATAGACTTTATCCTATGTTTTCTCCCAACCTAGATGCATGATGGATTCATGAACATGATTAATCACTGCCCATCTAAATGCCCTAGGGATTACAGGCAAACATTTAGTCCTGCCATTTCGTTGTATCTTTCTATATAAAACTCCTTTCCTTAATTCATAGGTTTTTAATAAATGCTCTGGCAATTCGTTATTTTTGAACTTAGCTAATATATCTGCTACCTCAGGGTCACGTTGTTGTTCAGAAATCAACCAGTTGTCAGTTACCTCGGTTAAATTAATGCGTTTTTCTGGAATTTTATTTTGACCATTATTTTTATCGGGCATTGGATTCCGAGATAAACAATCTACATGCGCCATACGATCACCCTTCCTGTATTCTATGTTAAAGTCAAACGATTGTAAAAATGCCCACCACCTATGTACCCTCGGCGTTAAGTCTAGCTTTGTGCGACCAGCCTTTAAGGAATTACAGTCCGTATATACGACAAATTTACGTCCCTGCAAGTAGTGACGGAAGTGTTTGATACCATTGACTACTGCTAGCGTTTCTAACTCGTACGAATGATATTTTGACTCAGCAGGGGATGTGCATTTACTATAATATTGTGGGTTTGTCGTTAATTTTATGCAACAATATAGCACCATAGCCAATCGAACTTGCATCGGTGTGCAATTCTATTGCATGTTTCGGGTCGAATATAGTCAACACAGGTGCCTGCGTCAAAACTGTTATAATTTTAGTCCTTATTTGCTCATGTTGGTGTTGCCAAGAAAAATCTGAATTTTTCTTTGATGTGAGTTGATACAAAGGCTTAAGTGTTTCCGAGAATTTTGGAACGAACTGTCTAAAATACGAAGCCAATCCTATGAATTGTCGTAATTGCGACACAGATTGTGGAGGCGGTAAATCTAACAATGCTTTTACTTTACGTGCGTTTGGACTAGTTTCTCCGTTACTTATATCAAAACCTAGGTATTCTATGCGAGTTTTAAGAAAGGAGCACTTGGTTATGTTAAATGAAAATCCCGCTTTACTCAATGTTTCTAATACAATACGCAACCGTTCTAAACCTTCTTCTTTAGTTTCGGCTATAACCAACACGTCATCAATGTAAACGACAGCGCATGAGTGTGCCAGTGATCCCAATGCTCTTGTTATGGCCCTCTGAAAAACAGAAGGTGCATTTTTCAAGCCAAAAGGCATGGTCAAAAACTCGTACTGGCCCTCTGGAGTCACAAACGCGGTTCGTTCAATTGAATTTTCGTGTACTGGAATTTGGTACAAACCACTAGCCATATCTAAGCACGAGAAATATTTTGCACCGCGAAGCCGGGCAATCTGGTCTGCGATAAGAGGCAATGGATACCTATCAGCAATGGCATTATTATTTAACATCCTGTAGTCCACACAAAGACGATCAGTGCCATTTTTCTTTTTCACTAACATCATTGGGCTGGCGAAAGGTGAGCAACTTGGACGGATAATATTTGCTTTTAACAACTCATCGATTTTACAACGCACCAGGTTTTTCTCTTCCTCGCCAAGCCTATAGGGACGTCGTTGCACTGTCTTTTGTGGATCTATTAACTTAATTTCCAACAGCCCTGGTATTCCACTAATAAACCAGTCAGAGTAGCATTTTAGGATATTTGTTAAGACAATTCTATCGGAATCAACTAAATCTGTATCAGAACTTATAATATCCTCGTAGTCAGTTAAAGTCACCTTATCTATCATTTTCGTTTTATAAATTTGAAATTTATCAGCGTCTATCATCACGCCAAAGCCTTGGCTAAGAATCTCTCGACCAACTAACACATCGTATTTCAAATACTTGTCTAAAATTACGTGTAACAAAATCTCAAAACAGTATTGTTCAATATTTATATTACATAAAACTTGTTGAGTGCTATAAATTGCATCGTTACTTATGCCATTGAGTTTTACAACATTATTACCTCTTTTCCCTTTTAATTTATGGGCGACACTTTCCTTGACCAGTCAGCATTCTGCACCGGAATCGAAACAAAATGGAACAGACTCACCGGATGCCTTTATTGTTCCAGAGGGTGGAGCTACTGCGCAGATATCCACTCGCTTCTCAAAAATTCTTTCGCATCCACCTGATCGGACTTTAGGACATGCGGATGCAAAGTGCCCAATTTCGCCACATTTGAAGCATTTGACACCAGATCGATCTTTCACACCCGTCGTATTTGTGCCGCTGTAGGTTTTGCCTTTACTCTGGCCCTGCTGCAAACGTGCCCGACATTCGGCATATTTATGCCCAACCTTTCCGCAGTAGTTGCATTTCACCAGGGACGGAGATTTGAACTTTTTGCGATCCGAGCCAGTTGCATCGTCTTCTATGCTACGCTTCATGAAGGAGTGTGCCTGCAACTGTTGTTATAGCTCATTGCGAGTTTTTACATTGGTGGTAAAAATCCAGCGCGCCAACTTGCTGTCAACTTGAGCCATGTGAGCCAAAGTTACAGACACAGCTATTTCTTCTAAATCCTTGGCTTTCCATTTAGACATAAGCATCGTGACAATCCGGCTGCCGTATTCAGCAAAGCCTTCTTCTGGTTTCGGTCGACCCTTGGAGTCTGCATGTTTTTAATTATTTCCATCAGGTTGCGATTTTGCAGTTCCAATGCTAACAAATGTGGATCAGTAGGCAAAGCAGATCCCACTTCTGATGTCGGAGATGGCTCATTTATTTCCATTTTTCGGACGCAGCAAGTTCTGTTCGTATCAGTGGCGCGATCGTAACTGAACTCGCTACGCACATTTCACAAGTTTTGCAAATCATAATGCTATCTCTTTTCTACGCCCCTACGAACAGACCTTACTCAACAGCAGAGTATGTCTCTTTTCCTGAGCTGTTGTGCGTTCTGAAAACCACCGTTAGCGACATCGTGTCGCCACTCAAAATGTACATGCATGCACAATGGTCAAACTAACCATTCTATGCCACACATATACAGTGGGCAAATTAATCATTCTACGACATATGCATACCGTGATCAGGATAAAAGCGTGTGTCGTTCGGACGTCTATATCCTATAGCTCCCATTGGACCAATGAGATATATTTTATAATGACATGAATCTTTCCAAATTGTATTTTTTTATGAACACCTTATTCAGGGTAAAAGCGCGTGCCTATCGGACGTTTGTATCCTATTGCTCCCATAGGAGCAATCGGAAATAACTTATGAGCTCCCATAGAAACAATAGAGTGAAATCGGTTAAAATTTGAGGTTTTTTTTAGCATATTTCGCTCAGTATATATGCTTTAGCATGAGTCTTTTCAAATATTTTGTTTTATTCAAACCTTTACAGGATAGAACCGCGTGCCGATCCTATAGCTCCCATAGGAACAATCGGATATAACTTTCAAGAATTAAAGATATTTGGGTCAGTGACATAAATCTTTCCAAATCGTATTTTTTTATGCATACCTTGATCAAGGTAAAAGCGCGTGTCAATCGGACGTCTATATCCTATAGCTCCCATAAGAACAATGGGGCGAAATCGGTTTAAATTTGACGTTTTTGAATATTTCGCTCAGTATATATGCTTTTAACATGAATCTTTCCAAATCTTTTTTTTATGCAAACCTTTACAGGATAGAACCGCGTGTCGATAAGTCGTCTATATCGTATAGCTCCCATAGGAACAATGAGATATAACCTTCAAGAATTAAAGATATTTTGCTCAGTGTGAAAGCAATTGACATGCATCTTAACAAATCGTATTTTTTTATGCATACTTTGATCAGGGTAAAAGCGCGTGTTGATCGGACGTCCCATAGGAACAATAGGGTGAAATCGGTTAAAATGTTATGTTTTTCAGCATATTTCGCGCAGTATATAAGCTGTTGACTTGAATCTTCCCAAATTGTATTTTTTATGCATACCTTGACCAGGGTAAAAGCGCCTGTCGATCGGACGTCTATATCCTATAGCTCCCATATAAACAATAGGGTGAAATCGATTAAAATCTGATGTTTTTCAGCATATTTCGTGCAGTGTGTATGCTATTGACATAAATCTTTTCAATTCATATTTTTGTATGCATACCCTGATTAGGGTAAAAGCGCGCGTCGTTTGGACGTCTATACCCTATAGCTCCCATTGGAACAATGAGATATAACTTATAGAAGCTGAAGTTATTTTGCCCAGTGTAAAAGCTATTGACATGAACCTTTCCAAATCGTATTTTTGTATGCACACCTTGATCAGGGTAAAAGCGCGTGCCTATCGGACGTTTATATCCTATTGCTCCCATAGGAACAATCGGATATAACTTATAAGTTCCATAGGAACAAAAGGGTAAAATCGGTTAAAATTTGATGTTTTTCAGCATATTTCGTGCAGTATATAAGCTGTTGACATGAATCTTTTCAATTCGTATTTTTGTATGCATACCGTGATCAGGATAAAAGCGCGTGTCTGTCGGACGTCTATATCCTGTATCTCCCATTGGACCAATGAGATATAACTTATAAGAATTGAAGTTATTTCGCCCAGTGTAAAGGCTATTGACATGAATCTTTCCAAATTGTATTTTTGTATGCACACCTTATTCAGGGTAAAAGCGCGTGCCTATCGGACGTTTTTATCCTATTGCTCCCATAGGAACAATCGGAAATAACTTATAAGCTCCCATAGAAACAATAGGGTGAAATCGGCTAAAATTTGTGGTGTTTTTGTTAGCATATTTCGCTCAGTATATAAATTATGTTTTGTCCTCTGCGTTGTGTCCAGCGAAGACTCCCGTGTCCGCCGGTATGGCTAGTAGGATGACTTAAGTTTCCTCTTCCTCTCTTCCTTGCTGGCCTTGGGCTCAGTCAATAAATAAAAGATATAACAATTAACGGCAAGTGCCGGAGTAGTGATATTTATTAAGCGACTTATTGGTTGAGCGCTGCATTCAAAACTGATTACAAATATTCTGCTAAAGCTAAACCTAAACTCGCATCACGCTACAATGTCATGGTCGGCAAGCCGACTCAGCATAAGCGTAACAATAACAAGAAACTCTTGCGACATAACAAAAGTCTCCGGTTGCTGCCGCTGACCATTGCAGCTATAGCGCGCTGATACAAAGTGTTTAGCTCCGCAATTGCGAGAGTTTATTAAACTTATGAATTATCTTATATCTTACAAAGTGTTTAGCTCCGCAGTTGCGAGAGTTTATTAAACTTATGAGTTATCTTATAACTACTCCCCCCTCAAGTCCGTTACCGTCCTCGGTCACGTTAAACCTGCTGATAGCTTCTTGTGCTTCTCGGGAGTCTCGCCTTCTCGTTAACACTTGGAAAAGGAAAAGTGAACCAGTGAGGATAACGCTGAATCCTATTCCAACTCCGAACCAATATTTGGGTGGCCATGACGATGTTATCTCATCTTTGAATCTTTGTATGGTCATTAGGTTTTGAATATTCAACCTATGAAGGAGTGGCATGCTCAAAACCGGGTCGTGGCCTACAATGTTCAGTAGTGGAGACCCCGCGATGCCTGGCGCCTTGTTTAGGACCTCACGTATGTTAACATATTTGGTCCCGTTGACGGTTGCCTGATGCTCAAACGTGATGAGATGCGTGCCGTTTGTTGAAATCTCTGGTCCGCCGTCTGTGCTAACCTTTGCTGCACTTTCGTTGATAATTATTACGCCATCGTCCACCTGGGTGATCGGTTCTAAATGGCTGGGCTGCGTATGGCACATAGCTGTGTCTCCGGCGTGAAGTGCCCGCGCACAGGTGTCGTGTGTCGCCCTTTTGCAAAAGGTGGAATAGGTCGTTGCAGTGCACTCGGTTACTGCTAGGATATCTCCATCGCATTCGGCTACTATGTCATCGTGAAGCTTTAATATTGTGTGATGGTGTGACACGGGGAAGACGGTGATTTTTTTGCAGATGGACTTAACTCTAGGGTATGCTATTAGGATATGGATGATATTTTCGGACTGGAGGACCTTAATAGTCGATGCTTCCACCAGACTAACTATTGGTGTGTCTATTGTATGTTCTACCAAAAACCTCAAATCATTGTTGTCGAAAATAGTTGGATTCACTATGTTTGATTTGGCCAAAGTAACTGTTAACATTAAATTTTGAATTTCTGTTATTAGCATTCTGTTTCTGGCCAGAAGGGCCTCGTATAAGTGAGGAGTGTCAACTAAATTCTGTTGTTTGCTTTTAATAATTTGATTGATGGTATCAGTTAGGTTGTTAATTTGTTTCTGGGTTTCAGAGTTTATTAGAATTTGTCTGTTATTTGAGTCGACTAGTTGGGATTCTGTTACTTTTATTCGTTCGAGGTCTGAGGCGTCAGGGGTGCCTGCGATCACTTTGAGAGCTGTCCCCAGAAAATCTAGGCTTCTAGCTATCCTATGGTGTATTTTTAAAACGGACAGAAGACTCTTAATGTGGTCTGTATCGACCTCTAACAGCTTTCTCATATGTGATTGTGGGAAATGTTCGGACAATTTTTCGGTGCTCTCTGTAATTGCTACAAAATCGGACAAGTTGCTTGTGTGTTTTAAGTAATCCCTCTGCTCCCATACTAACGCGTCCCCGTCTATTATGGGAATGTAGTTAGAGTGCGAGTAATCGGTAATCCGAGCGTTCACTGATATTATCATGAGCAGGATTGTGCTAATCATCCTGTAAGACAAGGAAAACAAAATGAGAAAAAATATTGTGCAACTTACTCTATTACTAATCTAATCTTTGTGCGTGACAATGTTGTCCTTATGGACCACCCGCCCCTTTACAAGAACAGACGTTCCTAGGTCTGCTTGTATCTTTTCTTCTGAGCATAAGGGGGACAACTTGTTTCCAAGCCTTTTGTTGTTTTTTATGTATATTTTCTCACCTACCTCGAATACCCTATTCTGTCTGTTAGGATTACATCTTTCGATATTGTCTTCCTGGGCTTTCGTTATTTTTTCTTTAACGATTCGCCTGATATCGTCAGATTCCGAATGTAAGACCTCTATAGGTTTTCTACCGGTGATTGAGTGGAGTGTTCTATTATATTCCACCGTTGCCCTCATTATTAATTCAGTTGTGTCTGTGCTAACCTTTGCTGCACTTTCGTTGATAATTATTACGCCATCGTCCACCTGGGTGATCGGTTCTAAATGGCTGGGCTGCGTATGGCACATAGCTGTGTCTCCGGCGTGAAGTGCCCGCGCACAGGTGTCGTGTGTCGCCCTTTTGCAAAAGGTGGAATAGGTCGTTGCAGTGCACTCGGTTACTGCTAGGATATCTCCATCGCATTCGGCTACTATGTCATCGTGAAGCTTTAATATTGTGTGATGGTGTGACACGGGGAAGACGGTGATTTTTTTGCAGATGGACTTAACTCTAGGGTATGCTATTAGGATATGGATGATATTTTCGGACTGGAGGACCTTAATAGTCGATGCTTCCACCAGACTAACTATTGGTGTGTCTATTGTATGTTCTACCAAAAACCTCAAATCATTGTTGTCGAAAATAGTTGGATTCACTATGTTTGATTTGGCCAAAGTAACTGTTAACATTAAATTTTGAATTTCTGTTATTAGCATTCTGTTTCTGGCCAGAAGGGCCTCGTATAAGTGAGGAGTGTCAACTAAATTCTGTTGTTTGCTTTTAATAATTTGATTGATGGTATCAGTTAGGTTGTTAATTTGTTTCTGGGTTTCAGAGTTTATTAGAATTTGTCTGTTATTTGAGTCGACTAGTTGGGATTCTGTTACTTTTATTCGTTCGAGGTCTGAGGCGTCAGGGGTGCCTGCGATCACTTTGAGAGCTGTCCCCAGAAAATCTAGGCTTCTAGCTATCCTATGGTGTATTTTTAAAACGGACAGAAGACTCTTAATGTGGTCTGTATCGACCTCTAACAGCTTTCTCATATGTGATTGTGGGAAATGTTCGGACAATTTTTCGGTGCTCTCTGTAATTGCTACAAAATCGGACAAGTTGCTTGTGTGTTTTAAGTAATCCCTCTGCTCCCATACTAACGCGTCCCCGTCTATTATGGGAATGTAGTTAGAGTGCGAGTAATCGGTAATCCGAGCGTTCACTGATATTATCATGAGCAGGATTGTGCTAATCATCCTGTAAGACAAGGAAAACAAAATGAGAAAAAATATTGTGCAACTTACTCTATTACTAATCTAATCTTTGTGCGTGACAATGTTGTCCTTATGGACCACCCGCCCCTTTACAAGAACAGACGTTCCTAGGTCTGCTTGTATCTTTTCTTCTGAGCATAAGGGGGACAACTTGTTTCCAAGCCTTTTGTTGTTTTTTATGTATATTTTCTCACCTACCTCGAATACCCTATTCTGTCTGTTAGGATTACATCTTTCGATATTGTCTTCCTGGGCTTTCGTTATTTTTTCTTTAACGATTCGCCTGATATCGTCAGATTCCGAATGTAAGACCTCTATAGGTTTTCTACCGGTGATTGAGTGGAGTGTTCTATTATATTCCACCGTTGCCCTCATTATTAATTCAGTTGTGTCGTCGGCTTTTTTGTCTAATTTCAGACATCTCGCGATTTCGGTTAAGGTGCTGTGAAAACGCTCCACTTGACCATTTGAACTGCTGTGGAGTGGGGGTGCATTTACGACATCTATATTGTAGTTGTTTTTTAGAAGCGATGTTATTGTTTCAGACTTGAAAGCTGGCTCGTTGTCGCAATAAATGGTTCTAATGTTTGGGAATAAGTTTATCAGCTGTAATATAGGGGCTTTTACGTCGACTATTGTTCGGGATATTATTGGCTGAACTACGGCGAATTTTGAGAACTTGTCGATGCAAGTTAGAAACTGTTTTTTATCTGTGTTAAATACGTCGATATGGAGCATTTCCCCGGAGTGGGATGGAATTGGTGTTATTCCAAGTTCTTGCTTTTTGGGGTGCCTATCGTACTTTGCTTGTATGCATACCTTGCAATTAGCGACGATTTCATTTTGGGAAAATAGTAATCGCGAAGGACTTGCTTAGTATTTTCTTGAGCAGCTCTGTGCGCACGATTGTGTTCAGCTGTGATAATCTCTTTTTGTTCGTTTTTGTCAGAGATGTCGGCTACTAAATTCTTACAATGCCAAAATTTTGCTGTGGGGAAATTTAACACGACTTTGTGTTGAAAACTGGCCAGTGTCGGTAAGTCGCAGTGAATTGCATTTACGACATTTGGGTTAATTACCTCCTTAAGCGTCTCAAAAAGGTTACTTTTATCAGTGAAATTTATTAAGTGGCGAGTTTTGCTG
The DNA here is from genome assembly GCF_025200985.1 of Drosophila gunungcola. Lineage (NCBI taxonomy): Eukaryota > Metazoa > Arthropoda > Insecta > Diptera > Drosophilidae > Drosophila > Drosophila gunungcola. The sequence continues at coordinate 293,326 of NW_026453251.1, forward strand.
CCGAAAAGTATAAAGTTGCGCTTTAATGGGAAACGTGCTTCTTCTAGGACTATTTGGTTCCTGAAACAATTTAAAGGTTTGTCCGTCGTTTCAATTGTGTAGGTCAGGGAAATTTCGCTGTGAATGGTGGCTGCATCTGAGTGGGGCTCATCTTGCAATGCGTTTACGTTTTGTCGTGATAGGGCATCAGCCACGAAATTTTCTTTACCTGGCTTATAGAACATTTTTGCATCATGTTCGTCAATGTAAGCCTTCCATCTTTTAATCTTTGCGTTTGTATTTTTTTCAGATACCGCAAAGGTTAAAGGCTGGTGGTCGGTAAATATTTTTATCTCCTTGGTGCCGTACAAGAAGTTTTGTAGCTTGCCAAGTGCCCACACAATTGCCAGTAACTCACGTTCGTTTGTGGCGTAATTCAACTCGCACTGTTTTAAAGTTCGCGAGATCATTGTAATGGGTCGACCCCCTTGGGACAAAACAGCTCCTATGCCATTTGCGGAGGCATCGGTAGTAAGGTCGAACGGCTGCTTAAAATCGGGATACATGAGGATGACATCTTCTGATGCTAAAATCTTCCTTAATCGTTCAAATGCATCGCGTTGTGAATCGCTAAATTCGATTGCCACCTTACGGGACCTGTGTTTACTAACCGTTCCGTTTTCCCCTTTCAGGATGTCTGTCAAGGGCCTAGCGATTGCGGCAAAATCCGTTACGAATCTTCTGTAGTAGCTTGCTAACCCTAGAAATGATCTGAGACTGTACAAATTTCGGTTCGGGGTATTCCGGTTCGGGGTATTCCTGTATGGTTTTTACCTTCTCGGGGTCAGTTTTTGCTCCACCTTTGGTAACTATAAAACCTAGGAATTCGACGCTTTCCCTAAAGAATTTGGTTTTTTCCTGGGACACCCTCATGTTCGCATCGCTTAAGCACTTTAGTACTGTCTCGATGTGCCGAACATGGTCAGCTTCGTTCTCAGAGAAAATTATTACGTCATCAACATAGACGTAACAAATTTTCCCAATTTGTTCTCTAAGAACGTCATCTATGGTTCTCTGAAAAATGCTTCCGGCATTTTTAAGGCCGAAGGGTAGGCGACAGAACTCATATTTCCCGCCGTTTACTGAAAACGAGGTTTTCTCTCGGTCTTGTTCCGCTAGGAAAATCTGGTGGTACCCTGATTTTAGATCAAGGGTAGTGAAAAATTTTGCCTTCCCTAGGTTCGCTAGAATCATGGGAATACAAGGCATTGGGTAGCGATCTGGAATAGTTTTTTCGTTCAATTTCCTAAAATCGATTACCAAACGTTTGTTCTTGTTGCCGTTGGCGTCGGTTCCCTTTTTGTCAACTACCCAAGTTGGGCTGTTGTATGGGGACCTTGATGGTCTAATTATGCCATCCTTTAACAACTGTTTTATTTCGTTGTTTACAAAATCTGCCACACCCATAGGGTGTGGGTACAACCTTGAATACACCGGTTCGTTGTCTTCCGTACGAATAGTGGCGACGACAGAAGTGTTAAAGGGTAGTGCCTCGTTAGAGGTCGAAAATACCTTTAGTTTTCCTAATATCATCTTTTTAAATTCCTTTTTGATGGAATTTGGCACCACTATGTCATTTACATCTGTGAAGTTCACGCTGTCACAGTTGTAGTACTGAAGCTTTTCCGATTTATTCTGGTATTCTAGAGTGCTATTGTTTAAGTTCAATGTCACTCCTGCCTCTGTTAAGAGGTCGAAGCCTATGATGGCATCAAACGTACTAAGCGTGTCTAGTAAGAAAAATGGTGAAATTTTTTGAAAAATTGACATTAAACATTTGTTTTTGATTTCACTGGAGCCGTGTATTGAGCTCACAGTGAAAGGCCTGTCGACTGGAATTACGTTTTTTAGCTCCTTTACGGGCTTTACGTAATTCTTCGCCGCCCCAGTGTCTATTAGGATTTTTAATTTTCTCCCAGCCAGCTGCCGTTCAATGACGGGTAGCCGGGACCTCCCACTAAAAAATTTAATGAATCGTTGTCATATGTTGAGTCGCTGTCGTCATTTATGTTCTCGACTGCGCTTTCGGCTGCATCTTTATAGTCCTCATCTAGGTCGGCCTGGGCACCTTGGACTACATTGTTGACTCGCTGCCGTCTCTGACCTGTAACTCGCTCTGACGAATTTTGCCGCTTCCTAGCTGGTGGACCATTGTTTGTTTGCTGTCTCTCAAAATTGGTGAGCTGCCTGAATCTCGAGGACGAATCTATCTCCATTGGTTCAGGAGCCTGGCCCTGGTCTCTTTTTCTCTGTTCAAAATAAGTGTTGTTATTTTGCCGCTTGGTAAAATGGGGGTTTTTGTCGAAGCTACGGTCGTCCCTATTGTTTTTTTCCTGTTTGGGGTGACCGCGGGACCTGATGGCCCCCATTGCATGGGATTTCTCTTCTAGAGCCTTGGCATACGAACTCGAGAACATGCTTCTTTCGATGCTAGACTCTGCCTCTTTCGCTAGGGCTAGCGCAGACGGCAGGTCTTTTGGCTGAGCTGGGAAAACAATTGCCTTTAATGATTTTTTTAGGCCCGAAATAAATGCGTGCAGCGCATCTGCCCTGATTTCTTTGTTCATTAGGTCAGCGCCTTCTTGGTCGTGTGACATAATGATTTTATTAGTTACCAGCGTTAATTTCTTTTCGACTTCGTCATAATAGTCCATTAGACTTGAGTCGCCTTGCCTAACCATCTCAAGCGCTTGCCGCAGAATGCGCAATGATGTGCGATCTGCGTATGTGCAATCTAGTCTTGCTATAATTGCATCGAAATTCAGCACTGTGTTGTGTGAGACTAGCAGTGCCCGTGCGGGCCCTTTGAGTTTGTTTCTAATAATAGTGACGGCTTGATAATGTGAATTGCTGCCGTTATACGGCCTGAAAAGCTCATATGCGTCATTGGCAGACTGTCGCCATGCCACGTACTCGTCTTGGGTTCCATTAAAATCTGGTATTGATTTTATAATGTCCAAGGGAACGTCGCATCTGATTTCTGGGTTTACAGAAATCCTTTCATATACGTTGATCTGAGGGGTGTCGACACGCAAATTGCTAAGCTGATTCTCGACCGCTTGAATGCGCGCTTGAAAATTTATTTCCTGACGTGCTAACGCTGCGTTAACGGCAGCTGTTACTAAAGCTTGAACCTGTTGTGCGTCCATGTCTGTTTCTAAAAGGCACTGTTGGCTATCACTGTCGTGGTCGGAAATATTAAAACCTTGGTTAGAATTCCAACTGTCTTCACTGTCGTACTCTGTTTTAACCTCTCTATAGTCCTTTGACCAACTCATCAATCAATCATTAAAAACCTTCTCACTTATTTGTTTGGTATTCCGATTATTTTTAAATCGGTTATGCAAATTATGTTTGTATTATTTCGGCACAGTTTTTATAGGTCAAATCAAACACTTTAATTTTTTATTTAAATTTTTGGATTTGATGTTTTTTTATAGAACTTACATGTTACATTCCATGTGTGCGTGAGTTCTTAATTAAGTTGAGCGCCAATTATGTTTTGTCCTCTGCGTTGTGTCCAGCGAAGACTCCCGTGTCCGCCGGTATGGCTAGTAGGATGACTTAAGTTTCCTCTTCCTTGATGTGTCCAGCGACGGCTTTTATATCCGCTGCAGTTGCCAGTAGGAAGATTATGGTGGAAAGTAACTGTACCTTCTATTGCTGGCCTTGGGCTCAGTCAATAAATAAAAGATATAACAATTAACGGCAAGTGCCGGAGTAGTGATATTTATTAAGCGACTTATTGGTTGAGCGCTGCATTCAAAACTGATTACAAATATTCTGCTAAAGCTAAACCTAAACTCGCATCACGCTACAATGTCATGGTCGGCAAGCCGACTCAGCATAAGCGTAACAATAACAAGAAACTCTTGCGACATAACAAAAGTCTCCGGTTGCTGCCGCTGACCATTGCAGCTATAGCGCGCTGATACAAAGTGTTTAGCTCCGCAATTGCGAGAGTTTATTAAACTTATGAATTATCTTATATCTTACAAAGTGTATAGCTCCGCAGTTGCGAGAGTTTATTAAACTTATGAGTTATCTTATAACTTATATGCTTTTAGCATGAGTCTTTTCAAATATTTTGTTTTATTCAAACCTTTACAGGATAGAACCGCGTGCCGATCCTATAGCTCCCATAGGAACAATCAGATATAACTTTCAAGAATTAAAGATATTTGGGGCAGTGACATAAATCTTTCCAAATCGTATTTTTTTATGCATACCTTGATCAAGGTAAAAGCGCGTGTCGATCGGACGTCTATATCCTATAGCTCCCATATGAACAATAGGGTGAAATCGGTTAAAATTGTACGTTTTTTAGCATATTTCGCTCAGTATATAAGCTAATGACATGAATCTTTCCAAATCGTATTTTTTATGCAAACCTTGATCAGGATAAAAGCGTGTGTCGATGGGCGAAATCGGTTTAAATTTGACGTTTTTAGAATATTTCGCTCAGTATATATGCTTTTAACATGAATCTTTCCAAATCTTTTTTTTTATGCAAACCTTTACAGGATAGAACCGCGTGTCGATAAGTCGTCTATATCATATAGCTCTCATAGGAACAATGAGATATAACCTTCAAGAATTAAAGATGCCTACTTTTATCAGGGAAAAAGCGCGTGTCGATCGGACGTCCCATAGGAACAATAGGGTGAAATCGGTTAATATGTTATGTTTTTCAGCATATAAGCTGTTGACTTGAATCTTTCCAAATCGTATTTTTTATGCATACCTTGACCAGGTTAAAAGCGAGTGTCGATCGAAAGTCTATATCCTATAGCTCCCATAGAAAGAATAGGGTAAAATCGGATAAAATTTGATATATAAGCTGTTGACTTGAATCTTCCCAAATTGTATTTTTTATGCATACCTTGACCAGGGTAAAAGCGCGTGTCGATCGGACGTCTATATCCTATAGCTCCCATATAAACAATAGGGTGAAATCGATTAAAATCTGATGTTTTTCAGCATATTTCGTGCAGTGTATATGCTATTGGCATAAATCTTTTCAATTCATATTTTTGTATGCATACCCTGATTAGGGTTAAAGCGCGCGTCGTTTGGACGTCTATACCCTATAGCTCCCATTGGAACAATGAGATATAACTTATAGAAGCTGAAGTTATTTTGCCCAGTGTAAAAGCTATTGACATGAACCTTTCCAAATCGTATGCGATTATGGTGGAAAGTAACTGTACCTTCTATTGCTGGCCTTGGGCTCAGTCAATAAATAAAAGATATAACAATTAACGGCAAGTGCCGGAGTAGTGATATTTATTAAGCGACTTATTGGTTGAGCGCTGCATTCAAAACTGATTACAAATATTCTGCTAAAGCTAAACCTAAACTCGCATCACGCTACAATGTCATGGTCGGCAAGCCGACTCAGCATAAGCGTAACAATAACAAGAAACTCTTGCGACATAACAAAAGTCTCCGGTTGCTGCCGCTGACCATTGCAGCTATAGCGCGCTGATACAAAGTGTTTAGCTCCGCAATTGCGAGAGTTTATTAAACTTATGAATTATCTTATATCTTACAAAGTGTATAGCTCCGCAGTTGCGAGAGTTTATTAAACTTATGAGTTATCTTATAACTTATATGCTTTTAGCATGAGTCTTTTCAAATATTTTGTTTTATTCAAACCTTTACAGGATAGAACCGCGTGCCGATCCTATAGCTCCCATAGGAACAATCAGATATAACTTTCAAGAATTAAAGATATTTGGGGCAGTGACATAAATCTTTCCAAATCGTATTTTTTTATGCATACCTTGATCAAGGTAAAAGCGCGTGTCGATCGGACGTCTATATCCTATAGCTCCCATATGAACAATAGGGTGAAATCGGTTAAAATTGTACGTTTTTTAGCATATTTCGCTCAGTATATAAGCTAATGACATGAATCTTTCCAAATCGTATTTTTTATGCAAACCTTGATCAGGATAAAAGCGTGTGTCGATGGGCGAAATCGGTTTAAATTTGACGTTTTTAGAATATTTCGCTCAGTATATATGCTTTTAACATGAATCTTTCCAAATCTTTTTTTTTATGCAAACCTTTACAGGATAGAACCGCGTGTCGATAAGTCGTCTATATCATATAGCTCTCATAGGAACAATGAGATATAACCTTCAAGAATTAAAGATGCCTACTTTTATCAGGGAAAAAGCGCGTGTCGATCGGACGTCCCATAGGAACAATAGGGTGAAATCGGTTAATATGTTATGTTTTTCAGCATATAAGCTGTTGACTTGAATCTTTCCAAATCGTATTTTTTATGCATACCTTGACCAGGTTAAAAGCGAGTGTCGATCGAAAGTCTATATCCTATAGCTTCCATAGAAAGAATAGGGTAAAATCGGATAAAATTTGATATATAAGCTGTTGACTTGAATCTTCCCAAATTGTATTTTTTATGCATACCTTGACCAGGGTAAAAGCGCGTGTCGATCGGACGTCTATATCCTATAGCTCCCATATAAACAATAGGGTGAAATCGATTAAAATCTGATGTTTTTCAGCATATTTCGTGCAGTGTATATGCTATTGGCATAAATCTTTTCAATTCATATTTTTGTATGCATACCCTGATTAGGGTTAAAGCGCGCGTCGTTTGGACGTCTATACCCTATAGCTCCCATTGGAACAATGAGATATAACTTATAGAAGCTGAAGTTATTTTGCCCAGTGTAAAAGCTATTGACATGAACCTTTCCAAATCGTATTTTTGTATGCACACCTTGATCAGGGTAAAAGCGCGTGCCTATCGGACGTTTATATCCTATTGCTCCCATAGGAACAATCGGATATAACTTATAAGTTCCATAGGAACAAAAGGGTAAAATCGGTTAAAATGTGATGTTTTTCAGCATATTTCGTGCAGTATATAAGCTGTTGACATGAATCTTTTCAATTCGTATTTTTGTATGCATACCGTGATCAGGATAAAAGCGCGTGTCTGTCGGACGTCTATATCCTATAGCTCCCATTGGACCAATGAGATATAACTTATAAGAATTGAAGTTATTTCGCCCAGTGTAAAGGCTATTGACATGAATCTTTCCAAATTGTATTTTTGTATGCACACCTTATTCAGGGTAAAAGCGCGTGCCTATCGGACGTTTGTATCCTATTGCTCCCATAGGAACAATCGGAAATAACTTATAAGCTCCCATAGAAACAATAGGGTGAAATCGGCATTTGTGGTTTTTTTGTTAGCATATTTCGCTCAGTATATATGCTTTTAGCATGAGTCTTTTCAAATATTTTGTTTTATTCAAACCTTTACAGGATAGAACCGCGTGCCGATCCTATAGCTCCCATAGGAACAATCGGATATAACTTTCAAGAATTAAAGATATTTGGGGCAGTGACATAAATCTTTCCAAATCGTATTTTTTTATGCATACCTTGATCAAGGTAAAAGCGCGTGTCGATCGGACGTCTATATCCTATAGCTCCCATATGAACAATAGGGTGAAATCGGTTAAAATTGTACGTTTTTTTAGCATATTTCGCTCAGTATATAAGCTAATGACATGAATCTTTCCAAATCGTATTTTTTATGCAAACCTTGATCAGGGTAAAAGCGTGTGTCGATGGGCGAAATCGGTTTAAATTTGACGTTTTTAGAATATTTCGCTCAGTATATATGCTTTTAACATGAATCTTTCCAAATCTTTTTTTTTATGCAAACCTTTACAGGATAGAACCGCGTGTCGATAAGTCGTCTATATCATATAGCTCCCATAGGAACAATGAGATATAACCTTCAAGAATTAAAGATGCCTACTTTTATCAGGGTAAAAGCGCGTGTCGATCGGACGTCCCATAGGAACAATAGGGTGAAATCGGTTAAAATGTTATGTTTTTCAGCATATTTCGCGCAGCATTTAAGCTGTTGACTTGCATACCTTGACCAGGTTAAAAGCGAATGTCGATCGAAAGTCTATAGCCTATAGATGGGAGCATAGAAAGAATAGGGTAAAATCGGATAAAATTAGTTTTTTTTAGCATATATATATATGCTTTTAACATGTAATCTTTAAAATCTTTTTTTTGTTCAAAGCTTTACAGGATAGAACTAGGTGCCGAACGGACGTCTATATCCTATAGTTCCCATAGGAACAATAAATTTTTTTTAAGAATTAAAGAAAGAAGCTATTGATATGCAGCTTTACAATTCGTATTTTTGTGTGCATACCTTGATCAGGGTAAAAGCGCGTGTCGATCGGACGTCTATATCCTATAGCTCCAATACGAACAATAGGGAGAAATCGGTTTCGTTTTTTAGCATATTTCGCTCAGTATATAAGCTAATGACATGTGTTAGAGGAGATCTATTTTTATATTTATAAGTTTTGAATTTTAATTTAACGTAACTGAAATATGTAGCAACCACACACGGTTGCATTTAATATTTTACCAACACTGCGCCACGCTTAACATTCTGTAAACTTAAGCCATATTAATGTAAGCGCGGAAGCGCAGCTCACTTTGCTTTTGTACATTACGCTAACAACACAGCTTAACAACTTGAAGATTAAATAAAACACATGTATGGCGAAAATACACATCAGAACACAACACGAGACTCAAAGCATTATCAATCGCTCATGGTTGACGGAAAGTAGCCAGTTAGCTGCTACATTAAAAGCGACTGGACAGGACTAGGAATAAGGAGAAGTATTCGTTCATTTTCGACATTCGAGCGTCATTTGTTTGCATGAGTCTCTGATTATTATGCACCATCGAACGCCATATAGAAATCATACATAGCAAAGTCATAGCTGATGGAGCTAATAAAGAAATTCCAGTTTTCGAGTGTAGGCTGCAAATTCTAGAATCGCATTATCGACAGTAGTGTCATATTCAATCTCAAATTGAATCTCTAAGGTCGACTGATAACAATCGGGCAGAAATAGATGAACGTTTAATAGCAGCTAGAGTTAGCATCATATCACTTATCCAGCCAAGACAACGTCAAGGCCCTGAAGATCAAAGCGGCTTCGAAACAACGTTGGCTGGATCTCACCATACCAGGTTGCCAAAGCAGAAGCTTTCCAGCTGTGATGGTAAATACTCTCAGTTTAAGCGATTCATCACTTCTTTCAATAATTTAGTTCACAATGACTCTTCCCTCGCGCAAATGGATAAGTTTAATTATTTACTAGGCTGCTTATCTGTTCAGGCATTTCAGATTTCGGAAGAAAACTATCCAAAGGCTTTAGAGCGGTTGAAGTCAAGGTACGACAAGTTTATGCTCACTAGTTTATTCATCTCTAGTTTATTCGCGCTTCCAACTCTAGCGAAGCCCGATCCTTCAGCATCTCGTTGACAAAGCTTCAGCCATTCGCGGCTCTCTTCTATCATTGGGGAGTGCAGAGGACATTATGAATAACATAATGATTTATGTCATTTTATCAAAGGTCGACAGCCAAACAAAGGCTAAATACAACTAACAACAAACATTCGAGCAATTACCATCTTGGGATGAATGCTGCAAGGCTTTAAACACATATATCTCAAAATTCAGTCGTTACCACAAACGTTGATTGTTTTTATTGTAATTCAAGCATTTGCTGACTTAGCAATTCAACAACGACAAGAGTTGGCCAAGAAAGCAGGCGTTTGTTTTAATTGTCTTCGAAATTCTCATCAGATCAAGGACTGCCGATCTAAGTCTAGATGCAAAATCTGTCGCAGTTCACATTATACACTACTTCACCAACTCCAACCAGAGCGTATATCAGAATCAAACATAAAACATATAGAGAGGCAAGTCACGAATCAAGCGAATCTTCAAACTTTAGCAAGACACGATCCAAGGCCACACAATAATGTCACCCTAATAGCTCGCACTGTAAAAAGGGGCATTATCCCGACAGCAGTCGTCCTAATCAGGGACAAATTCGGGCAATTCATCCAGTTCGCGCCAAGGAAACATCAAAGCGTCTTCAACTAGACAGGTCTCTTGTACAACAAGAAGTTAGTGTAATTGCTGAAGCCAGACAAAGGATTCATTATACCGTGTTCGCAACTATAAAATCGCGTACCTGTACGTTTGAAAGGTCTTTAACGTTCCCAACAATCAAAACTATTTGTTCGAAACAGCCTGAAGAATCAGTTTATGTTCCCAACTGGAAATTACCAGAAGGCTTGATCCTAGCAGACCCACAATTTCATGTTTCGTCAAAAATCAATCTTCTTATCAATACGGAAGGTTTCTTTGAAGCGATAAACCTACAAACAAAAATTTTCAAGGAGTAAATGATCAACTTGGCGATCTTTTACTAGAATATTGGAAGTCAACTTGGCGACTTCAATAACACAAATATTTAAAAGTAGAAGAAGTCAACCCGGCGACCATTCCAACTTACATCAAAAATGTAATCCGAATTACTGAAGTCAACTTGGCGACTTTCAGGATAACCGTCGATTAATTTCCGAAATTGAAGTAGTCAACAAGGCGGCTCTTCAACTGGAATACAACAATTTTTAAGTAGTCAATACGGCGACTCTTGCACAAATTAAATAAAAATTTTAAATAAAAAGATTTGAAATTATTTTATTGGCTCTTTTTTTTCTAATCCTTAAAACCTTACTTGTCTTTGACCATAAAATCGGTTGCGAGTAGAAGCGTATCCAGCTTATTTTAAGCAAATAAATTATCTTCCAACGGGTCAGGCATTATATAAGGCAAAATGGAGGTTGAAAATTTGGTTGCCATTCAAAGCCAAATTGGCGAAGAAATCTTAATTTTGCTGCGAAACATCAAAAAGGATTCCAGAAAAAGAAAGGAAAAGGCGTCTTATTTCGAAGACAGAAAACGCCAAATTGAGGAGTATTGGAAAAAATTCGACAAAGGAAATAATATTATACTGGAAATGTTAAATGATACTCCAGTGTCGCATGAATATTTTGAAGAGCAATACTACAATCAAATGAAAACGATTGTGTATCAAGCTATCGAAGAATTCAATATTAAAATTCTTTAATCGATGGAAACTGAAACATCGTCAGAAGTGGTGGAACAAATACAAAATTGATAAGACACCAAGCGGCGGTTCTGGAATCTATGTCAAGAACTATGAAACATATAGCTCCAGAAAACAGATTTACCTATAAATCAGTAATTGGTAATTTATGGAAACAAATTGAAAGTCTTCATTTTGAAATCCATAAACTGTGCATCGAACCTGAAGATTTAGGTTATAGTATGGAGCGATATATCTCCGCTGAAGAAGCAATGTTTCAATTTTGTCAACCATCAATTGAAGCAGTTTCAGTAGATACCAATTCATCGGTGGCTACAATACAGTTGCCAAAAGTTTCCATTCCAAAATTTGATGGAAGCTATCTAAAATAGCAACAATTTCATGACATTTTTAATAAAATGGTTCATGAATCTGCTATCCCAAAGATACAAAAAATGTGGTATCTTAAAACTAATAAAAAAATTTGCGTGACAACATCAATGAATTATTGCAAGCCTTAAAAAATATTGGAATCAGGACAGAGGCCTGGGATCCAGTTCTTCTGTTTTATATGACAAGAAAACTAGACAGACTCACGCACACACTGTATGAGCAAACAATTTTAGATACCAGGGAAATTCAATCAATAAAAGAGTTCCTTGCGTTTCTGGAACAACGTTTTCTCGCACTTGAAGCCATTGGCGGCAAAATGCATAAGGAAAAACATAAAACAAGTGCGAAAGAAATTGTGCGTCAATTGCTTAAAGGCAGATTACATGTCCAAACAATGCATGTCTAAATATACATGCATAAAATGCAACAAAAAACACAACACATTGCTACATTTAGGTAACGGAAAATCCAGTACCGAACCAAAAACAGCCGAGTCTGCAGAACAAAAAACAGTTGTGAGAAAAAATACACACTGTTAGCAACGGCTAGAGTCATAGTGCAAGAAGTTAACAATCAAGAAGGAGATTTTTGCGCACTTCTCGATTCCGGATCACAAATAAATTTAATATCTGAAAGACTCGTTAAGCGGTTATCGTTGCAACTACAACCAACAAACCTTCGCATTGAGGGAGTTGGAGGCCAGTCGCAAATAAGTAAAGAACGTGTTAGTGTATTAATTAAAACAAAACATAGTGATTTTGAAGCAAGAGTCGAAGCGTTTGTTCTTCCTCATATTGTGGCTGATCAGCCCACTGAACAAGTAAAAATATGTGATTTAAAAAACTCAAACAATATTCCGCTTGCTGATCCTCATTTCGCAAGACCAGGAAAAATAGATTTGACCCACTTGGTCTTTTTGCTCCAGTCATAATCAGATCAAAAATCTTTCTAGAAAATCTTTCAGTCCTTATACTAGATTGGGACACAGAGATTTCAGTTTCCCCAAAGGAAAGTTGGGAGGCTTTCAGACAGGACTTGCTTTGCTTAAACAAAATGACTATTCAACGACACATTTTCGATGGAAAAATACCTCATAAGCAAGAACTACGAATATTTGTGGATGCTTCTGAAAAAGCGTTTGGTGCTGTTGTTTTTATAAAAGCCATATATAGGAACAGACAAACGACTGTGCGCCTATTATGCGCTAAATCAAAAGTAGCACCTCTTGAAAAGCAAACCCTACCGCGACTAGAGTTATGTGTTAGGTGCAGAGCTTGCTAAAAAGGTGAAAAAGGATCTAAACTTACAATCAGAATCCATTAAATGTCATTACTGGACAGACTCGGCAATCGTGTTATGTTGGATAAATGCGAAAGCATCGAATTTCCATACATTCGTTGCAAATAGGTTGTCGAAAATTCAAGATACAACCTGCCCGAATCAATGGAGACATGTGTCATCAAATCTCAAAGCCGCAGATGTATTATCAAGAGGGATACCTCAATTAAGCGGTCATACATTGTGGTTATACGAACCACTATTTCTTCATGGATCTGATAAGAAATGGCTAGCTCTATTTAAAGCTCCAAATAATAAAATAACAATAACATTATTTCTTTGGAACGGAAAATTAAAATTGTTACATAGGCAACATGTACACTAGGAGAAGAAATATATCGAATTAAACATGGAAACTCGTTTAATCGCTTACAACGTATAATTGCATACATGTTACGATTTTGTTATCGTAAAAATAGAAAACAAACCGAGCTACTGGAGTTTGACGAATTGGAACAAGCTAGGCGGATAATTATACGGTGTATACAACAGGCTGACTTCACAAATGAATTTAATAACCTTCGACGTCATCCCGAACGACCATTACTTAACAGCAGCAGGTCGCTTCTCTTCATCTTCATTTGGACGAAAACTCTATCATAAGAGTAGGAACAAGGGTGGAAAATGCCCCAATTTCTCGGGATGCAATGAATCCCTACTTACTACCATATAATGACGAGATCGTCAAAATGCTGATTGTGTATGCATTGTGGACAAAATACTTTAAAGGGTATTGTACGACAACAGTATCAGATCCCCTCATTTGGGTGGATTATGGGAAGCTGCAGTAAAATCAGCAAGAACACTATTATTAAAACAAGTGTCAACTGCTAACCTCACTTTTGAGCAGTTGAGCACTGTTATCACAAATGTTGAGGCAGTATTAAATTCTCGGCCTCTTACTCCAAGATCAAATGATCCTTATGACCTTACAGTCCTAACACCAGGTCATATACAGATTGGAGAAGCACTAGTCGCTCAGCCAGACCCAGAACCACTTCAAATATAATCGCTAACAGGCCTGCAACAATACTCAAAATGGAAAAAGGCCCATAAAAATGTAAGAGAAGGCATGATGGTTATTGTCAAGGAAGACAATGTGCCTATGCTGCAATGGCCTATTGGACGAATAGTTAAAATTTATCCAGGCCAAGATGGATATGTACGAGTTGCAGACGTAAGAACTGCAACAGGAGTATTTAAAAGAGCGATTCATAAGCTTGCTCCACTATTCCGGCAAGAAGATCCAGGAGAAAAACGAAAGGAAATAAATGGAGAAGATGCAGAAGAAGAAGAAGATCAAGAACCAAAAAGGCGGAAGAGCCCATCCCTACCAATGCTATCGATGCCGTTATTAATCTTGCTGCTGCTGTTACTATTAGCTGCTGCAGGCCCGATTAATATACCCAGGTTTGATTTAAGGCCAGGAATTTATTACGAAAAAATTGGATCTAGTCGACTAGCAACTGCAGACTGGACAATCATAGCTTATTATGATTTAAACCCGTACCTCGAAGATGTAAAGACAATTTACATGGGGACAATTAAGGTTGGTCAAATGTGTTCACATATATAACCAGTCCAAGCATGTGCTGCTGTATACCATCATTTTCAACACGTTTATGAAGAAATAAAAACTGATAATGATTTACTCCACATTTTAAGAACACGTCGTTCTCCCTTGGATATTGCTGGAAATATTGCCAACAGTTTATTTATCGTATCAGACACAGAATATGCCAAGAAGATGTCATCAACTATTCAAAAGGTGAAATCAATAATTGATTCTACAATAAACATTATGAAACGAGATGAAGCTGCTATCGATAAAAGGATAAAAATAATGACTCAGCAAATGGAGGATGTAGCTAATGCTCGTCTAGATTCTCTTAAAGCCTTTCAATGGTATATTGCGCTGACGAATCAATTATCCATATTGGCGGCAAGTCTTCAGAGAGTTCAGACAGAAATTTCACATGTTCAGACAAATGTGCATCACAATGAAATAAGTCCACTTCTCGTTTTTCCCAAGCAGCTTCGACAACATTTGAATAAACTAAAAATTCACATGCCTCAAGGAAAAATGCTCCCTCTCGTCAACGACGATGAACTTCAACTTTATAATTTGATGAAGGCATAAGCAAAGGAGGTAAAGGATTATGTAATCTTTAAATTAACACTGCCGTTAGTATCAACACAGTTATTTGAAATATATAACTTGGTTCCAATACCGGTAATCATCAACAATAAAATGATTTCCCTTGATATTGAATATCCAATTATGGCTGTGATCAACGTCGAGATCAATTCATTACTATGTCGTCAAGTGAATTTGAACTTTCTAACATAATTAATGGCGAAGAGTATATTTGCTCAGATAAGCAATCCATGTTCTCCATTGACAATCATTGTGAGTTTCAATTGTTTATTAACAAATTCTCGTCATTGTGCTAAACCAAGGGTTCAACGAAATCATTCTCATGGCAAAGATTGAGAACAAAAAATCAATGGATATTTTCAATTAAATCACCGATGGAGTTATGAGCAGTATGTGATGATCAATTATCAACCATTACAATTGATAGTATCGGACTTTTATCCTTGGATCCGAAGTGCACTTTAAGAAATCCTGTTCTGAGTGTTATTGGCCATCAGGTAACCTCTACTGGAACATTGAAATTATCATATGCTCGATTTGTTAGTCTAAATGAATCTTTAGCACCGCTTGCTAAAGTTTCGCAAGCATATAATTCATTAAAGCTAAGTTATAATGAATTAAATGAGCTCAGCAAAGAACTGATTCCAAGAATAAAAATAACAAGAAAGGAAGCAAACTTCAGCAAGCCGAAGTTCATATACCATTGCAGTTATTGCAAAAATTAAATATTCTTGAAAACATTTAAATTAAGATTGACTTGCGTGTATGTATGAAGCTATGATGATTTGCAGCTCAATTATTTGATCATCGTCACTAGATTATGCTCTAGGGGCAACTACTTATATAAATATTAAAAACTCAATGAACCTACAATCCGCATCACTGCGTCTTACGGCCGGAGAGCCTTTCAACAAAACTGCGCGTGGTTTTTAACGCTTCTGCCAAAACCACATCTGGAAAGTCGCTCAACGATATTCTTTTGGTAGGTCCCACAATACAAGCATTGTATTGTTAAAATGTATAGGCAGTTTTCTGTTCACGAAGAAGATAGAAATTTTCAATTAATTCTCTGGCGAGGAGATTGAACAAACGAAATAAAAACTTACAAGTTAACCGTAACGTACGGTATGTCAGCTGCTCCGTTCCTAGCCATTCGAGCTTTACGTTACAGCGCAGGAATCAATGGAAAGGACTACTTGGTGCGTCAGTGTTGCATACCGATTTGTATGTGGACGGTGTATTAACTGGCGCAGATACCTTAACCGAATTAATGGAAATAAAGGAACAGCTCACCAAAATATAAGGGAGGGCTAGATTATAACTTGCAAAGTTTAGCAGCAATTCAAAGGACATAGTCGAAAGATCTCAAGATGAAATATTCATAGAACTCAATGATCAGGAATTCACAAAGACCCTTGGAGTAGCATGGAAGCCAAACGCCGATGTGTTTGTGTTCCATCCTAAGCTTGTATTCGATGCTCCTGTTACAAGGTGGTCGGTGCTATCAGCGATTGCTTGAATTTTCGACATATTAGGGCTTATAAGTCCCATTATAATACGTGCTAAAATATTTCTTCAAGAGCTCACACTGAAAAGGCTACCATGGGATACATACATCAACGAAAAACAACTCGCCATGTAGACCGAAATATTTTTAAATCTACATTCTTTTAATGTATGCTCAAAAATTTCAAACCAGCATCTAGCTGCTTGTTTGAGCCCATAAATTGCTATGTTCAATTTGCATACGTTTTCACGATTACAAATAATTCCTTGAGGAACTTTCATAACATCCATGTGGTGTACTTTAAAATTATATTGATTTGCAATCAATAAAATAAAACGGAAACTAGAAATTCTCGTAACAGGAGCGAACGTTGCGTCGTAGTCTATTTGATATTTTTGTGTAAAACCGTAAAAGGTCTTACTTTATATATAATTGGATTTCCCGTTTCATCATACTTCAAAGTAAATACCCACTTACAATCTACAATGTTCTTATTTTCAGGCCTTTTAACAATAGTCCATGTCTTATTTTATTCATGAGCAGAGAGTTCGATCTTGATAGCTTCGTCCCATATAGACTTATCTTTTCTATTTTGTACTTCATCAAATGAATAAGGAACTTAATTAAAAACATTGTGAGCATTCATTACAAAATTATTTTGACTTAGATCATCTTCACTATAAGATATGTATGGTCTATTTTTCAATCTTTCGATTCTTCTAGTTACATTGTTAGCTTTATTACCAATTTCATTCGTTGAAATTTGCATAAGTTCCTTACTCTCATTCAGGACTCTGTCATTATCGCTATCCTTACTTCCGTTCAGGATCTCTTGTTCAAAACTCTCATTTTGAATATATATAAGTTCAAAATGTTCCATACTCTCATTCTGGAAATTTTCATTTACGTTATCCCTTTTCTCATTCAGGAAATCTTGTTCAAAATATTCCATACACTCATTCTGGAAATTAAATTCAACACCTTCCTTACTTTCATTCAGGGGCATCCTTTCCTTACTCTCCTTCAGGAATTTAATTTTCTTATTATCCTTACTATCATTCAGGATTTCACTTTTAGTAGCTTTAGAGTTATCCATATTTGTGTAATCTACAACTACGTCTCTGGCAACCATAAATTTCTCATTTTCAAACTCCCATACTTTTAACCCATTTGGTTCGTATTTCACAAACATAGTTTTAAACGATTTATCGTCAAATTTCCGTTTTCTAATCTTGTTGTGCACATAAACAGTCGAACCAAATATTTTTAAATGTTTCAAAATCGGCTTTCTATTATGCCACATTTCATAAGGCGTTGTTTCGCTCTGCTTGGAATCCTATTTGTTAAATACGTTGCCGTCAACACAGGTTCACCCCAAAAAAAATTATCTAGCCTTGCACCATTTACCATGGCACGAGTCTTTTCAGTAATTGTTCTGATCATTCGTTCTGAAACTGCATTAAATTGTGGTGTATATGGTACAGTCAAGTGGTAACTTATTCCTTTCTCAACGCAGAACTCACGCAAATCATTAGATAAATACCCCCTTCCGTTGTCAATGTATAGATTAGTGTGTTTTACTTTTTGCCACAAAATCTTTAAACATATACACATCCGATTAATGCTTTATTAAATAAGTGACGCAATAATGAGTAAATTGATCTACAACAAGAAAGGAAGCAAACTTCGGCAAGCCGAAGTTCATATACCCTTGCAGCTATTGCAAAAATTAAATATTAAATTTTTTAAATATATTAAATAAATAAAATAACGGAAGGCACGCCTATAGCATAACACTCCAAAGTAGGATATGCGGAAATTAAACGTAACTACTACAAAGCAAGACCAACGATTAACAATTTTCAACTGACGTCAACTAAATTAACTAAGTTAAATACAAACATTTAATTTCTTCTAAAATGTAGGAAGACAAAAATAATACCCAAATTCATAAAAGACAGCACTAGGAGCAACAGATTATTTACAGACGATAAAGACATACATTTTGACATAAACAAATTACTGGACAGACACACACATTACTACCATATGAATATTAAGCTTGCTTATAAAACATATACATCATATACAAAATAGACTAATCAAAAAGAGAGAGGAAAAGAGAACGATGTTACAAAAACAACTAGACCCGAACGACTTCACATCATTTATGGAGAGCGAGCAGAACATTGCCAAAAAACTAACAAAAACAACCAAGATGGGACAAATAATGAAACTGGAGAGACTTCAGATGGAACGGAGCAAAGTTCTAACAGACAACAAAAAAACAGCTGATTGGTTTGTAAACAACACGGACACCGAGTTCCCGCCAGCAATAAAATCACTATTGGCGAAGGGTCCAAAGTTCGCTCTCCCAATAGAGAAGAAGAAATTCCCTCTCTTAAAATACATTGCGGACGGAAAGGAAATCCTCAAAACTATTATTGACAAAGAGAAACAAGAAGAGGCGCGAACCCAACCCAAGAAATAAGTTGACAACCACCACAGCATTACCACCACGAATATATGGACTACCCAAAATTCATAAAGAAGGAACCCCTCTACGACCAATCTGATCCTCCATCGGATCACCATCCTATGCACTATGCAAATACATAACAATAGACTCCAAATATAACATAAAAATTGAGAAGAATTCAGAGACAAAATCATCAACTCATATATTGGCGACGATGAAAGATTAATTTCATTTGACGTAACTTCATTATTTCCGAGTATACCGACAGATCTAGCCTTGGATATAATTAAAAACAAATGCACAATAATACAAAAACACAGTTAAATACCGCAAACAATATTTATGGACATAATAAAATTTTGTATTTAAGAAAACAGATATTTCAAATTTGAAAACAATTTTTACACACAATTAAAAGGAATGCCTATGGGATCGCCAGCCTCGCCGGTTATTGCAGATATTGTAATGGAAACTCTCCTGGACAACACGTTAGAAAAACTAAGACGCCCTCCAAGATTACTGACAAAAACAGTAGATGACCTGTTCGCAATCATTCAAGAGGATGGCATTAAAACTACACTGACCATGCTCAAATCTTTCGCCAAAAGTATAAAATTTACAATGGATCTAGAAGAAAACGATCAATTAGCTTATTTGGACTCAGTAATAATTAGACGTGGAAACCGATTAAAATTAAAATGGTACAAGAAACCAATTGAGTCCGGAAGAATAGTCAATTTTAACTCCAAACACCCAAAACAAATGATGATAAATACAGCTAGAAGCTGTATACAGAGAATGCTCAAAATTTCAGACACGCATTACCACGAAGAGACGACTCAGGAGATAAAATCAATGTTGACAGACAATGATTTTCCAAAACACATAATAAAAACATTATTATCGGAACACAAAACAACAAAACAAATAGCGTTAAAAACAATAAAAACAAAAAATATATGTCAATTACATACGTCCCGGAATTATCCGAACGTGTAGCGAAATCGGAATGCTACGACAAAGAAAACATAAGTATCGCACATAAACCGGACCACACATTAAAATCTATATACAACAGAACAAAATCAAAGATAAATGAAATTGACAAAAAAGACGTGATATATAAAATACCGTGCAACGGCGACAACAACGAAATATGCAACATGATATATATAGGAACAACAAAATCAAAGCTAGACACCATACGAACGCGCACAAAACAGCACTCATGTCCCACTGTGCCAAGAATAATCACTTTACGAACTTCGAAGAGGCGAGTATCTTATCACAAGAACAACACTATGCCAAACGATTCACCATAGAAATGCTACATATCATAAAAACACCTACAGACATACGGATGAACTACAAAACGGACACTGACTATTGCGCTCATTTATATAGACATTTACTAGGAAAGAAAAATTCGTTAAAAACTCCACGTCACCGGACGCAGACGTGTATCATAAATTAAATGGATGTCAAATGTAAATTGTTTTCTGTTTGTTAAGAATATTAAAATCGTTGTTATTATTTTAAAGTTGTCCTGAGGACGGTTGCCGAAGAGCATCCGAAATATATTGACAAATAACCAAAATTAAAAAAAATTGTGTTATGTTTTCAACATCCTGATCTCGAGCCGGCTAACAATTAATATTCTTGAAAACATTAAAATTATGATTGACTTGCGTGTATGCTTACATTGAAGCTATTTGAAGCTTATTTGATAGTTCCTATGACAGCTATATGATATCGTTTTCCGATTATAATTAAATTAAAAGCGTAATTCAGAACTGTTAAAAATTACAAAATAAATAAATTAAATTAAAAACAATTTTTTTTTATATTTTTATTGTTTCCATGGGAACTTTAAGTTCCCATTTTGATGAAATTTAAACCGAAATTCTGAAATATTTAACCATTACAATATGTCGAAGAACTGCAACAAAAATTAAAAAAAGCTAAGTTATAATTTTTTTCATTTATTTTTCCGGCTGTTCCTATGGGAGCTATATGCTATAGTCGTCCGATTTTGATTAAATTTAAACCGTAATTCTGAAATAATTAATTATTCGACACATAGAACTAAGAAAAATTAAAAAACACCAATATTATAATATGTTATTATATATTTTTCCGATCGTTCCTATGGGAGCTATTTGCTATAGTCATCCGATCCGGCTGATTCCGACTTTTATACTACCTGCAATAGAAAGACAACTTTTGGGAAAGTTTCATGCAGATAGCTTTAAAACTGAGAAACTAGTTTGCGTAGAAACGGACTGACAGACGGACAGACTGACAGACTGTCAGACGGACAGACGGACGGACAGACGGACATGGCTAGATCGTCTCTCCAAGTGATGCTGATTAGGAATATATATACTTTATAGCCTCCTTCACTGCGTTGCAAACTTCTGACTGAAATTATAATACCCTCTGCAAGGGTATAAAAATTATAATTAAAGCATGTGCGGTAACAATTACATTACAAATTTGGTCATCCCCAATTAATGCTCCTGGATGACCTTATTCAATTCTTCGAATTAAAATTCTTAAAGATGTTCCTACTATTCCGTCTATTACTAGACCACGAAGTAAAAATTAAAAATGCTAATAACGACACAAGGAGAAAGGTTATGCAGGCTGAGACTAAAACTAAATTTAACAATAACTTAAAAATTATAAAAACAATAATAACTATAAATTCAAACAAAAAAATTATAATACAAATTGTAATACACGCAAACCGTATAACATAAAGCAAAAAGTAAATAAGATAAAATGCCATCATTGTGGAAAGCAAGGACACATGAAAAAAGATTGTTTCGGCTATAATAAACAAATAAATACTGAAAACAACAAAGAGAATAACAAACGAGCGCACACTACAACCACAAGGCCAGGCTTCGCGTTCATGCTGAAAAGTGTATATAAAAATGTTAATAAGTCAAAAGTGAACGTGAATTTTATTCTTGACTCGGGTGCTATCGACCACTTCATAAACGATGAGGCTTTATTTATAGACCATGCATCTGGAAACTCCAATAAAAATTGCCGTTGCTATGCATGGGGAGTATATCTTCGAAACAAAGGGAGGAGTCGTCCGTCTGGAAAATGAATATCAGATAACGCTGGAGGAAATACTGTACTGCGGAAAAGTTGCTGAAAACCTGATATCGGTCAAAAGGCTGCAAGAGGCTGGAGTTACAGTAGTATTCGACGAAAATTGAGTTAAATTGAATAAAAACGGTGTCACGATTGCTGAAAACACAGGTGCTTACAATATGCCAGTTATTGAATTTAAAGCATATACAGTTAATTCGAAAAATACTAATTTATATTAACTATGTTTCGAGAGGTTGTGTCGTATAAGTAAAGGGAAAATGTTAGAAATAAAAAGGATAATGTTAATCCTTCTGAGTATATATTGGAAGCTTGTTTGAATGAAAAGCAAGCCAGATTACGATTTTCTAAAGATAAAATTAAAGAGCATATAACAATTCATTCTGATTTCTGTGGTCCGATAACACCAACAACTATTGATGATAAAAATTACAATGTAATTTGTATACCCTTGCAGAGAGTATTATAATTTCAGTCAGAAGTTTACAACGCAGTGAAGGAGGCTACTCCGATAAAGTATATATTCTTGATCAGCATCACTAGGAGAGTCGATCTAGCCTTGTCCGTCTGTCAGTCTGTCCGTCTGTCAGTCCGTTTCTACGCAAACTAGTTTCTCAGTTTTAAGGCCATCTGCATGAAACTTGCCCAAAAGTTGTCTTTCTATTGCAGGAAGTATATAAGTCGGAACGAGCCGGATCGGACGACTATAGCATATAGCTCCCATAGGAACAATCGAAAAAATAAATAAAAAAAAATTATAACTTTGCTGTTTTTTAATTTGCTTTTGTTTTTTATAGTAATGGTTAAATAATTCAGAATTAAGGTTTAAATTTCATAAAAATCGGACGACTATATCATATAGCTCCCATGAGAACAATTAAAATATTAAAAAAAATTTAATTTTTTTATTTTGAAATTTTTTTTAGAAATTCTTTTTGATTAATTAATAATTTGAGAGTTCAAAATTACGCTTTTAATTTTATTAAAATCGGAAAAGTGAATCATAATATTAATGTGTTCACGAATATGTTATTTCTGCAATAGCTGCAAGGGTATATGAACTTCAGCTCACCGAAGTTTGCTTCCTTTCTTGTTTTCTATTAACTTTACTAAAAAAAATGCATTATAAACATGAGAAATAATAAATAATTTAAAGAAAAATATAAAAAACATTTTCAAGCTAAATATATTAATTTATCATAACGGAATCGAGGTAAAGTACCACGAGCTCAAATAAATACAAAAGAAATAAAAGTTAATTTTACATAAAATAATAAATTAAGTACATCAACCTAAAAAAATTACCCAAAATAATATTTTTATAAATAAAATTCTTGCATATTCATCTATAAAAATTAAAGCAAATCCTCCTCTTCTATATTCTTTATTAAACCCTGAAACTAATTCAGATTCTCCCTTAGCAAAATCAAAAGGTGTACGATTTGTTTCAGCTAATGAAATTGTTAATCAAACTAAAGCTATAGGAAATAAAATAATTAAAAATAATATATATAAATTTGATAATGGAAAGAATACATTTTTTATAACTTTCAATTAAAAAAATAAAAGATAACAAAATTAAAGCTATTCTAACTTCATAAGAAATAGTTTGAGCCACAGCTCTTAGTCCTCCTAATAAGGCATAATTAGAATTAGATGACCAACCTGCTACCGTAACAGTATAAACCCCTAATCTAGTACAACATAAAAAAAACAAACCACCTAAATTAAAAGAATATAATTTAACAAAAAAGGTATACATATCCAAACAAATAAAGATAAAAATAAAGAAAAAATAGTAGAAATATAATATCTTAAATAATTAGATAATAAAGGATAAGTTTGTTCCTTAGTAAATAATTTAATCGCATCACAAAAAGGTTGAGGAATTCCTATTAAACCAACTTTATTAGGACCTTTACGAATTTGAATATAACCTAAAACTTTTCGTTCTAATAAGTTAAAAAAGCAACACTAACTAATACACAAATAATTAATAATAAACTTCCAATTAATGATAAAACAATTCTATATAAAACAAGTACTATTTGTAAATAATTTACATAAATAAATTCTAAATTTATTGCACTAATCTGCCAAAATAGTTTATATTAATAATATTCATATTTTAAAATATAATTATTTTAATATTTGGTCCTTTCGTACTAAAATATTATAATTTTTTAAAGATAGAAACCAACCTGGCTTACACCGGTTTGAACTCAGATCATGTAAGAATTTAAAAGTCGAACAGACTTAAAATTTGAACGGCTTCACCCAAAATTATATCTTAATCCAACATCGAGGTCGCAATCTTTTTTATCGATATGAACTCTCCAAAAAAATTACGCTGTTATCCCTAAAGTAACTTAATTTTTTAATCATTATTAATGGATCAATTATTCATAAATTAATGTTTTTAAAAATTAAAAGTTTTTTAAATTTTAATATCACCCCAATAAAATATTTTAATTTATTAAAATCAAATTAATCTTCATAATTAAAATAAATAAAATATAAAGATTTATAGGGTCTTCTCGTCTTTTAAATATATTTTAGCTTTTTGACTAAAAAATAAAATTCTATAAAAAATTTAAATGAAACAGTTAATATTTCGTCCAACCATTCATTCCAGCCTTCAATTAAAAGACTAATGATTATGCTACCTTTGCACAGTCAAAATACTGCGGCCATTTAAAATTTTCAGTGGGCAGGTTAGACTTTATATTTAATTCAAAAAGACATGTTTTTGTTAAACAGGCGAACATTATTTTTGCCGAATTCTTTACTTAAACTTTTCATTAAAATTTATTTTAACATTATAATATACTAATTCTATCATTATTACTTAATTTTAATAATTAAAATTAATATTTTAATAAATAATTAAAATTTAATAAATAATTTAATTTATAAAATAATTTATAACAAAATTTTTAATAATTGCTAATTCTAAACATATATTTATTAAACTTATTTATTATTTTTAAAAATTTATTTTATAGCTTATCCCATAAAATATTAAAATTATAAATTATTTAATTTATTTAATTAATTAAATAAATTTATAATTTCTAAATTAAATTTATTTCTTAAAAAACTAGATACCTTTAAAAACGAATAACATTTCATTTCTAATATAATATTTTAAATAATTTTGTCACATTAACTTATATATTATATTAACTCTTTTAAAATCGAGAAAAATAAATATTTATTTTTTATTTAATAAACGCTGATACACAAGGTACAATAAATTAAATTTTCTTTTAAAATAAAAATTTTTCAAATTATTTCAATTTTCTTTCACAATACTATTAAACTATTATTAAAATTATTTTTTCTTTAAACAATACTAAAACTTTTAAATTTATAGTTATTTCTAATAATTTTTTAAAAAATAATAAAAATTAATAAATAAAAACTAATCAATTTATATTGATTTGCACAAAAATCTTTTCAATGTAAATGAAATGCTTTACTAAATAAGCTTTAAACTGTCATTCTAGATACACTTTCCAGTACATCTACTATGTTACGACTTATCTTACCTTAATAATAAGAGCGACGGGCGATGTGTACATATTTTAGAGCTAAAATCAAATTATTTATCTTTATAATTTTACTACCAAATCCACCTTCAAAAATTTTTTCATAATTTTATTCGTTTAAATATATTTATTGTAACCCATTATTACTTAAATATAAGCTACACCTTGATCTGATATAAATTTTTATTAAAATTATTGAATATTATTATTCTTATAAAATATTCTGATAACGACGGTATATAAACTGATTAACAAACTTAAGTAAGGTCCATCGTGGATTATCGATTACAAAACAGGTTCCTCTGGATAGACTAAAATACCGCCAAATTTTTTAAGTTTCAAGAACATAACTATTACTACTTTAGTAATTAATTTACATTTTAAATAATAGGGTATCTAATCCTAGTTTTTTATTGAAAATTTTTTAGCTTCAATTATTTTTTAATAAATAGTTTAAATATAAAATTTCACTTAATATATTTAATTATATTTTTAATAATTTAATTTAACTAATACTACAAAAATTATTGTATTATTGGTATAACCGCGACTGCTGGCACCAATTTAGTCAATACTTTTTAATATTGACTATTTCTAAATTTCTTTAATTAATAATAATACTAATAAAAAATTTTAAACTAAATATAAATTCATGCAAAAATTTACCTATAAATCAAATTAATAACAAATTTTAAGCCAAAATAAAACTTAAAATTTTTATTTATTTAATTTTACAAATTAAAATAAAATAATTTTTATTTAATTTATTATTTTAATAAATAAATTAATAAAAATATATAATAATAATAATAATTTTTATTATTAAAACTTAAAAATACATAAAATTACAAAAAAAATTATTTAAAATCAATTAAATAAAAAAAATCAAATAAAAAAAAATAAAGTTTTAAAAATGAAATTTATAAAATTTTAAATAATTGATAAAAAATAATATATATATTTATATATAATTATAATATATATGTACTAAATTATTATCATTATTAATTATTAAATATAGTAATTTATTACACAATAATACAATTATAAATTTATAAATAATATAAATTTATTAAAAAAATTATAATAATTTAAAATAAAATTATTAAATAATTAGTTTAACTTATTAAATTTATAATTTAATTTACTTTATATTTAAACAATATATTTAAATATATATAAAAATTATATTATCATAATAATAATTTTCATAAATCACTAAATCTGATAATATTTCCCCTATAAATTAAATAATATGTTTTTATTTTTTACTTAATTTTAAATTTTTTTAAATAATTAATTTTAATTTTATTTTATAAATATTATTTATATTAATAATTTAAAAGAAAAAAAACTTATACATTGTTGATAATTTATATTACATATATATATACATATATAGAAAAATATATATATATATAGCAAAATATTATTATTTAATTATGTTTTATATTTTATTTTAAAAAATTACTTAAATGTATTATTAAAATATAAAATTCTATTTTTAAAATATGTAAAATTTTTAAAAAATAATAATAAATATTAAAAAAAATTAGACGAATTTTTTATTATTAATGTATCGCCTGATAAAAGGGCTACCTTGATAGGGTAGATTATGCAGTTTTCTGCATTCATGTACTGATTTATATGTTATTAGCTACCAAGGTTTTATATTTAATAGAATTAAACTATTTCTAAAAGTATCAAAAACTTTTGTGCATCGTACAGTAAAATATATTAATAAAATTTTAAAAATATAAGCTAATTAAGCTACTGGGTTCATACCCCATTTATAAAGGTTATAATCTTTTTCTTTATAATTTTTAATAATTCATAAAAAATTGTATTTATTATAATTATAATTATTGGAACATTAATTACAGTTACATCTTATTCTTGGTTAAAGCTTTAATAGGTTTAGAAATTAATTTGTTGTCTTTTATCCCCTTATTAGGAAATAATAATAATTTAATATCTACAGAAGCTTCTTTGAAATATTTAGCATCAACTGTTTTATTATTTTCTTCTATTTTATTAATATTAAGAAATAATATAAATACTGAAATTAATGAATCTTTTACATCAATAATTATCATATCTGCCTTATTATTAAAAAGTGGAGCCGCTCCTTTCCATTTTTGATTCCCAGATATAATCGAAGGATTAACTTGAATAAATGCATTAATATTAATAACTTGACAAAAAATTGGCCCATTAATATTAATTTCTTATTTAAATATTACAAATCTACTATTAATAAGAGTAATTTTATCTGTAATTATTGGAACAATTGGAGGATTAAATCAAACTTTTTTGCGAAAATTAATAGCTTTTTCTTCTATTAACCATTTAGGATGAATATTAAATTTTTTAATATAAGTGATTCAATTTTATAAATTAATTTTTTATTTTATTCATTTTTAACATTTATATTTAATATTTTTAAACTATTTCATTTAAACCAATTATTTTCTTGATTTTTTATAAGAAAAATATTAAAATTTTAATTATTTATAAAGTTTTTATCATTAGGAGGATTACCGCCATTTTTAGGATTTTTACCTAAATGACTCGTAATTCAACAATTAACATTATGTAATCAATATTAGCATTAATAATAATATCAACTTTAGTAACATTATTATTTTATTTACGAATTTGTTATTCAGCATTTATACTTAACTATTTTGAAAATAACTGAATTACGGAGATAAAATAGTAATAATACAAATTTATATTTTTTAATAACTTTTTTTCGATTTTGGGATTATTTTTAATTTCTATATTTTTTTGTATATGCTAAGGTTTTAAGTTAATTAAACTAATAGCCTTCAAAGCTGTAAATATAGGGTTATCCTTTAAGCCTTCGTAAAAATTTACTCCTTCAAAATTGCAGTTTGATATCATTATTGACTATAAAGCCTAAATAATTATAAAATAATATTTGATTAAGAAGAAAAACTCTTATAAATAGATTTACAATCTATTGCCTAAATTTCAGCCACTTAATCAAATCGCGACAATGATTATTTTCTACCAATCATAAAGATATTGGAACTTTATATTTTATTTTAGGAGCTTGAGCTTGGAGCTTGAGCCGGAATAGTAGGAACATCTTTAAGAAGTTTAATTCGAGCTGAATTAGGTCATCCAGGAGCATTAATTGGGGATGACCAAATTAATAATGTAATTGTAACCGCACATGCTTTTATTATAATTTTCTTTATAGTAATACCAATTATAATTGGAGGATTTGGTAATTGATTAGTACATTTAATATTAGGAGCACCAGATATGGCATTACCACGAATAAATAATATAAGATTTTGATTACTATGATACCTCCTGCTCTTTCCTTACTATTAGTGAGAAGAATTGTTGTAAACGGAGCTGGACCAGGATAGACAGTTTACCCTCCTCTTTCTGCTGGAATCGCTCTTGGAGGTTCTTCAGTAGATTTAAAAATTTTTTCTTTACACTTAGCTGGAATTTCTTCTATTTTAGGAGCAGTAAATTTTATTACTACATTAATTAAGTTACGATCTACTGGAATTACATTAGATCGAATAACTTTATTTGTTTGATCAGTAGTAATTACTGCTTTATTACTTCTGTTATCATTACCAGTTTTAGCTGGGGCTATTACTATATTATTAACAGATCGAAATTTAAATACCTCATTTTTTGACCCAGCAGGAGGAGGTGACCCTATTTTATACTAACATTTATTTTGATTTTTCGGTCATCCAGAAGTTTACATTTTAATTTTACCAGGATTTGGAATAATTTCTCATCTATTAGTCAAGAATCAGGTAAAAAGTTATTGTTTGAGCTCATCATATATTCACAGTAGGGATAGATGTTGATACTCAAGCTTATTTTACATCTGCCACTATAATTATTGCTGTACCTACGGGAATTAAAATTTTTAGATGATTTGCAACTTTACATGGAACTAAACTTTCTTACTCACCAGCTCATAACTCACCAGCCCATAAGGCTTTAGGATTTGTTTTTTTATTCACAGTTGGAGGATTAACAGGAGTAGTATTAGCTAATTCATCTGTTGATATTATTCTTCATGATACATATTATGTAGTAGCTCATTTTCATTATGTTTTATCAATAGGAGCAGTATGTGCTATAATAGCAGGATTTATTCATCGATACCCTTTATTTACTGGTTTAACATTAAATACTGAATGATTAAAAAGTCAATTTGTTATTATATTTATTGGAGTAAATTTAACGTTTTTCCCTCAACATTTCTTAGGTCTAGCAGGAATACCCCGACGATACTCTGATTACCCAGATTCTTACACAACTTGAAATGTTGTATCAACAATTGTGTCAACTATTTCATTATTAGAAATTTTATTATTTTTTTATATTATTTGAGAAAGTTTAGTTTCACAACGACAAGTAATTTATCCTATTCAATTAAATTTATCTATTGAATGATACCAAAATACTCCTCCTGCTGAACATAGCTATTCTGAATTACCACTTTTAACAAATTAATTTCTAATTAATAATGATTAATTAATAATTTGACAGTTCAAAATTACGCTTTTAATTTTATTAAAATCGGAAAAGTGAATCATAATATTAATGTGTTCACGAATATGTTATTTCTGCAATAGCTGCAAGGGTATATGAACTTCAGCTGACCGAAATTTGCTTCCTTTCTTGTTTTCTATTAACTTTACTAAAAAAAATGCATTATAAAAATGAGAAATAATAAATAATTTAAAGAAAAAGATAGAAAACATTTTCAAGCTAAATATATTAATTTATCATAACGAAATCGAGGTAAAGTACCACGAGCTCAAATAAATACAAAAGAGATAAAAGTTAATTTTACATAAAATAATAAATTAAGTACATCACACCTAAAAAAATTACACAAAATAATATTCTTATAAATAAAATTCTTGCATATTCAGCTATAAAAATTAAAGCAAATCCTCCTCTTCTATATTCTATTAAACCCTGAAACTAATTCAGATTCTCCTTCAGCAAAATCAAAAGGTGTTCGATTTGTTTCAGCTAATGAAATTGTTAATCAAACTAAAGCTATAGGAAATAAAATAATTAAAAATCATATATAAATTTGATAATAATAAAAATAAACTATATTATAACTTCCAATTAAAAAAATAAAAGATAATAAAATTAAAGCTAATCTAACTTCATAAGAAATAGTTTGAGCAACAGCTCGTAATCCTCCTAATAAAGCATAATTAGAATTAGATGATCAACCTGCTACTATAACAGTATAAACTCCTAATCTAGTACAACATAAAAAAAACAAACCACCTAAATTAAAAGAATATAATTTAACAAAAAAAGGTATACATATCCAAACAAATAAAGATAAAAATAAAGAAAAAATAGGAGAAATATAATATCTTAAATAATTAGATAATAAAGGATAAGTTTGTTCCTTAGTAAATAATTTAATCGCATCACAAAAAGGTTGAGGAATTCCTATTAAACCAACTTTATTAGGACCTTTACGAATTTGAATATAACCTAAAACTTTTCGTTCTAATAAAGTTAAAAAAGCAACACTAACTAATACACAAATAATTAATAATAAACTTCCAATTAATGATAAAACAAATTCTATATAAAACAAGTACTATTTGTAAAATAATTTACATAAATAAATTCTAAATTTATTGCACTAATCTGCCAAAATAGTTTATATTAATAATATTCATATTTTAAAATATAATTATTTTAATATTTGGTCCTTTCGTACTAAAATATTATAATTTTTTAAAGATAGAAACCAACCTGGCTTACACCGGTTTGAACTCAGATCATGTAAGAATTTAAAAGTCGAACAGACTTAAAATTTGAACGGCTTCACCCAAAATTATATCTTAATCCAACATCGAGGTCGCAATCTTTTTTATCGATATGAACTCTCCAAAAAAATTACGCTGTTATCCCTAAAGTAACTTAATTTTTAATCATTATTAATGGATCAATTATTCATAAATTAATGTTTTTAAAAATTAAAAGTTTTTTAAATTTTAATATCACCCCAATAAAATATTTTAATTTATTAAAATCAAATTAATCTTCATAATTAAAATAAATAAAATATAAAGATTTATAGGGTCTTCTCGTCTTTTAAATATATTTTAGCTTTTTGACTAAAAAATAAAATTCTATAAAAAATTTAAATGAAACAGTTAATATTTCGTCCAACCATTCATTCCAGCCTTCAATTAAAAGACTAATGATTATGCTACCTTTGCACAGTCAAAATACTGCGGCCATTTAAAATTTTCAGTGGGCAGGTTAGACTTTATATTTAATTCAAAAAGACATGTTTTTGTTAAACAGGCGAACATTATTTTTGCCGAATTCTTTACTTAAACTTTTCATTAAAATTTATTTTAACATTATAATATACTAATTCTATCATTATTACTTAATTTTAATAATTAAAATTAATATTTTAATAAATAATTAAAATTTAATAAATAATTTAATTTATAAAATAATTTATAACAAAATTTTTAATAATTGCTAATTCTAAACATATATTTATTAAACTTATTTATTATTTTTAAAAATTTATTTTATAGCTTATCCCATAAAATATTAAAATTATAAATTATTTAATTTATTTAATTAATTAAATAAATTTATAATTTCTAAATTAAATTTATTTCTTAAAAAACTAGATACCTTTAAAAACGAATAACATTTCATTTCTAATATAATATTTTAAAATAATTTTGTCACATTAACTTATATATTATATTAACTCTTTTAAAATCGAGAAAAATAAATATTTATTTTTTATTTAATAAACGCTGATACACAAGGTACAATAAATTAAATTTTCTTTTAAAATAAAAATTTTTCAAATTATTTCAATTTTCTTTCACAATACTATTAAACTATTATTAAAATTATTTTTTCTTTAAACAATACTAAAACTTTTAAATTTATAGTTATTTCTAATAATTTTTTAAAAAATAATAAAAATTAATAAATAAAAACTAATCAATTTATATTGATTTGCACAAAAATCTTTTCAATGTAAATGAAATGCTTTACTAAATAAGCTTTAAACTGTCATTCTAGATACACTTTCCAGTACATCTACTATGTTACGACTTATCTTACCTTAATAATAAGAGCGACGGGCGATGTGTACATATTTTAGAGCTAAAATCAAATTATTTATCTTTATAATTTTACTACCAAATCCACCTTCAAAAATTTTTTCATAATTTTATTCGTTTAAATATATTTATTGTAACCCATTATTACTTAAATATAAGCTACACCTTGATCTGATATAAATTTTTATTAAAATTATTGAATATTATTATTCTTATAAAATATTCTGATAACGACGGTATATAAACTGATTAACAAACTTAAGTAAGGTCCATCGTGGATTATCGATTACAAAACAGGTTCCTCTGGATAGACTAAAATACCGCCAAATTTTTTAAGTTTCAAGAACATAACTATTACTACTTTAGTAATTAATTTACATTTTAAATAATAGGGTATCTAATCCTAGTTTTTTATTAAAATTTTTTAGCTTCAATTATTTTTTAATAAAATAGTTTAAATATAAAATTTCACTTAATATATTTAATTATATTTTTAATAAATTAATTTAACTAATACTAAAAAAATTTATTTGTATTATTGGTATAACCGCGACTGCTGGCACCAATTTAGTCAATACTTTTTAATATTGCTATTTCTAAATTTCTTTAATTAATAATATTAATTACTGCGAATAAATATTTATATATTTATTTTTAAAATAAATATAAATTCATATAAAAATTTACATATAAATCAAATTAATAACAAATTTTAAGCCAAAATAAAACTTTAAATTTTATTAATTTTAATATTATAAATTAAAATTAAAATAATTTATATTTAATTAATTATATTTAATATATTGATTATAAAAAATATATAATATTTTTAATAATTTTTTATAATTAAAAATTTATTTATACTAAATATTTTAAAAATTATTAATTTATTTAAAATTAATAATTTTATTAAATAATTAAATTTATATTTTAATAAAAATAAAAATAATTTAATAATTATTATTATTTTTTTAAAAAAAAAATAAAAATTTTTTTTTCATTATAATAAATTTAAAATAACAATAATTTAAAACAAATAAACTTCAAAATCACAAATATTAAAAAATTTTAAAAAAATCTAACAATTTTTTTTTTAAAAAATAATAATTTTTAAAAAAAATAATAATTTTTAAAAATATTATTTATAATAATTTATAAAATTTCTTTTTAATTTAATAATATTTTAAAAAAAATTAAAATTTTAAAAATTTTATGTAAATTTTTAAACTCTACTTTTAAAATATTAATAAATATAAATTTATAAAAATTTAAAAAATTTTTAATTTATTTTTATTTAAATTATTAAAATTTAATTAAATAAACAAAAATAAAAAATTAAAAATAAAATTTTTAAAAATTAAATTATTAATAAAATAATTTACAAAATTTAATTTATAATTTAAAAATTTATAAATATATATATATATATATATATATATATATATATATATATTTATAATAATAATTTATAACTTTATAATTATATAAATTAATTTATTAATACTAATTTATTTAAATTGTTAAATAATTAATTTATCTTATAAAATTTATAAACTAATTTACTTATAATAAAATAATTTATATCCATATATGTATATAATTATATTATTATAATAATAATTATTATTAATCACTAAATCTGATAATATTTCCCCTATAAATTAAATAATTAAATTTTTTTTTATTATCTAATTTAAATATAAAAAAAAAATTAATTTAAATTTTATAAAATAAATTTTATTAATATTAATAATTTAATTAAAAAAAATAATTTAAATAAGATTTAATTAATTAAAATAATTTTTTATTGTAATTTATAAAACAATAAAATTAAAATAATATAAATATTACTATACATTCATAAATTTATTAAATTAATAAATTTAATTTTTAAAAAATTTTATATTTAAAATTTAAATAAATCTTATAAATTAATATAAATAAAAATCTATATTAAAAAATTATTATTTTTTTTTTTTTTTAAAAAAAAAATTTTTGTATACTAAGTTCAAGATTAATAGATAATCTATATATATATAAATATTTAATATATTATTATATAGCTAACAATTTAAATAAAAAATTTCGCAATCCAAAAATGTAGACATAAATAGTAAAAAAAAATCTATATTAATATATTTATCTAACATTCTTGGATTTATATAAATAATATAATTATTTAATTAATTATTATATATTTATAAATTTATATATTGTTGATAATTTATATAACATATATATATATATAGAAAAATATAATTATTTAATTATATTTTATATTTTATTTTTAAAAATTACTTAAATGTATTATTAAAAAAAAAATGTCCTATTTTTAATTATGTAAAATTTTCAAAAAATAATAGTAAACAAAAAAAAAAAAAAAAAAAATTAGATGAATTTTTATTATTAATGAATTGCCTGATAAAAGGGCTACCTTGATAGGGTAGATTATGCAGTTTTCTGCATTCATTGACTGATTTATATATTATTAGTTACCAAGGTTTTATATTTAATAGAATTAAACTATTTCTAAAAGTATCAAAAACTTTTGTGCATCGTACACTAAAATATATTAATAATTTTTTATAAAAAGATAAGCTAATTAAGCTACTGGGTTCATACCCCATTTATAAAGGTTATAATCCTTTTCTTTTTAATTTTTAATAATTCATCAAAAATTTTATTTATTATAATTATAATTATTGGAACATTAATTACAGTTACATCTAATTCTTGGTTAGGAGCTTGAATAGGTTTAGAAATTAATTTGTTGTCTTTTATCCCCCTATTAAGAGATAATAATAATTTAATATCTACAGAAGCTTCTTTAAAATATTTTTTAACCCAAGCCTTAGCATCAACTGTTTTATTATTTTCTTCTATTTTATTAATATTAAAAAATAATATAAATTCTGAAATTAATGAATCTTTTACATCAATAATTATTATATCCGCCTTATTATTAAAAAGTGGAGCCGCTCCTTTCCATTTTTGATTCCCAAATATAATAGAAGGACTAACTTGAATAAACGCTTTAATATTAATAACTTGACAAAAAATTGCCCCGTTAATATTAATTTCTTATTTAAATATTAAAAATTTATTATTAATTAGAGTAATTTTATCTGTAATTATTGGAGCAATTGGAGGATTAAACCAAACTTCTTTACGAAAATTAATAGCTTTTTCTTCTATTAATCATTTAGGATGAATATTAAGATCTTTAATAATTAGTGATTCAATTTGATTAATTTATTTTTTATTCTATTCATTTTTATCATTTATTTTAACATTTATATTTAATATTTTTAAATTATTTCATTTAAATCAACTATTTTCATGATTTTGTAGAAGAAAAATTTTAAAATTTTCATTATTTATAAATTTCTTATCGTTAGGAGGATTACCTCCATTTTTAGGATTTTTACCTAAATGGCTTGTAATTCAACAATTAACATTATGTAACCAATATTTTTTATTAACATTAATAATAATATCAACTTTAGTAACATTATTTTTCTATTTACGAATTTGTTACTCAGCTTTTATATTAAATTATTTTGAAAATAACTGAGTTATGGAGATAAATATAAATAGTAATAATACAAATTTATATTTATTAATAACTTTTTTTTCAATTTTTGGATTATTTTTAATTTCTATATTTTTTTTTATATGCTAAGGTTTTAAGTTAATTAAACTAATAGCCTTCAAAGCTGTAAATATAGGGTTATCCTTTAAGCCTTAGTAAAAATTTACTCCTTCAAAATTGCAGTTTGATGTCATTGTTGACTATAAAGCCTAAATAATTATATATATATATATATATAATATTTGATTAAGAAGAATAACTCTTATAAATAGATTTACAATCTATCGCCTAAATTTCAGCCACTTAATCAAATCGCGACAATGATTATTTTCTACAAATCATAAAGATATTGGGACTTTATATTTTATTTTTGGAGCTTGAGCCGGAATAGTGGGAACATCTTTAAGAATTTTAATTCGAGCTGAATTAGGTCATCCAGGAGCATTAATTGGAGATGATCAAATTTATAACGTAATTGTTACTGCACATGCTTTTATTATAATTTTTTTTATAGTAATACCAATTATAATTGGGGGATTTGGTAATTGATTAGTACCTTTAATATTAGGAGCTCCAGATATAGCATTTCCACGAATAAATAATATAAGATTTTGATTACTACCTCCTGCTCTTTCTTTATTATTAGTGAGAAGAATGGTTGAAAATGGGGCTGGAACAGGATGAACAGTTTATCCTCCTCTTTCGGCTGGAATTGCTCATGGAGGTGCTTCAGTAGATTTAGCAATTTTTTCTTTACATCTAGCTGGAATTTCTTCAATTTTAGGAGCAGTAAATTTTATTACTACAGTAATTAATATACGATCTACTGGAATTACACTAGATCGAATACCTTTATTTGTTTGATCAGTAGTAATTACAGCTTTATTACTTCTATTATCATTGCCAGTTTTAGCTGGAGCTATCACTATATTATTAACAGACCGAAATTTAAATACTTCCTTTTTTGACCCAGCAGGAGGAGGAGACCCTATTTTATATCAACATTTATTTTGATTTTTTGGTCATCCAGAAGTTTATATTTTAATTTTACCAGGATTTGGAATAATTTCTCATATTATTAGTCAAGAATCAGGTAAAAAGGAAACATTTGGTTCTTTAGGAATAATTTATGCTATATTAGCTATTGGATTATTAGGATTTATTGTTTGAGCTCATCATATATTCACAGTAGGAATAGATGTTGATACTCGAGCTTATTTTACGTCTGCTACTATAATTATTGCCGTACCTACAGGAATTAAAATTTTCAGATGATTGGCTACTTTACATGGAACTCAACTTTCCTATTCACCAGCTATTTTATGAGCTTTAGGATTTGTTTTTTTATTTACAGTTGGAGGATTAACAGGAGTAGTACTAGCTAATTCATCTGTTGATATTATTCTTCATGATACATATTATGTAGTTGCTCATTTTCATTATGTTTTATCAATAGGGGCAGTATTTGCTATTATAGCAGGATTTATCCATTGATATCCTTTATTTACTGGTTTAACATTAAATACTAAATGATTAAAAAGTCAATTTATTATTATATTTATTGGAGTAAATTTAACATTTTTCCCTCAACATTTCTTAGGATTAGCTGGAATACCTCGACGATACTCAGATTATCCAGATGCTTATACAACTTGAAATGTTGTATCAACAATTGGATCAACTATTTCATTATTAGGAATTTTATTCTTTTTTTATATTATTTGAGAAAGTTTAGTTTCACAACGACAAGTAATTTATCCTATTCAATTAAATTCCTCTATTGAATGATACCAAAATACTCCTCCTGCTGAACATAGCTATTCTGAATTACCACTTTTAACAAATTAATTTCTAATATGGCAGATTAGTGCAATGGATTTAAGCTCCATATATAAAGTATTTTACTTTTATTAGAAATTACTAATGTCTACATGAGCTAATTTAGGTTTACAAGATAGAGCTTCTCCTTTAATAGAACAATTAATTTTTTTCCATGATCATGCATTATTAATTTTAGTAATAATTACTGTATTAGTTGGATATTTAATATTTATATTATTTTTTAATAATTATGTAAATCGATTTCTTTTACACGGACAATTAATTGAAATAATTTGAACTATTTTACCAGCAATCATTTTATTATTTATTGCCTTACCTTCTTTACGTCTATTATATTTATTAGATGAAATTAATGAACCTTCAGTAACTTTAAAAAGAATTGGTCACCAATGATATTGAAGTTATGAATATTCAGATTTTAATAATATCGAATTTGATTCTTATATAATCCCAACAAATGAATTATCGACAGATGGATTTCGATTATTAGATGTTGATAACCGAATTGTACTACCTATAAATTCTCAAATTCGAATTTTAGTAACAGCTGCTGATGTAATTCATTCTTGAACAGTTCCAGCTTTAGGTGTAAAGGTAGATGGAACTCCTGGCCGATTAAACCAAACTAATTTTTTTATTAACCGTCCAGGTTTATTTTATGGTCAATGTTCAGAAATTTGTGGGGCTAACCATAGTTTTATACCAATTGTTATTGAAAGTGTACCTGTAAATTATTTTATTAAATGAATTTCTAGAAATAATTCTTCATTAGATGACTGAAAGCAAGTACTGGTCTCTTAAACCATTTAATAGTAAATTAGCACTTACTTCTAATGACAAAAAATTAGTTAAAATCATAACATTAGTATGTCAAACTAAAATTATTAAATTATTAATATTTTTTAATCCCACAAATAGCTCCAATTAGATGATTACTTTTATTTATTGTTTTTTCTATTACATTTATTTTATTTTGTTCAATTAATTATTATTCTTATATACCATCTTCACCTAAATCTAATGAATTAAAAAATATTAATTTAAATTCAATAAACTGAAAATGATAACAAATTTATTTTCTGTATTTGACCCTTCAGCTATTTTTAATTTATCATTAAATTGATTAAGAACATTTTTAGGACTTTTAATAATTCCATCAATTTATTGATTAATACCTTCTCGATATAATATTTTTTGAAATTCTATTTTATTAACTCTTCATAAAGAATTTAAAACATTATTAGGACCTTCAGGTCATAATGGTTCTACATTTATTTTTATTTCTTTATTTTCATTAATTCTATTTAATAATTTTATAGGATTATTTCCTTATATTTTTACTAGAACAAGACATTTAACTTTAACATTATCATTAGCACTACCATTATGATTATGTTTTATATTATATGGATGAATTAATCACACACAACATATATTTGCTCATTTAGTACCACAAGGAACACCTGCAGTTCTTATACCTTTTATAGTATGTATTGAAACTATTAGAAATATTATTCGACCTGGAACATTAGCTGTGCGATTGACCGCTAATATAATTGCTGGTCATTTATTA
The DNA here is from genome assembly GCF_025200985.1 of Drosophila gunungcola. Classification (NCBI taxonomy): domain Eukaryota; kingdom Metazoa; phylum Arthropoda; class Insecta; order Diptera; family Drosophilidae; genus Drosophila; species Drosophila gunungcola. The sequence continues at coordinate 333,066 of NW_026453251.1, forward strand.
TTAACTTTATTAGGAAATACTGGACCTTCTATATCTTATTTATTAATTTCATTCTTACTAATTGCTCAAATTGCTTTATTAGTTTTAGAATCAGCTGTAGCTATAATTCAATCATATGTATTTGCTGTATTAAGAACTTTATACTCTAGAGAAGTAAATTAATGTCTACACATTCAAATCATCCTTTTCATTTAGTTGATTATAGCCCATGACCATTAACTGGAGCTATTGGAGCTATAACAACTGTATCAGGTATAGTAAAATGATTTCATCAATACGATATTTCATTATTTTTTTTAGGTAATATTATCACTATTTTAACAGTTTACCAGTGATGACGAGATGTTTCACGAGAAAGAACTTATCAAGGATTACATACTTACGCGGTAACTATTGGATTACGATGAGGAATAATTTTATTTATTTTATCAGAAGTTTTATTTTTTGTAAGTTTTTTTTGAGCATTTTTTCATAGAAGTTTATCACCAGCAATTGAATTAGGAGCATCATGACCTCCTTTAGGAATTATTTCATTTAACCCATTTCAAATTCCTTTATTAAATACAGCTATTTTACTAGCATCAGGAGTAACTGTAAATCATTCACAAACTACTCAGGGATTATTTTTCACAGTCTTATTAGGAATTTATTTTACAATTTTACAAACTTACGAATATATTGAAGCTCCTTTTACTATTGCGGATTTAGTTTATGGTTCAACATTTAATATAGCAACAGGATTTTATGGAGTTCATGTATTAATTGGAACAACTTTTTTATTAGTATGTTTATTGCGTCATTAAAATAATCATTTTTCAAAAAATCATCATTTTGGATTTGAAGCAGCTGCATGATATTGACATTTTGTTGATGTAGTTTGATTATTTTTATATATCACAATTTACTGATGATAAATTATTATTATTATCTATATAGTATAAAAGTATATTTGTAGTTAATTATAACATTTGATTTGCATTCAAAAATCAATTGCAGTTAGTTTCGACCTAACCTTAGGTAATTTTTCCCTTATTCTTTAATTGAAGCCAAAAAGAGGCGTATCACTGTTAATGATATATTTTTTTTTTTGGTTTTAATTTAATTTTTATTTACAATCTGTCTAATGACAATAAGTAAATTGTATCACTAATATTTACATAACAGGAATAGCAGATTTCCAGTGAAACCTGCTATTAACTTAATTTCTCGTTTACTTAAATTTACCTATCAGGGAGATCAAGAATGTGGAATCTTTTGAGTCTTTTGAATGTTAATCTATTGTCTACTAGAATTATTTACATGATTGAGAAGTCTGTCTGTATATTTCTTACTATATTTTTTTATCTCCTCTTTTACAGTTGGAATATTTAGATCTTTATGAATATTTGCATTGGTTACATAATATGGAGCGTTAACAATTTGTCGCAAGGTTTTTGATTGGTAGCGCTGAAGTATTTCAATATTTGAATTGCTAGCTGTTCCCCAGAGTTGGATAGCGTAGGTCCAAACAGGCTTCAAAATGGCTTTTGTAGAGAAGAATTTAGTTTTCCAAAGTGGCTGTTGATTTTCTACCTAGTAACCAGGACATTTTCAGTGTTTTCAGTTTGAGTTGTTGTCTTTTCGCTTTTATGTGGTGTTTCCATGTTAGTCTGCGGTCGAGGTGCATGCCAAGATACTTCACACAGGAGTCTTGTGGAGTTAATGATATAACTGGGAATTTAACCCATAATTAAGGAAGTATGTTGGTCAAGTAAAAGCTGCTAAACTTTTTTCTCTTAATGGTTAAATTCCATTTATACTATATTTATATAGTTTAAATAAAACCTTACATGTTCATTGTAATAATAAAATATAGTTATTTTTATAAATTACTAAAATTATTCACTATATTCAAAGATTAATTAATCTCCATAACATCTTCAGTGTCATACTCTAAATATAAGCTATTTGAATATAAAAATAGTAAAAAATTAAATAAAATTAAAATCCAAAATACAAATAATATAAATAAATTTTTAAACTATTATTATGTATTAAAAATAAAGTTTTAGAATAATTTATTAATTTATAATATAAATGTTGACCTCCAAAATATTCAGACCAACCTTGATCAAAACTTTTAACAACTAATTGACCATAATTTAAAGGATAAAAAATTATTCCATAAGTTCTAATATAAGGTATAAATCATATTGAACCTAAAAATACTGAAAAATTATAATTTAATAAAGATTTATTTAATGAATATAAATTTGTTATAGAAATTAAATACCCAAATAAACCTCCAAAAATACAAACAAATAAAGTTAATAATTTTATATATAAAGGTAAACAAATTATATAAGGAATAGGAAAAATTAATCAATTTAATATTCTACCCCCAATAATTCTTATAATTAATAAACCTATTATACCTCGCAATATAATTCAACTTTCATCATTTAATATATTTAAACTTCCACAATTTAAATCTCCAACTATAGAATAATATACTAACCGAAAAGAATAACTTACAGTTAAACCAGTAGAAAAAAAATATAAAAAAAATGAAAATATATTAATGTAATATAACAATTTCTAAAATTATATCCTTAGAATAAAATCCAGCTAAAAATGGTATCCCACATAAAGCTAAATTAGAAACATTAAAACAAGTAGAAGTTATTATTATTATTAGTATCGGGGTGTTTAGTGTACCGCGACCTGTAAGATCTATTGTACCCCCATTCAGAGCCTACAGCTCAGATATCAACCCACTTCCTCGAATAAAGTCGAGGAGTTTTAGTGGGTTGATTCTTCCTAGGAGCTCAGGTGTAAGAGTTTTGGTTCCTAAGATTTTACATCTTATACTTGCTAAAGCCGGACAGTCTGCGATGATGTGTTTAGAGGTTTCGTCCTCTATGTCGCAGAATCTGCAAGTTCTACTGCTGGTTATTCCCATCTTACCTAGGTGACTTTTCAGTCTACAGTGCCCGGTTAGTAATCCGGTAACGATCCTAAGTAAATTTTTCCCTAGTTGAATAAGTTCCTTGAACCTCTTCTTGTTGTAGTTATTTATTTGAGTTTTAGCTTGCCTTAGGCCTGGGGTATTCCTCCAGTGTTCTTGTCTCATGGCGCCTTCCTCTTTCCTAAGGTATTCTTTTATAGTGTGCCTCCCTATGCCACAGTAGGGCTCTGGTCCTATCAGGAGCTGTTCGGCTCCTAGTTTTGCCATTTTATCGGCATTCATTTCCGGATATATCCTTATGTCCCGGAATCCATCTGAGGACCAGCCTGTTTCGGCTGCCCAATATATTTAGCTTACTCTTCACCTCTAGGACTAGCTTCGAGGTGGTTTTGTTACTATGTAAAGCAGTAATTGCTGCTCGGCTGTCCGAAAGGATCGATATGTCCTTTTCCTTGTATCGACCCTGTATGTTGAGCTCTGCACAACGTCCAATGGCACATACCTCAGCCTGGAATATGCTGGTATATTGGCCAAGGGATTCGTGATATTTTATGCGAGGCCCTACCACTCCAAGGCCCGTGCCTTGTTGTGTCAGGGATCCATCTGTGTACCATGCAATGGTGTGTTTAGCCATCGGGTGCACTTCAGACAATGTGGTCCAATCTTTCTTATTGCCTAGGTGTGGTGTGAAGTTCTGCTCGAAGATTAGTTCGGCTGTCATTTCATCCCTAGGGTGGAGTATTAGGGGCACCTCACCTAACATATTAGTCGCATCCCTGTTATTTAGAATGCAACCAATACATGTGCCCTTAGTGCTTATTCTCAGGAGTGTAGCTTTGCGTTGAATTTCAATAACACAGTGGAGTGGTGTTAGCTCCATCAGAATTACTAAGGCAGTTGTAGGACAGGTCCTCATTGCAGGCAAGTCTTTGCAGCTTTCCTAGCTGGTTTTGCATGCTGGTGAGCTTAGCTCGTTTACCCCATGCAAGTGCTCCGTAAGTGAGGATTGGTCTCACGATCATTAAGTATAGCCATCGTAATATCTGAGGCCTGGTTCCCCAGGATTTCCCAGCAATTTTTCGACAGGTATAGAGTGCTCTGTAACACTTTTCAAATGTATTTTGGACATGGGAAGCGAAGTTCAGCTTACTATCCAAGGTGATTCCTAGATATTTAACCTCTCGGCGAGTTTCTATAGGAGTTCCTAGCAGTGAGATTTGTCTTATTCTCTGTAGTTTGTACTTCCTTGTGAAGGGAACGATGACTGTCTTAGCAGGATATAAGTTGAGTCCAACCTCCCTGCACCAGTCTAGTGTTATCTTTAGACCGAGTTGGACGATGTCGCAGAGTGTCGCTTCAAATTTGCCCCTGGCGATTATCACGATGTCATCGGCGTATCCCTGACATTGGATTCCTTTTCCAGTCTGCTGAGAAGCTCATCTACTAGCAGACTCCATAGCAAAGGGGACAGTACTCCTCCTTGCGGGCAGCCTCTGCTGGTTGCAATTGTCACTCTATCCGAACCCAGTGTACATGTTGCTTGCATGGATTCAAGCAGGTTGCCAATCCATTTGCTCGTAGTAGCATCTATGTTCCTTCTGGACAGGACAGCTCGAACTGCATCATGTGATGTGTTTTTGAAGGCTCCCTCTATGTCTAGAAAGGCACAGATAGCTATTTCTTTGCTGTCAATTGCCCCTTCTAGGGTGCGGCATAGTTGATAAAGTGCAGTGTCTGTTGAACGACCCGCTCTGTATGCATGCTGTGTGTTTTGCAGCGGACAGTCTCTGAGAGCTGTTCTTCTGATATTGTAGTCTACCAGTTTTTCCAACGTTTTAAGACAAAACAAAGTTCAGCTTCCCGATCTTGGGGCTGAAGACCACCCTAGCGCTTCACCATGCAGTTGGGATGTACCCAAGGGTTAGGCTGCTCACCATTAGTCTTCTTAGGCGGGTTAGGAGTAGTTCCTGCCCCTGCTGTAAGAAAGCTGGAGAGATCATGTCTAATCCCGGTGATTTAAATGGTTGGAAGGTTCCAATTGCCCATTTGAGTTTCTCGGACGTAACTATAGACTTGGCTGCTGCCCAGTCACTAGCTACTATCCTAGGGGTTCTATGTTGATCACGCCTTATGTTTCCCGTAGTGGGAGTACTCCCCGGGAAATGCGTGTCAAATAGCAATTCTTATTTCTCCCGATCCGTGGAGGTGAAGGTGTTATTCCCTTTACTATCCGTTGCACTTTTAGCCATTGCTTTGTGCATTCTCGCGCATTCGTTGACGTTACTTATTGCCTCACAGAAGTTCCTTTTGTTTTTCCGTTTGGCTTTCCTGATCTCTTTGCTGTAGAGCGTCAGGCTTCGCCTGTATAGTTCCCAGTTCCTATCAGTTTTTGGTTTGTTGAAGAGCTTCCGAGTGGTTACTCGTAGTCGTTCAAGACTAGCATTCCACCATGGTGCGTCTGTCCCGCTTCTGTCTGCCTAGAGGACAACTGTTTTCAAAGGCATTCACTATTTCGTGACCTGGGTTGTCTACCGCTCTATCTAATTCCAAGGGATGTCTAGGGTATCCTGACGGTTCGTTGGAAAGATTGAGCTCTAGAGTTGACCTGAATTTGTCCCAGTTTGTTTTTCTGGGGTTTCTTTTAGGGTTAGATCTTTTTGTATTGAAGGCTACCTCAAACAAAATTGTCCTGTGGTCGGACATGGATTCTCCTGGTGACACATGCCAGTTCCTAGTGTGGGGTTTAAATGAATTGGTTGCTTGAGTTATGTCTAGCACCTCTTCCCGTACCCTAGTAACAAATGTCGGCCTGGCGCCGACATTACAGATCTCTAGGTTATTGTTTAAAATAAATTCTAGTAATTGATCACCTCTGTTGTTGACATCCGTGCTGCCCCAGATCACATGATGCGCGTTGGCATCACATCCTATGATGAGGGGGATCTTGTTTGTGGTGGTCCACGAGCCCGGGTATTCCTGGCGGTGGACAGGCCTCCTCCCCGGCAAAGTAGGCGGAGGCCACTGCTAGTTTCGGTGAAGCTCCTGTGCCGTTGATGGTTACGGCGACGCAGTCTCTGCTCATGAACTCTGAAAAGATACTATAATTGATATCTTTCCTTATAACGATGCATGATCTGGGAGGTAATCCTCCTGGATCGCATATTACCTTAGTGTCTTTCGTGTACAGGCCTTTTATGCCATGGTGCCACCATGGCTCCTGTACAAGGGCTAGCCCGAGGTGTTGGGAGGTCAATATCCTCGCCAAGACAGCAGATGCTGCTTTGGCCCGATGGATGCTTACCTGGGCTAGCCGACTGCTGTTTGTTGCAGCCATCACTCCGAGGTGCTCCGTGATGTCTGGTGAAGAGAGACAGCAAGTCTCTCCACCACCGTTTATCACAGCTTCCTCGCAGCTGTCGTCCAGGAGGAGCTCCTGGGCCAGCTCTTGGGATGACATAGGGTGTCCATCCCCTTGGTCGTCCCCAATGTCCATGCTGGTGATGGATTGTCCATCCTGCTCCCCACTCTGCAACTTCGGCTCCACGTTCAGTGGTTCGAGGGTATCCTCGACAGCCTTACAGATGCCGTCATTGGGCGTCTCTTCCGGAGCTTTCTTAGTCTTTTTCAGACCGCTCACGGTGACGTGGCCAAACCGGAAGTTGAGCTTGTGGTCACGCTCCACTATCTCATCCCTTCCGGTCTGGTCCATCCCTTAACCCACTCAGCTGAGCCTTCATCCAGGCAGTCGATAATCAGGTAACCCACCCTGAAGTGGATTCCCCTGAACACGACCGGACCGCTCCACGCTGACGTGAGCATCTCGTTCATGACCGACTCCTGGAGCCCGGATAGTTCCTCTGCGGTCAGGCTGGCCGCCGGAAATCCCTCCTGGAGTATGGCCACCCTGATGAGCGTAGCTCTCTTGGCAGCCTCCGCGTATGTCGGACGGGGTCCGATGACCGGGGGAGCCGAGCTAGAGGGTCGTCCTCCAGCGGTTGTCGGCATCTGGTTTTGGTGGGGCTGAGAAGGTATCTTCCTGGCCTGCACCTTTGCCTTTTCTGCCGCTGCTGCTGCTGTGCTAGGCCCCTCTTGGGGGTGTCCGTTGGTGGTGTGCGGCTGATGTTCAGCCGTTTGCCAGCCGGTGCTGCCTATCAGACGTGAGAGGTGGGGAGTGCTGGCAGGGTAGCTCCTACTGGCACACCACGCTCCCTGGCTGGGAATGACTGCGGCGCAGGTCTTCTCGCCTGGGCTGCTGGTAGAAGTTAAACGTATATGAATTCTTAATCCTCTTATTAAACGAATATCTTGTGAATTATTTATATTATGAATAATAGCTCCAGCACATACAAATAATAAATGAAAAATGGATAATTTATAAAAACATATAGATTAAATTCTTATTATTAACCCTAATTGACTTTAAGTTGATAAAGCAATAATTTTTTTTAAGTCGAATTCAAAATTAGCTCCTAAACCTGCTATAAATATTGTTAAACCAGATAATAATAATAAAAGTTGTCCTAATCAAGAAGTTCTTAAAATGATATTAAATAGAATTAATAAATAAACTCCAGCTGTTACTTAAATAGAAGAATGAACTAAAGCTGAATGAATGAAAGCAGGTAACCAAGATGAAAAAGGAATTTGAGCTCTTTTAGTTATAGCAGCTAATATAACTAATCTACCAATTATTAACATTTCAAATTCATTTTGTATAACTTCTAAGTAAAAAATATAATTTCATCTTCCATAATTTAATATTCAAGCAATAGCTAAAAGAAGAGCTACATCTCCAATACGATTAGAAAGGGCTGTTAATATACCAGCATTATAAGATTTAATATTTTGAAAATAAATTACTAAACAATAAGACACCAATCCTAACCCATCTCATCCTAATAAAATTCTAATTAAATTAGGTCTAATAATTAATAATATTATTGATAAAACAAATATTAATACTAATATAATAAATCGATTAATATTTTCATCTGCTCTTATATATTCTTTTCTATAAAAAATTACTAAAGAAGCAATTATTAAAACAAAAGATATAAATAATAATCTTATTCAATCAAATAAAAAAGTCATAACAATTCTTATTGAATTTAAAGAAACAACTTCTCATTCAATAAAATAAATTATATTATTTAACAAAAAATATAAACTTAATAAAAAACAAGATAAACTAATAGAAATTAAATTAATAAATCTAATTCTACAAATTGATAAATATTTCACGATCTAAAATGAATTTTTTCATATCACTAACACCACAAATTAGTATTTTTTTTAAACTATTTAAATATTATAATCATAAAATACATGATTCTCTTTTTAAAATTAATAAATTTAAAGGTAATCAATGTAATAATATTAATAAGTATTCTCGAATTTTACCTCCTCTAAAAGAATAAACTCCTGAAAATAATTTACCATGTTGACTAAAAGAATAAAGATAAAGAGTATAAGCTGCTCTAAAAAATGATAAAAATGATAATATAATTATAGAAATCCATGATCAAGATACAATTCTATTTAATAAAGAAATTTCTCCTAATAAATTTAATGTAGGAGGAGCAGCTATATTAGCAGAACTAAGTAAAAATCATCATAATGTTATAGCAGGTATAAAATTTAATAAACCCTTATTAATTAATATTCTACGACTACCTAAACGTTCATATGACACATTAGCTAAACAAAATAAACCTGAAGAACATAACCCATGAGCAATCATTAAAGTGTAAGAACCACACAATCCTCAATAAGTTATTGTTAAAAGCCCAGCTAAAACAATTCCTATATGAGCAACAGATGAATAAGCAATTAAAGCCTTTAAATCAGTTTGACGTAAACATACTAATCTAACTAATACACCTCCTACTAATCTAATTCTAATTCAAATAAATCTATATTTTAAATTTATTAATTGTAAAAAAGAAATAACTCGTAATAATCCATAACCTCCTAATTTTAATATAATACCAGCTAAAATTATTGATCCAGAAACAGGAGCTTCAACATGAGCTTTAGGTAATCATAAATGAACTAAAAATATAGGTATTTTTACTAAAAAAGCACATAATAAACAAAAATATAACAAATCATAATTAAATATAAAATTATTTATTAAATAAAAATTTATAGAACCTGTTTTATTTATTACATAAAAAATACCAATTAATATAGGTAAAGATACTAATAACGTATAAAATAATAAATAAACTCCAGCTTGTAATCGTTCAGGCTGATAACCCCATCCTAAAATTAAAAATAGTGTAGGAATTAATCTTCTTTCAAAAAATAAATAAAATATAAATAATCTTATTCTTCTAAATGTTAAAATTAATAATAATAATAAAATAACAATATTTAATAAAAATAAATTTTTATAATTATTATATTTATTAACTCTTTCTCTAGCTAATAATATTAAAGAACAAATTCATAAACTTAATATTACTAACCCATAAGAAAGTATATCACATCCTAAAAAATAAGAAATTTCAGATCAATAGTTTATAAAATTATTTATTATTAAAAAAATAAATCTAATAAAAAATAATATAATTTGTACCATTCAATATATATGATTAATAAAACAAACTGGAATTAAAAATAATAAAAAAAAAATAATTTTTAACATTATATAATTCTAAAAGACTGAAAATAATCATTACCATGAGTACGAATTATAGAAACTAAAATTGATAAACCTAAAGCTCCTTCACATACTCTAAATGTTAAAAATATCATTCTAAAATAACTTTCATAATTTAGTATATTTAAATAAATAAATAATATAAAAAATAATATTAAAACAATAAATTCTAAATTTAAAAGTATTGAAAGTAAATGTTTTCGATTAGAAACAAAACAAAATAAACCTAAAATAAATAAAATTAAAGGTAAACTTCAATACAAAATTATAATCATTAGTTTTAATAGTTTAATAAAAACATTGGTCTTGTAAATCAAAAATAAGATTATTTCTTTTAAAACTTCAAGAGAAAAGAAATTTCTTTTTCATTAATCCCCAAAATTAATATTTTAAATAAACTACCTCTTGAAATTATTCAATTAACATTATATTCTTTAATTATTACAACTTCTATTATTTTCTTAAATATAATTCATCCATTAGCTTTAGGGTTAACACTTTTAATCCAAACAATTTTTGTTTGTTTAATTTCAGGATTAATAACTAAAAGTTTTTGATATTCATATATTTTATTCCTAATTTTTTTAGGAGGAATATTAGTTTTATTTATTTACGTAACATCTTTAGCTTCAAATGAAATATTTAATTTATCAATTAAACTTACTTTATTTTCTTCAATAATTTTATTCATACTATTAATTATATCATTTATTATTGATAAATCTTCTATTTCTTTATTTTTAATAAATAGAGAAATAGATTCATTAATTAATATAAATTCATATATATTAGAAAATTCTTTATCTTTAAATAAATTATATAATTTTCCAACAAATTTTATTACAATTTTATTAATAAATTATTTATTAATCACTTTAATTGTAGTAGTAAAAATTACTAAATTATTTAAAGGCCCTATTCGAATAATAACTTAATTAATGAATAAACCTTTACGAACTTCACATCCTTTATTTAAAATTGCTAACAATGCTTTAGTAGATTTACCAGCTCCTATTAATATTTCAAGATGATGAAATTTTGGGTCATTACTTGGATTATGTTTAATTATTCAAATTTTAACAGGATTATTTTAGCAATACATTACACAGCAGATGTAAATCTAGCTTTTTACTAGAGTTAATCATATTTGTCGAGACTGTAAATTATGGTTGATTATTACGAACTCTACATGCTAACGGTGCATCATTTTTTTTATTTGTATTTATTTACATGTAGGACGAGGAATATATTATGGATCTTATTTATTTACCCCAACTTGATTAGTAGGGGTAATTATTTTATTTTTAGTTATAGGGACAGCTTTTATAGGATATGTTCTACCATGAGAAGGGTAATATCATTACAAATTTATTATCAGCTATCCCTTATTTAGGAATAGATTTAGATAAAACAAATTCTATATAATACAATTACTATTTGTAAAATAATTTACATAAATAAATTCTAAATTTATTGCACTAATCTGCCAAAATAGTTTATATTAATAATATTCATATTTTAAAATATAATTAGTTTAATATTTGCTCCTTTAGTACTAAAATATTATAGTTTTTTAAATATAGAAATTAACCTGTAAGCCAGGAACTCAGATCATGTAAGAATTTAAAAGTCGAACAGACTTAAAATTTGAACGGCTTACACCCAAAATTATATCTTAATCCAACATCGAGGTCGCAATCTTTTTTATCGATATGAACTCTCCAAAAAAATTACGCTGTTATCCCTAAAGTAACTTAATTTTTTAATCATTATTAATGGATCAATTATTCATAAATTAATGTTTTTAAAAATTAAAAGTTTTTTAAATTTTAATATCACCCCAATAAAATATTTTAATTTATTAAAATCAAATTAATCTTCATAATTAAAATAAATAAAATATAAAGATTTATAGGGTCTTCTCGTCTTTTAAATATATTCTTAGCTTTTTGACTAAAAATAAAATTCTATAAAAAATTTAAATGAAACAGTTAATATTTCGTCCAACCATTCATTCCAGCCTTCAAGTAAAAGACTAATGATTATGCTACGTTTGCACAGTCAAAATACTGCGGCCATTTAAAATTTTCAGTGGGCAGGTTAGACTTTATATTTAATTCAAAAGAGACATGTTTTGTTAAACAGGCGAACATTATTTTTGCCGAATTCTTTACTTAAACTTTTCATTAAAATTTATTTTAACATTATAATATACTAATTCTATCATTATTACTTAATTTTAATAATTAAAATTAATATTTTAATAAATAATTAAAATTTAATAAATAATTTAATTTATAAAATAATTTATAACAAAATTTTTAATAATTGCTAATTCTAAACATATATTATTAAACTTATTTATTATTTTTAAAAATTTATTTTATAGCTTATCCCATAAAATATTAAAATTATAAATTATTTAATTTATATAGTTGGTTTTGGCGACCTTTCCAAAGTATATTAATTGTTAGCCGGCTCGAGGTCAGGATGTTGAAAAAAAACACAAAATTATTTCAATTTTGGTAATTTTGTCAATATATTTCGGTTGCACTTCGGCAACCGTCTTCAGGACAACTATAAAATAATTACAACGATTTTAAAATTTTTAACAAACAGAAAACAATTTACATTTGACATACATTTAATTTACACGTTAACTAATTTTTTTCCTTTCCCTAGTAAGTGTCTATATAAATGAGCGCAATTGTCAGTGTCCGTTTTGTAGTTCATCCGTATGTCTGTAGGTGTTTTTATGATATGTAGCACTTCTATGGTGAATCGTTTGGCATAGTGTTGTTCTTGTGATAAAATACTCGCCTCTTCGAAGTTCGTAAAGTGATTACTCTTGGCACAGTGGGACATGAGTGCTGTTTTTTGCGCGCTCGTATGATGTCTAGCTTTGAAGTCCGATTTATGTTGTGCTAGTCTAGTTTTTAGTTAAGATTTTGTTGTTCCTATATATATCATGTTGCATATTTCGTTGTTGTTGTCGTTGCACGGTATTTTATATATTATGTCTTTTTTGTCAATTTCATTTATCTTTGATTTTGTTCTGTTGTATATAGATTTTAATGTGTGGTCCGGTTTATGTGCGATACTTATTTTTTCTTTGTCGTAGCATTCCGATTTCGCTACACGTTCGGATAATTCCGGGACGTATGTAATTGACATATATTTTTTGTTTTTATTGTTTTTAACGCTATTTTGTTTTGTTGTTTTGTGTTCCGATAATAATGTTTTTATTATGTGTTTTGGAAAATCATTGTCTGTCAACATTGATTTTATCTCCTGAGTCGTCTCTTCGTGGTAATGCGTGTCTGAAATTTTGAGCATTCTCTGTATACAGCTTCTAGCTGTATTTATCATCATTTGTTTTGGGTGTTTGGAGTTAAAATTGATTATTCTTCCGGACTCAATTGGTTTCTTGTACCATTTTAATTTTAATCGGTTTCCACGTCTAATTATTACTGAGTCCATATAAGCTAATTGATCATTTTCTTCTAGTTCCATTGTAAATTTTATATTATTGGTGAAAGAGTTGAGCATGGTCAGTGTAGTTTTAATGTCATCCTCTTTAATGATTGCGAACAGGTCATCTACGTATTTTGTCAGTAATCTTGGAGGTCGTCTTAATTTTTCTAACGTGTTGTCCAGGAGAGTTTCCATTACAATATCTGCAATGACCGGCGAGGCTGGCGATCCCATAGGCATTCCTTTTAATTGTGTGTAAAAATTGTTTTCAAATTTGAAATATCTGTTCTCTTGAATACAAAATTTTATTATGTCCATAAATATTGTTTGCGGTATTTTACTGTGTTTTTGTATTATTGTCCATTTGTTTTTAATTATATCCAGGGCTAGATCTGTCGGTATACTCGGAAATAATGAAATTACGTCAAATGAAATTAATCTTTCAATTGCGCTCATTTATACAGACACTTACTAGGGAAAGGAAAAAAATTAGTTAACAACTCCACGTCACCGGACGCAGACGTGTAAATTAAATGTATGTCAAATGTAAATTTTTTTTCTGTTTGTTAAAAATTTTAAAATCGTTGTAATTATTTTATAGTTGTCCTGAAGACGGTTGCCGAAATTACCAAAATTGAAATAATTTTTGTG